>NC_057736.1:22469220-22522342 GCF_004010195.1 Chiloscyllium plagiosum
TGAATAGGAAGGGTTTGGAGGGATATAGGCTGGGTGCTGGCAGGTGGGACTAGATTTGGGTTGGGATATCTGGTCGGCATGGACGGGTTGGACCGAAGGGTCTGTTTCCATGCTGTACATCTCTATGACTCTATTGAATGGTGGAACAGGCTCAAAGGGATGAGTGACCATTTCTGCTCTTATTTCACATGTTTTAAATGGGAGTATCTGTGATTCAAAGTATACTCAGTGTTGCTTCAGCTGGACTACACCTTGTACTCAACTGTTTTAGAAGCTAATGACACAGTATTTGCTTTTCAGCTTTGACCACATTGTAATGTTTCTAAATTCTTGGTTAGGACTGTACTAACATTCTCGGCAGTGTGTGAAAATCCACAGTAACCACATTCTACCTTGTTTGTTATTTCATCGAGTAAGACAGTGTATTGGGGTTCAATCATGTTCTTGAATATTTTTTGCGAGCCAAAGGATTATGCTAGTAGAATTTAAGAAAATTTGTTAGTAGATTTGTTAAAACCTCATAGGCACCTTGTGTTCACAAAATACTTCAGATTACGGTACTAATTGCAATGAGTCTGATTTTGTTGCTGAGATGTATATCAGCTATACAGTTTTTTTGTTAATACTTTAGCCGAATTTTAAAAATGAATCGTCTAATAGGCTCCTCATCTGGAATTGATTTTTTAAATAAATATTTATACAGTTGTGAAAAATATTCTTTAATAAATAACATAAGATCTCATTTGAAACAATGTCTTTTTATAATGTAACAGGCAAGTTCAAGGAACATCCCAAACAATGGCTGAGACATTTGGTGATAATTGTAATATTGTTATGTTATTTGTAAAGAGCTAAGAACTAATCGTTCTTATACATAAATCAGGATATTCCATTCACGGCTGCACTGTAGTCATGTGCCGATTAACAATGGGCTAAATTTTACCAGAAATCAACTGTGTCAATTTTGATGAATTTCATGAAGGCTTTCTCTGTGAGCCCCAGCAAGATTTCTCATGCTATCATTCCAAACTCACCTCATTGTCTGTGCACCATTCTTGAAGCTGAGCCGTGCACCAAGCCAGATGCTGGTACTTCTGAGTTGCCTTGCACTGTCCCTGTCAATTGCCCAAATATATCAAACAGAGGGAAATTGCCCACTTTTATGACACGGTCTGGAGTTCTTGGTAGATGAGGGGTGCGTGTGGTTGTAGCACAAGATTCGAGGACTGGAAGAATAAGCGGCCAGCTGGGGTCACCAGGTTACTGTGCTGAATTTCATGTCAGGAATTGTCACCATCAGTCTCTATCCAGTGGTAGGAGAATGGAAAGCTTCGTAACAATGAGGTGAGATTAACTAACAGCGAGATGATAATGCATACAAATAGTCTTCTCATCACTTGCTAGTGAGAATCTTGTCTCACTATACAATTGTTGGTTCCACGTTGGAAATCTCCCCACTGCTAATCTCACATGATTTTCCCAACTTTCTCATCCATGCACATGGTTGTTCAGTGACTGGGAAAGTTCTGCCCAATGTTTCAGTTCATCAGCCGCATGGAGAGAAGCAAGAAATACATCTGATGAAGTTCCAGTCTTTTGAATCTAAAGTGTGGTTTTATCTAATAGGATTCAGAAGATATAACAATAACCATGTCTATTTTACAGGCATGAAGAAGCTTAAATATTCAATATTGAAGGAGCATGCACATAGTGCACCAAAAATGTGTTACCTGCTTATCATGTTAGTCATGGTTCACACCTGAAACAAATGTCTGTCTGCATATTAAATAGGAGATCTATGGCTTGATACTGCCATCAAAATGGTGTTTAGAGTAAAATGATTATCCTAGATCTTGGAGAAGCTTTGTGATCTTTATGTTCCTCCTGGGCTCATTGCATTCATAAAGATCATTTAGTTTCCAGATGCTCTGTCCCCTGCCTGATCATCACCACCCCCAGCCTGAAGGCTCCTTCTGACAATGAAGTGGTTTTTTTTCCAGTTAATTTATTTCAGGATATGGGTATCACAGAGTCATAGAGCCTTACAGCATGGAAACATACTCTTCGGACCACCCAATCCTTGCCGAACATAATCCCAAACTAAACTAGTCCCACCTGCCTGTGTCTGGCCCATATCCCTCCAACCATTTCTTATTCATGTACTTATCCAAATGTCTTTTAAACATTGCACCTGCATCCACCACTTCCTCTGGAAGTTATTCCACACGTGAACCACCCCATGTATTTTTTAAACTTTCTCCTCTCACCTTAAAAATATTCCCCCTTGTTTTGCAATCCCTCACCTAGGGAAAAGATACCTGTCATTTACCTTTATCTATACCTCTCATGATTTTATAAACCTCTACAAAGTCACCCCTCGACCTTCTACACTCCATTGGCTAGGCCAGTATTTATGCAAATCCCTAGCTGCCAGAGGACAATTAAGAGTCAACCTCTTCCTTCACTCCCTATGCCCATGGCACCTTCCCCTGCAAACGCCAAAGGTATAACACCTGCCCATTTATCTCCTCCCTCCTCAATATCCAAGGGCCCAACCAGAACTTCCAGGTGAAGCAGCACGTTTTCTGCACTTCTCACACATTGCTGATGAAGGGCTTATGCCTGGAATGTCGACTCTCCTGCTCCTTGGATGCTGCCTGACCTGCTGTGCTTTTCCAGTGCCACACTTTTTGACTCTGATCTCCACCAGTATCTGCAGTCCTCGCTTTCTCCTACTTCTCTCAATCTAGTTTACTGCATTCACTGCTCACAATGTGGTCTTGTCCAAATTGGGGAAACGATGCATGGACTGGGTGAACAATTCGCAAAACATCTATGTTCTGCCTGCAAAAAGACCCCGAGCTTCCAGTTGCCTGCCACTTTAATACACCACTATATTCCCTGGCCAACATCTCTGTCTCAGACTTGCTGCAGTGCTCCAGCGAAGCTCAGCGCAAGCTGGAAGAACAACACCAGCCAGATCGTTATTGACTTCTTTGTCCAACTGTTCTTCTTTATCTTTGGGCTTGATCCCTACTATAGTTTACTCCTTATCCCCTACCCCCACCCTATTTTTAAAATAGAAACTGACATTTTCCTAGCTACCATCGGTACTGAGGAAGAGTCACTGGACCCAAAATGTTAACTCTGAATTATCTTCACAGATGTTGCCAGACCTGCTGAGCTTTTCCAGCACCTTCTGTTTTTGTTTTAAGAGTCAACCTCTGTGGGTCTGGAGTCACATGTAGGATAGACCAAGCAAATTCCCTTCCCAAGGACCTTAGTGAACCAGATGTGTTTTTCCCAACAATCGACAACAATTTTCTTTTATTAAATTTGAGTTCCACCATCTGCCACAGCCAGATTTGAATTCAGGTCCCAAGAATGTTATCCGGGTGTCTGGAGGATTAGTTGAGTGATATTGTCACTCAGCCATCATCTTCCCTAAATCCTACAGTTTACATTTGTTTCAGACCTTTGTGCCTCCTGTGCCCTCAGCTTGGTGGTCTCATTTAAAAGAGGCTTGAAGTCAATTTCAAATGATGGAGTGAGCTGGCCTGGCAAATGGAGGAATACCAGATTGCCTTCAATGCAGATAAAACCAGAAAAGTTGTCAAAGAATGCTTTGCCAATAGCATCAGAGTGGTTAGTTAAATGACCCATTCTGACCAATGGACTGTGCTCGCTGTCTAGTTTATTAATATTTTTAAAATGTCACTCCTAATTAATTT
The DNA here is from genome assembly GCF_004010195.1 of Chiloscyllium plagiosum. Lineage (NCBI taxonomy): Eukaryota > Metazoa > Chordata > Chondrichthyes > Orectolobiformes > Hemiscylliidae > Chiloscyllium > Chiloscyllium plagiosum. Next base: position 22,472,952 of record NC_057736.1, read on the forward strand.
AACATAATCAGTTTAAAAACTGGGAGCAATTTTAAGACAGTGCACTTGAAGGTCTCCTTTCTCGCTAGACTGTAAATAGAATTACTTGATATAAATAACTGCTCAGCTATATTTGATGCGAGAGTTCTGGAGAAAAGTAGGATATAGTTTTGTGTCTGCAGTCAACCTCCACCAAGAGCTATCAGTATTAATGCACTGTGCAGACTAGTAGTGATTGGAGTCCAGAAGCTAATATGTTTGATGAGGGCAGAGCAGTAGATGTGATCTATATGGACTTCAGTAAGGCGTTCAACAAGGTTCCCCATTGGAGACTGATTAGCAGGAGTGCCACAAGGATCGGTGCTGGGCCCTTTACCTTTTGTCATTTACATAAATGATTTGGATGCAAGCATAAGAGGTACAGTTAGTGAATTTGCAGATGACACCAAATTTGGAGGCTGCAGTGGACAGCGAAGGGGTTACCTCAGATTACAACAGGATCTGGACCAGATGGGCCAATGGGCTGAGAAGTGGCAGATGGAGTTTAACTCAGATAAATGCGAGGGACTGCATTTTGGGAAAGCAAATCTTAGCAGGACTTATACACTTAATGGTAAGGTCGTAGGGAGTGTTGCTGAACAAAGAGACCTTGGAGTGCAGGTTCATAGCTCCTTGAAAGTGGAGTCGCAGGTAGATAGGATAGTGAAGAAGGCGTTTGGTATGCTTTCCTTTATTGGTCAGAGTATTGAGTACAGGAGTTGGGAGGTCATGTTAACAGCTGTACAGGACATTGGTTAGGCCGCTGTTGGAATATTGCGTGCAACTCTGGTCTTCCTATTAGATAGATGTTGTGAAACTTGAAAATGTTCAGAAAAGATTTACAAGGATGTTGCCAGGGTTGGAGGATCTGAGCTCAGTGAGAGGCTGAACAGGCTGGGGCTGTTTTCCCTGGAGCATCGGAGGCTGAGGAGTGATCTTATAGAGGTTTACAAAATTATGAGGGGCATGGATAGGATAAATAGGCAAAGTCTTTTCCCTGGGGTTGGGGAGTCCAGAACTAGAGGGCAGAGGTTTAGGGTGAGAGGGGAAAGATATAAAAGAGACCTAAGGGGCAACTTTTTCACACAGAGGGTGGTACATGTGTGGACTGAGCTGCCAGAGGATGTGGTGGAGACTGATACAATTGCAACATTTAAGAGGCATTTGGATGGGTATATGAATAGGAAGGGTTTGGAGGGATATGGGCCGGGTGCTGGCAGGTGGGACTAGATTGGGTTGGACTGAAGGGTCTGTTTCCATGCTGTACATCTCTATGACTCTGTGACCTGGGAAAGCTAAACAAAAGGGGAAGCCTTGTATCTATAAAATATTTAAGACTGATGCAGGTTTCAGTTTTTAAGTATTAAAATTTCAGTTTTTAAAAATCAATACGTATATTTTAATTTTAATACAACCAGTTAATTTAAATATATTGTCACTATTTAAGTAAAGTTAATCCATATCAAAGCCATTTTTAAAAATATGATATGCTGTGTTGGGAAGATGCAATACAAATTCTATTTCCACAATTATGTCTCTGCCAACATTTTTGAGAAATGAAGAGCAATATTTATTGGAGGTCTTGTCCACCTGTTGAAAAGCCAGTGAGAGACTCGTATCTCCTTCTCCCAGGAAGACATTTAACTGGGCATCGGTGGGCAGGTTAAAGGACCTCAGACTAGAAATCCAACCACTCCATTGGGAAGCAATGGCTAATCAAAGGCCAGCAGCAGTTCATTGCTTGACAACTGCCAACAGGAGCAGGTGGCATAGCACTCACGAAAAGCTGAAAAATTGGTCACAGACCAGTCCATGGTTGCTTGATGACAAGTTATGGCGGGAATGGAGGAAACTTCATTAGCAAGAGCATGAGGTGACTTTGAGTTGGCTCTCCCCTACCCAATGCGGGGCCCCTTGGTTAGGCATTGATTGCCTTCAGACAGGTCTCCCCTAACCTTGAAATTCACAGATAAGTCTGACAGGAATCACAGTTAATTGAAAGACCCAATAGTGATTAGCTTAACCGTGGAGTAAGACTGATTTTGTGGGCAGGGTCAGCTTCTTGAGTGATTTTGTTTTTGCTTTTCGAGTTTCCATGAAGTGAATTCACCGCCCCACTGTTCTGGGCAGTGGCAGAAAGGTGGCCGGCTCCCTCCCAGCACCCTCCCATGTGATGAAATGCACCCTGTCACAAAACCAGCTTCAGGATGGGCACTAACACCCACCCAAACTGAAGTTATGAGTTGCTGTATTTTTCACATTACACTTGGACTGGATTCTGCTAATCCAATCTATTGACCTGGGTACAGGATAAATTTTGTATCTAAAGCATCCATCAGAGTTCCAATACTAACTTCCAAGTTTCACATTATGTATAAATTATCAACAAATCATGATAGAGCAATTATTTTTAGAAAAAAAAATATATTGTAAAGGAAGTATGGTCATTTCCTGGTATGGTTTTCTACTGAATTAAGCTGACCTTGTCAAAGACTAGAAGCTAAGCTACTGCTACAGACACAACAACCTCTCAATTCACTTATATAAGCTATTTTCTCACAGGGAGTACCTAAGCTTTAGGTTTAAAGATGGAGCACAGATTGGCAGCTGAAATTACGAACAAGAATTTATTTTATCCCATTCAATATTGCGAAACATGCACAACATTGTATGCGTTTTCAAAGGTGTTTTTGAGCTCTAGTTTCTGTCCGAGCTCATTTGCTATTGCTAAAATGTAAAATCGACCATGGACATGGCATTGGGCAATGTTTATAGTTCAATAAAAAAAACTTTGTTGCGTTAATATATTATCTGATATAGTTAAGAATCATAACCCGATGCGGTTTCTTAATCCATCTGAAAATGGGTTTACCACAAAAAAAAACGTTTAAATCAATCGTCCAACACCTGTTAGTAATGCAATTTATAAACTCACAAAATATAAATATTTACTATAAACATCGGTTTATAGTTCACTATAGCATTACAAACATTGGTGTACAGTCAAAACGCAAAAACTTTAAAACGTGCCGATTTGCACCTGAAAGAAATTTAATGTTAAGAACCTCCTTGAAGACTCACAAAGGTTCGCAGTTAATTGTAATATCCACTAGTGACTAGTTTATCTTCATGGTCTGGTTAGTTTTGTGTGCAGGTTCAGCTTCTCGAGTGACTTTTTTAAAGCTAACAACGCAAAAATATATCATGGAACCACAATTTGTGTTGGATATAAACTGTGCTTAAAACCTTGAGACCATTTGTGCTGCTTTGGCCGAGACTGAACGACGTTGTCAAAAGAGAATACAAATTCTTGTCCGACAATTTTGCCAAAGGTATGGGCTACCTATGAATAATGCTGTGGAAATTGGCCAGTTACAGTATTTAAAATGTTTTCATTTATTTGATCATTCAATTGAAATTGAGCTGCAGTAATACAGGGGCTGTTAATTATTAATGTTTCTTAAATCACGTAAATTTGACCAAAGATGTTTTCCTTCAATTGACACCACCAACAAAAACATAATTATCTGGTTATTCATTCTTTTGCTGTTTGTGGCTATTAAATTTGACAATGTAAAGATGATGGATAATCAAAAGTTACATTTATTGTACAGCATTTTGGAGCAACGTGGGAACTGGATATGGTGCTGTATAATTCAAGTTCTGTCCGTCTTCCTGCCTGCTTAGTGTCTGCTGCTCCTCTTCAAAAGATCCTTGGGACATTGTGCCAAGTGAAAGGAGCTATACAATTTCTTGCTCATGATATTGCACTGGATTATAGGAAATCATTCCATGTGTTATAGACCACATCTGTGGTATAATGTGCAAGCCATTATTTAAATCTGTGGTAATGGAAAAGTACTGAATCATTTGCAGTAAAGGGTGACAGTAATTTTGTTCTCAACTCTCTACGTGCATTTGTGTCATGAAAGGGGTGTGCAGTTAAATGATATTATTATAGAACATCATGGTATAAACTTTGCCAGATACTTAAATATTAAAACATATTCATATTTAAATAGTGTCTTTCACATACAACTGTTTAAACCTTCCGTCTCACAAAAGTTTTAAAAAAAGTCTTTATCTATGTGAAGCTTTTGTACAAATTTTCTGTCCATTGATATTTAACTGAGCACATTTAGCTATTATCCAGGTTGATAATCAGGGACCTTGTGTCACAAAGCTACTCCTTATGCTTTAATGGATAAAAAAAACTACAGTCAGAATACACAACTTGTCATTGGGTAGAATTGCAATGCAGTGAATCACTTCCCAATCACCCCTATGCGAAACAGTATCTAATTAGTCATTAGGGATTAATTATGATTACAATATTGGGTGTTAGAAGTTGCTTATTTTCACTTGGGCACTGCAATCCCAAAAGTTAACCTCTAAAACCTCTAAAACCTAAAGCTGACCTGAATTCTTGCTCATACATTTTCTAGTGGGCTACCATTAATACTTACGTACTGAAATAATTATTTACTTGTGTGCATACCTATAGATTAAACAGGAAAAGCATTGTTGGGTGCAGATACTTCACCATCGATTCTTATTAATGAACTGTGTTAAAAACATAACGTGACATTTTTCTTTCCAGATATGCTTGGGCCTGCTGTAGATTTCCAGCATTTTCTAAAGATGTCTTTAAATTTTCTAAATCTCCACATTTCCCCTTCAATGTTATTATAAAATCATTCATAAGAACAGCATACAAAAACATATTCCATTGCATTCTATTACATGCCAACTTTGACTCTCTTCCCTCTAAGTCTGAAGGTCATGAGTTTAAGCCCTGCGTTAGGGTTTGAGCACACTTGGTAGGCTAATATTTCAGTATAGCTTTGTGAGAATGCTGCAGATGTGAAAGTGACGTTTTTCAGATAAGACTTTGAACAGAGAACCTGTTTGCACTCTGAAAGGGATACAGCCAACCTATGGGTTACAAATGAATTCTGTTCCTGAATATGTTCGTAAGTCGATTTATATGGAAGTCAGGACATAATACAGTATAATATAAAATAACCATTTGTAAGTACTAACAAATATTTGCATGTTGGATCTTTAAAATTAATATTAATCCCTTATATGGGATCTTGGTTGTAAATATGAAAGTCTGTAAGTTGGGCATTTGTAAATCAGGAACTATCTGTAAAAGAAGTTCCCATAGCACTTATTTGAAGAGCAGAGGACATATTCTCTAATATATTGATGAGTCTACACCCCTAAGCCAACATTACTAAGTTTGTTGGATATCACTGCTTGGAGGTGATCTGAGCACATGAATTGCTGGAGCAGGACTTGTGACCTGAAAGAGTTAGTGGTATCCTATTCCAATGGCCATTAAGGTGATAGCTTGAACTGTAATATGATTTTTTACTTCAAAGGAGCCAGAGGAAATGATCTCTCAACCGTTCACCCACATAAGTATCAGGGTTGGTATTGATATCATTTGTGCCAGAACACACTGCTTCATCTCATTTCCCCCTGATAAGGTTAGGGCTGCAGCTTGGTCAGTAGGCTTTGCCAATATAGCTGGATTCCACACGTGCAGGGCATGATAGACTATATATACATTATGCTGAGAGGACCACATCATAATGGAACTGAGTTCATCAATCAAAAATGGTTCCATTCCATCAATGTGCAAATCAGCTGTGATCATCAGTTATGTTTCATTAGTCAGAAGTCACATGACACCAGGCTATAGTCCAACAGATTTACTTGAAATCACAAGCTTTCAAAGCGCTGCCCCTTCTTCAGGTGAAGTCCTGTTGAAGAGGCAGTGCTGCAAAAGCTTCTGATCTCAAATAAACCTATTGGACTAGAACCTAGTATCATGTGATTCTGACTTTGTCCACCCCAGTCCAACATTGGTACCTCCACATCATGGCTATTTTCTTAGGGGTTTGCACATTATAACCTGCAGCTTCCATGATCTCTATATCCTTGGAAACTCTCCTGTCCTTGCTGCATTTGAAGGGACACACAGCTCACAAAGATAGTTTCTGGGAGACAAGGCTACTCTCTGCATAAATGGAGCATGCAAATAGAGAATGTAAAAATGCTAATGAACTGGGGGAGTGGGAGCAGTCTTCTGAGAAGTGTGAGGACGTTGAACAATTGAGTGGGAGGAACATCACCTTCAGCTTGATGGAGCACTGCAGAGTTGGGCACTGCAAGTCAGTCAGGACTTTAATGACACCCGATTCCAGTAAATAAGAGATGGTACAGTGATCGTTCATTAACTGTAAAATTATAGGTTCTTGACAAGCAAACAGTTTGTTTCTGTTCTGAGAAACAAATACAACTTCTGTTTGTTTAATTTCTGTTTGGTTTTGGTGTTGGTGAATAAAGATGATGTTTGAACTGTTTGAAATCTTCCCTGTGTGTGATGGTCCCACATTGAACAATGATAAGATGCTGGGCCACTGTGAGCTTTGGCGAAAGAGTAATAGTGACTTACAGGGTTGTATGTGGGAATATGGCTAAGGACAGGTGATCTCTGGCCTGATGCCTATTCTGCAATAGGTATAGCAATGTGCTTTTGTATATATTAGGAAATGTCAGCCTTGCCACCTGTGTGCCCTGAGAAATGTTGGTTTATGGCTGCTTATGTTCACAGTGAATGGCAACTTTGACTGGGTGCATGGCTGGGGACAATGCTTGACTGGGTGCATGGCTGGGGACTAAAGATGGTTCCAGTGCAGGGATGCCAGGACTTCCCAAGATATCCCATCAGTAACAAGTATTTCTGACTACAACTAGTGGGAGAATTGGGTTGGCGTCTGATGAGAATGGTGCCAAAGGGGCATGCTATTTAATTCATGAACTGAGTTTTGGATGAAGAACAAAACTCAACAAAAAATACATTTAGCCAAAACATATAAAGATTCAGCCTGAGGTGTCTGTGAGCTTATAGAGGCAGTCAAGGTGGTAAGTAGCATTGAAAAAGCAAATCTGAGCCATCACTTCAAACTGAACTTGACAATAGGACAAAGAACTTTCAATTTAAACTATCAAAGATAAAGTTTGTTCTTTACACAAAAAGATGATCAATCCATTTCCTAGCAATATACAGAAGCAAAAGTCTGGCAATCATGTAATAAATAATTGAATATTATCACAGGAAGTATGGATGATTCTTCTGAAAGGATAAGTTAGGATATGTCAAGTTTTTTTTGTTTTCAGGATGTGCATGATATCTAGTCTTTTAATGAAAGTATTTCACAGACCTGCTGTGCAGAAGCTACCATTAATTTCCTTGCAGAAGGTTGATCTGTGGAAATCTAGATCAGCATGTATTTTTGGGCAAAATAGCTGAATTATTATCATTTTTGAGCAGTAGTTTGCAGCTAGAAAAAATTCAAAAGTGAGAAATAGTTATAGCCTGATACTTTGGCCCTTATTGGAAGAGATTGTTACATTTAAATATAATTTAAAAATAAATTCAAAGTCTGAAACAAACACACAATTTTCAAAGGGCGGCACAGTGGCTCAGTGGTTAGCACTGCTACCTCACAGCGCCAGGGACCCGAGTTCAATTCCTGCCTCGGGCAACTGTCTGTTTGCACGTTCTCTGCCCAGGTTTCCTCCGGGTGCTCCGGTTTCCTCCCACAATCTAAAGATGTGCAGGTTAGGTGAATTGGCCATGCTAAATTGCTCGTAGTGTTAGGTGTAGGGGAATGGGTCTGGGTGGGTTGCTCTTCGGAGGGTTGGTGGGCCGAAGGGCCTGTTTCCACACTTTGGGGAATCTAATCTAAAAAATAATCAACTAACTGAAGAAAATTCTTTCTCATATTCTTATCCACTTCTATCACATACTTCATTCTCATGGGTTTCTTTTAGATGTCATATGTTAAATGACTGAGCAAGGACATGAATAAACAAAAATATTATACCAACTTAATAGGCTAGCTCCTGATCATGGCTATGAAAGGGGGCAGCGACTTGCAATGGAGAATTCCCTACAGAAGAGAGGTAAAATCAACAGGCTTGAGGCTAGACTTTAATATTTAACCAGGTAAAAACAATGACTGCAGATGCTGGAAACCAGATTCTGGATTAGTAGTGCTGGAAGAGCACAGCAGTTCAGGCAGCATCCAAGGAGCAGCGAAATCTGGCTCCAGAGTACTATAAGTAGAAAATTGGAAGTTGAATATGGATATGGATAAGGGATGAAGGTGGCAAAGCAAAACACGTTAATGTAAGTGATCAGCTGTCATCTCACATTGCATTATGCAACAGGTTAGAGGCCGAAATAGAATATATACATTCTGGGTCCTTAACTTTAGCAGAAATATATTCCAGCTAATATATTTAGTGCTTGCCTGTATTTTATGCTTGTATTTTAATTATTGTTTGGCTTTCTGCTGTTTAACTGTGGAATATCAAACTACTTAAAAAGCAATGACCTCAGAATTAGACGATTCATGGTGACTGGGTTCAATCGGAGACCTTATAAATGTGGTTAATTCCTGTTTGAAAAGACATGATGCTTTGCCAGTCTCAATCTAGTTCCTTGCTTGAATCCAAAGGACAGCACTGCTATCAATTTGCAAATCTAAGGATGGTTAACAAGTGGCATCCTGGTCACTAAGAGTACTCTGCTGAGATTGAGTTTGGTACACGATGTAGAAGAAGCTTCAGTCTCTTAAACCAGAATTTCAATTAAACCAGAATTGTGAAATACTCCATTCTCCAACATTAGCTTCCATCATCTTGATATGAAAACAATCACAAGTTGTCTAAGTACTTTTGCGACAAAGGAGGGCAAGATCTCCATCTAATTATTTCCTGACTACATTTTGTATTAGCTACTCAGTTTAAATAGCATGTTGGTTTCAGCAACATCCTGCAGAGGGCATCCCTACTTCAGGTTTGAGGATAACTCACAGCAGTGAAACATTTATGCATAGTTTTAGGTATTTCAAATAACCAATCACTTCAAGATAATTTAATATACAAAATTTCTGAACCACATATAATATGATATACATAACTCTGTTCTCTAAATAAAATCAGTTCTGATGACAGCTTTAAATATTCCTTCGTTTGTGAAAAATGTTATGATAGTAAATGATTTTTGAATTAACTTATTTTCAAAGGTGAAATGGATCATGTAATGGATTGAGGTATACTAACTGAAGCTAATTCTTTTATACCTGAAACTCTTTACCATGCAATAATTCATGTTAAATGTATCTCTATTCATATGTAATTGCATTGGAATGACTGTGCCTTAAAAGGACTTACTGAAAGTATGGCACCTGGTTCCAATGTCAAGATTGTATGAGGAACTATTGGGGATAATCAATAATATAGTGCTGCCAGTAGTGAGCTGTGCTGGAAGGGACTGTAGGTAGGGACAGGACTACAATACTGTTCTGTAACCTATGGCTGTCTTTATATCTGAACTGATGAATTTACTCATGTATGCCAGAATCATTTGGTCAAGTCATTGTTGCAAGGATTGTTGTAGAATTTCAGAAAATAAACAAAGCTTAAGTGTTGGTTGCTTTTTCTATTTGGGAACATGTTTCCCAATTCAGCTGATTATTTCTGAGTGGAATTTTCTCAACCCTTGAAATTTTGTTGTAAGCTTAAAGGAAAACCAATATTTTAACCTATTTGCTTTAGGAACAGTGAATGATATAAGCCTTAATTTTGATACAGAGCCTGACTTGTGTTTGGATTTAACAGTGCACCATTAGTGTATGCCTGACCTTTAGGGCCTTGACCTACTATCATTTCCAGAAATAACTCTCTTTATCAGCAACATTGCCCCCATTAATAGTAGGTGGGGGCAAAGAGGTATTGCACTGTTACAAGCAAAGATTTTTCCCACGGAATCATAGAATTTTACAGTACAGAATGAGGCCATGCAACCCATTGTGTCTGTAACTGTTCCTGAAAGAGCCCCCAGCTAGTCCTATCCTTTAGCCCTAACTTCGTTATTCTCTAAATTCATCACTTTCAAATATATATCCAGCTTTCTTTTGTAACCTCCCATTGCATCCATGTCTGCCACTCTCCCAGGCAGTGCATTTCAAATCCTGACAATTTTCTGAATGAAGAAGTTTCTCTTCATCTCCATCCTAGTTCTCTTGCTGACAAACTTGATATTGCAATCCCTAGTTACTGATATACAAATGAGGAAAAAGAACATCCTTCTTTACTTTGTCAGAATAGTCCATAATTTTGAACATCTCCAAGGACATTAAGCCCAATTTTTCTCATCTTTCCTTGTATCTAAAACTCTCATTCCTGGTTTCATTCTAGTAAATCTACTTTGCATTCTCTTCATCCTTCCTTAAATAAGATGCCCAGAACTGAATACAATACTCCAAAAGTGGTCTCACCAATGATTTGTAGCGAGGTAGCATCACTTTCTTGTTTTTATATTCTATGCCTCTATTTGTAAACGCAAGGATCCCATATAAGCTTTCCTAAAAATTGTGTCAACTTGCCTGGCCACTTTCTGAGAATTATACATGTGAACCCTGAGGTCCTTCTGCTTTTGTTCACCCCTTAGGGTTGTACCATTGAGTCTCTCCATGTTTCTTCTACAAAAAATGCATTACCTCACATTTGTCTGCCCATTTGGCCAACTTGCCAATGTCCCCTCTGAAGTCGCTCAGCATGATCCTTACAATTCACTATTCCCTATTCTCCCTAACTTAATTTAGAGATTTTGCCCTCAACACCCATCTCCAACGGTGATAGTGATAGAGAATCACTGTCACTTTCCTCAACCAGTTGTGTGGGCAACAAGAAGCTGATTTTCTGATGGAAAATTAAGATTAGAACTTGCTGACCTATAATGATTTGGTTGAAGACCTTCATCTGGCACTAGCTGGCATGAGAGAGAGCACAAATTGAACTTGTCTGGATTTTTAATAAAATCGATTTTCACTTGTGCTCAACCCTTTTTAACTCAGGAAAATGTTCATTTTTTGGTCAACTGGTTAGCAGATCAAGCTGTGGTATATATTCTACATTCCTGAAGAAGGGCTTATGCCCGAAACGTCGATTCTCCTGCTCCTCGGATGCTGCCTGGCCTGCTGTGTTTTTCCAGCACCACATTTTTCAACTCTGGTTAGCAGATCAGCTCACTGTGTGTGGCTGGAGGCTGTTACAAATGTGAATTCCTATTGTGCTATTCAGCATGCCTTAGTTATGATTTAAACATTTTAATACCCTCACTAAATCCCTTAAAGTAGGAGATAACCAGAGATCAATGACCGGGGCACAGAATTAAGGCAAAGGACAGAAGGTTTAGAGGAGATGTGAGGAAAAACCTTCCCACCCAGAGGGCAGTGGGAATCTGGAACTCACCATCTGTAAGGGTGGTAGAGGTAGAAACCCTCAGAACATTTAAGAAGTAGTTAGATGTGCATTGCAATGCCCAGGCATGCAAGGCTATTGGTCAAGTGCTGGAAAATGGGATTAGAATAGCTACATGGTTGTTTTTGATTGACATAGATATGATGTACCAAAGGTTTTGTATTTGTGCTGTAGATCTCTATGACTCTATGCACTCACAGCCTATATTAATGTTATGCACTAAACATAGATATTACCTAGAATTTCTGTCACATACAGTTGTACAGTATTTTATTTTCTGCGTGGCTCTTACTGTAGCAGCAACTGTACTTTCAATGCACGGAGTATTGAATCTTTAATACGTTCCTCTGTGATAAACCTTCATATCTCCAATCTCTAGATAATAACTGTATAATGATGCATATTGTCACACTGACTATGTGTGAGTATGTGCTGACATATGGCAAAATCTGTATTTCTTCTGCTATTTTTTTCTTTTCTATTTGCAGGGAAAACAATAGTTGAAAAGATAGAGAGAACCACCAAGGAACAAACCACATCCTCCATCCTCATACCCGATTGGCAAGTCGATCCTGAAGACCTTAAAGGATCAGTGATTAGGGAAGTAGGAAGCCTGACCACAGTGCAGGTATGAAATGATCATGCACTCTCTTTTGCACATTCTACATATATACTCCAGGCACTGGAGAAACATGTGGAAGGTGGATAAAGATAGCATCTTACTATACCAAACTGAGAGATTCTCATTATAGATTTGAACCACACCACGTTACTGCTTGTGTTGTAGATTGCTGACTGTTTGATTCCATTGCATCATTGGCCTGTTGTTGAAGTTTGTTATGGTAATGTTGTGATGGTTTATAGAAACTTAAAAAGTAGAAGCATCTGTAGGTCATTTAACCCTTTGAGCCTGGTCCACCTTTCAATAGAATTGAGGCTGATTGTGTAGTTCAATATGATATTCCTATTTTCTCCCAAACCTATTGATGTCTTTAAAATATAAAAAAAAACTATTGCTTTCTAACTACCTCCTTACTGCTGCCATCACTGACCCTGGACTATTTGCTGCAACCTTGCTTGGAAGTGCACAGCATTTCAGAGTACTCCAGAATTTGATAGAACTCTCCAACAGGTTGTCCTGAGTTTTGAAGATTGTTACATTTTTCCCTGTAGTTGTATTCTTGGGCCTTCTCCCACTCCTCTCTCCATGAGGTAAAACTTTTCACTCCATTTGTTTTCTTGTATTCCCTTCACTCAACATTAATTCACTGGCTGCATAACCAAGAGCAAGGCAGCGACAAAGACCCTTAAAATAAGGTTGAGAAGAGGACTAAATCTTACCAAAAATTGATTAACTTTGTGGAATTTCATGGATGATATTACTCTGTGGGCTGTAGCTAATTATCTAACCTTATTCTCCATTGCCTGCCCCATAGCAATGCACTGTGTCTCGACAGTGCCCACTCACATTACTGTGCATTTGCCAGTGATGGGGATATTTGGTGCTGTCAAGACCACTTGGATTTTGGGTGCCATTTAAAATGTAGCTGTACAGAGGTTGTGTGCTGTCAGCCTGGAGCTGTCCTTCCTGGCTCCTGTGCCTGAGAAAGGGAAAGTTAACTTTCTGCTCCTGTGACAGGGATTTAAGGTTCTGGTAGAGGATGGTGCAGAGGAGGGCCAGCCTCTTTCCTCAGGACTGCCAGAGGAGAACACTGCAGTGGATCCTGACAGCCTGAGCTAACGTTGAAAGCTTGGTCAGTGCATTGATCACAGTCCAGAAAAGCACTCAGCAGTGCTGCAAGAAATGTTATGACTTTATGGACCTGTACGAAGGTAATTGTCACCTTCTTCTCTCGGTTACTTCGCACTCACTCTATCTCTGCTATTGCATTAGCTCCCAGCAAGGCTCATGGTCTACCACTCTCACTATTGCATACAGCATCTCCCCTCACTTACTCTCACTGACAAAATCTCCACGGACCAATAACCCTGCATACCCTTTGCATTGTTTATTCTCTCACTTGGGACACTTCATGACCTTCCCTCCACCTGCTGCAGCATTAACAGCCTTGCCACCCACTTCCATCTCACTAAACTCTTCCTTTTGTCTCATTCCAGAACAAATCGTCCCACAGTGTGGGGTCAAGATCTGTGTTGGGGTGACTCATATATATTTCTTCACCCTCGAGAAGGTCAGGATCTTTGCTCTAGCGGGAGACGAAAGGGCTGCTCATTTGGTGATGCCGAGACCTTTATCCTCTGGCAACCAAATAAGAATTGTGGTAAAATACTATGCTGCTGTCCCACCACAACCACTTAACATTGCCAAACTTCAACCCTTGCTTCAAAATCTATTTATGATCTATGCTTGCACTTGTAGGCACCGGTGTCATCTGCACAGTCTCTGTCCTGAAGAAAGTAGATATCATGGCCTTCTCTATCTCTAAGGACAAAGCCATGAATCCTTCAGCAGCAATACCAGCAAGCTTGCCTACTGCACCCCTCACCAGCTCAGATACTGTCAACTCATTCGTTAGACTACAGTCAAGAGCACATTCAGGTGAGCATGTCACTGGGACACCTCCACAGCTGGCTGAGGCAGAAATGCTCCAGGTTGCTGGCACAAAGAAAACTATGAGAGAACAGACATCTGCTTAGTCCCTGGCAGGGGAGAACGCCATGGTGTTGGGGACTGCTGTCCAAGATGGAAACCCGAAGGAGTAAACGGAGAACTGATGCTGCCAAGTTCTTGCTCTTACTTTCATATTGGGAATTGTTGCTATTTTATTTCTGCTTGACACCTGGGAAAATGGGAAACTGCTTATCAAAGAGTTGAGGTAAGGTACTAATGCTATAGAAGTGGATGCAAATAAGCCTCTCATCACCACACGCGAGATTCTTGTCTCACGGTTCAAAATTTAGTTGCAGAATCGGACTTTTATTCTTAATGTTGAGAACCTAATTTCTTCAAATTTTAGAAATATTTTACCAACTAATGCATTGTTGCCCACATCATTCAGGGGCTGGGAAGATTCTGCCCATTGTTTCTATGTTAAAATTCCTAGAGAAGTTACATTGTGCATTCTGTAGCAAGTCAGCTGGTTCTGAATGCAGATTTAGAACCAAAACTTTTGCAGTCAGATTTTGATCTTATCAGTTTACCATTATTCCCAAACCAAAGACCCCTACCAAGTAAATGTGAAAGATCCATGGCATTATTTCAATGAAAGGAAGGGGAATTCTGCTATTCTGGTAAATGTTTATGGCTCAATCAACATCATTAAAATAAATCAGACAATCGGGTCATTATCACATTAATTTTTGAGGGAATTCTTTGAGTGAAAATTAGCTGCTACATTTCTCACATTACAAAATAACTCCACTTCAAAAGTAGTGAGTTGGCTGTAAAGTATTTTGGGACAGCAAGGGGGTTGTGAAAAGGTGCTGAATTGCAAGTTTTTCCTTTTGTTTTTCAACCAACAGCACTACATTCCAACCATAGTAGCAGAGACCAATAATAAAATCTTTTACAACAAAACAAAGAACTGCGGATGGTGGAGATCTGAAAAAAAGAGTTCTGATGAAGTCACCACATACGAAAGATTAACTCTGCTTTCTCTTCACACAGGCTGCTAGACCCGCTGAGTTCTGCCACAATTGCTGTTTTCTTTGGAGTGAAATCTTTTCCCTCTTATAAATTGGACCCTCCAGCACTATAGCACATTGTCAATACTTACTGGTTTATCAGCCTTGGTTCTTATGCTTAGGTCTCTGAACGGGGACTGAAATTTATAAACTTTGACTCAGAGGCAATAGTATGCCTGACTAAATGAGAACTAAAGTAAGCTCACAGTAATTTTATTGACATCAAGTTGATGGTTTTTAAGTTTCTGCAAGATAAAATCAGTGTTTTAGTACATTGTTATGATTTTTAACTTAATTACCACTTTTGTTAACACATTTAATAACGCAAACTAATTTTTATTTCCATTCTATTGATTCCATCCTTTTCTCTGGCCATTGCCTCTGGTGAACCAGGCTATCGGGACTTATGTATTCCACTTGACTGATGGATGAACTCACTCCATATATTCTGCATCATCAAGACCTCCTACTTCCACTTCTGATACATTGATAACCTTGCTGTCTTCCTCAGCTCATCTGTCACTAAAACCTGAAAGAATTTTTGTTTAAGTTACATTCGTTACATTGAATCTAATGACGTCGAACACAGTCTTTGGATGGAGACAGAGAATTAAACACTTGCTTTTGTTGGGGCAAATATATAATTTGCATCTCCCAAGAGTCCTAGTAACTGTGCTTGACTAGTAATGTAGTTGTATTTTTCATTGTTTTGGAATATACCATCTTGTTAACTAAGACAAGTGGTTGTTCTGTTTAGACTGAACACTGGTCTATCTTCTACCACTGATAATTAGACAGGCCCCAGAATCAATACAGATAAAAGAAGACTGGGGATTGTGAACTAACTCAAACAACTCTTACGCTGTACCACATACTGACAGAATGGCAGTGCCATAGAGTGCTATTGCTGACAATCAAGACAAAAAATACAAAGCCTGTCTTTGCAACCTCTAGATTTGGCTATTTGAATGTTCTCCTGGCGGGCCTCCCATCTTCTAATATTCATAAACATCAATCAAACAAAAACTGTGCTGCCTGTTCTCTAACACATAGTAAGCAGTGGGTGGCACGGTGGCACAGTGGTTAGCACTGCTGCCTCACAGCGCCTGAGACCTGAGTTCAATTCCCGCCTCAGGCGACTGACTGTGTGGAGTTTGCACATTCTCCCCGTGTCTGCGTGGATTTCCTCCGGGCGCTCCGGTTTCCTCCCACAGTCCAAAGATGTGCAGGTCAGGTGAATTGTCCATGCTAAATTGCCTATAGTGTTAGGTAAGGGGTAAATATAGGGGTATGGGTGGGTTGCGCGTTGGCGGGTCAGTGTGGACTTGTTGGGCCTGTTTCCACACTGTAATGTAATGTAATCTAATCTAAAAAAAATGTCATGTTCACCCATCACCCATGTGCTTACTAACCTATATTGGCTCCTGGTCTGCCAGTGCTGTGATTTTGAAAGTCTTATTCTTGCTTTCAAATTCCTCATCCCTGCCTATCTTGGTAACATCTTTCTGTTCTCCAACACTATGAGATTTCTGGACTTCTCCAATTCTGATTTCTTGAATGTTTCTAGTTTAATCACTGTATAAATGTGTTATATTAGTATTCAGCCATTGAGTCCCTAAGGTCCATAATTCACTTGCATAACCTCTCCACCTCCCTATATCTCCTCCCTCGATGTTCCTTAAAACTCATCTCCTTGGTTATCTGTCCCAGTGATTTGCTCCTGTGCCTCTATGCCAAATTCTCCTGGATGTTATTGTGATATGCTGGCAAGATTGGATCAAACAGGATGGAAGTGGCCTCAAGGAGAATGTACTCTGGCACAGACCAGTTGAACTGTGCTATTTGTTCTATGAAATTCTATGAACCCCACATGTGTAATATGTTCTCAGATTGGTCTCAGTTCTCAGTTACCTGTCAACTTACCTGGAATCATGAGGAAGTTTGATCGCCATCATTTTGCAGCAATTTGCCTTTGATACTGCCCACTCACTAACTTTTTTTAAACCACTATTGTGTGTTCTTGTCTCTTGCTAATATTGCAACAAGTTGACCTTGATCCACTTTTTCAATCATAGAATAACTTGAAAGAAATAATATCTGATCTCCCCACAGTGTTGAACAGGATACCTTGGTGCAGATCAATGCTAAGATAACTCTAGACTGGTTATCTGTACAACACCTGTGCACCTGTTGTCTGACTAGGCAACTTTGAACTGAAGCAACTATTTCTTTCAAATGTGGGTTTGATCTTTGGGACCTGACTCCCCCTTAATCAGTCAAGTGCTGAACCTCTCACAAATGAGTCAGTGCACAAGTAAGTCTTCAAAGCAAGTTTGGCTCAGCAGGTATCATTTAAAAAAAAGATTTTCACACTATTTTTAGAACATGAAATGTTTTTCTGCAAGCATATATACTTCAGGGCAACAAGACGTATTGACAGAGTAGTTAGTATTGTGTATGGGATCCTGGACTTCATAAACAGAGACACTGAGCACAAAAGTACAAAGATATGCAGAATCTTTATAAGTTCTAGTTCGACCACAGTGAGAGGATTGCCTCCAATTCTGGTGACCACATTTTAGAATGAATGTGAGAGTCCTTAAGAAGGTGCAGAGGAAATTTAACACAATGGTTTGAGCGTTGGTGGATTTTAGCTATAAGGTGACATTAGAGAACTGAGATTGTTCTCCTTGTAACAAAGAAGATGATGGGGAATTTGGTGAGGTTCTGACAGATTTAGATAAGGCAGGCAAAAGCTTGTCCCATTATCTTATGATCTAAGGACCAGCAGACACCAATTTAAGGTTTTGGGCAAATGGTGCAGGGGTATGTTAATATTTTTATGCAGCATGATAATGATTTTCATGTCACTGTTGATGAAAGTGAGGAATTGGAGAATATCAATGATTTCAAAAAGAAATTAAGTGGAAACTTGTGGGAAATAAATTTGTAGCGCAATGGGGGTAAAGTGGGGCAAGGGATTGACTAGATTGTTCTATAAAGAGCCTGCATGCATATAATTGGCCAAATGACCTCCTTCTGTGCTGTAATGGCTCAAAGGCAATCAATGTTTAAGGTAGACAGTAGGATATAATTTAAAACAGAATTGCATAATTATTTGGGAAAAAAGAATATAAAAAGACATACAAGAAAATAACAGGGAAGTACGTGAACTGTGACATTAATCAAATGCAAATAGTTATACTTCTAAATATATCTGCATTTCAAAGCCATTCAGTATGGAAATGATAACATAAAGGGAAATAATCTGAGCGAAAAATCTAATCAATTTACTAGTGTCTGAATTCCATTGGTGTGTTAATATGTGAGTACACATGTGCAATGTAATTTATATAATTCAAACTACTTTTAAGCAAAGTACCAATCCATATATTAAATGTATAATTATATGCTGTGCTAATAGTTTCTACCCAAAAGTATTTGATAAAGTAAATATTATTGTAACTCTTAACATACCTCAAATTAGTTTAGACATTGAGGTAGATTTTAACTTTTATGTTTGTTTTAGTGCTGGCAGGTGACCCAATCAACTTTGAGGGTGGTGCCTAGTTGTGGGTGCTAAACTGCCACCCTGAACCTACCTGCTGGCCCTGGGCCAGGTATGATCTTACTGAAGTGTAAATTGTTGCCGTTTTATACACATGTTAATTGAAAGACTCAGGTGTAAGTGTGGTGTTCTTTGTGGCAGATGCAAGACTTTTATCATATGTTTAGATAGATGTAAGAGGAAATTATTTGAATTGTGTGCTTCTGTTGCCAAACCTTACCAACTCACAATACATATAAGGACATCACAAACACTCATGACTTCCTAATCTATGTTTCTGACAATCCATGAATTTTGTAAAATAATCTTTTACGGTACTTACTTCAGTTCTTAGTAATCTGCTACAACCAGCTTACATATGTTTGTGTTAATTTAGTAATGCCACATCTTTTATTATCACCTTTAGTACTTCCTACAACTTCAGCTTGCCACTGCCATTGTGCTCAGAACATGATAAAATAAATAATACAATCAATCAGCCTTACAGTTAAAACATGTTATGCCAGTTTAGCAAAAATGCATCTCAATGCATCAAAAATGCCTTCCTGATCAACGTGCCTAAAACGTGGGCTCTCCTGCTCCTCGGATGCTGCCTGACCTGCTGTGCTTTTTCAGTGCCACACTTTTCAACGCTGACTCTCAAGCATATGCAGTCCTCACTTTACCTCAAAAATGCATCTTAGACAACTTTACTTCAATTAATGTGCATATTTTTTCATCGTTTTGTGCAATGTCTAATATTTTGAAGACCAAAATAGAATGCTGATGTTTTAAGTAAAATGTCTAATCTCTTACACAATGTACATGGAGAAATTATATTGTATTCTATTTTTGAAAAATTAATCAAGTCAGCCTGTCATGGTCATAATGGTGATACTTTCCTCAACCTCCTGTAATGGAATAAATTGCATTTAATTGAAACTGGGACAAACAATATCTATTTCAGTGATAGTCATGTGGATGGGCTGATGACTCCTGGGATTAAGGTGAAAAAATTTTCCTCCCATCCCCATTCCAAACATGAAATATTAATGCAATAATTTATTCGAAAGAGTTTAAGCTAGTATCTAATGCAGGTGTCTGAATTGCTATGTAATCTGATGCTCATATTAATTACTAATATGAATTGATATTCATTGACAAGACTTGATAATATTGAGGTTTTAATGGATTTTTGCCTATCCTGATCAAGACTAATTTCCTGACTTTAAAGATAATACAATTCAAATTGCTTTCTCATCATCTTTACTAATCAGGGAATCTCACAGCATGGAAGGAGGTCACCTGTCCTATTGTGCCCACCTAGATTTCTGAAAGAGCTGGACGTAGCATTCAGTATAAATTCAATGGTAAAGAACTATAGCATAGAACATAGAAAAGTACAGCACAGAACAAGCCCTTCAGCCCATGATAGCAGTTAGAGAGCAATAGATCATTTTGAGCCAGTGAGCTATACAAAATAATTTAACAAAGAAAAGGTAATTCTGATGAATTGTTATCAAACTGAAATATTAACTATGATTCTTTCCCTGCAAATGCTGCTAGATTTGTTGCATTTTTCAGACTTTGTATATATCAGAAAAATATATCAATATTATCAAGTGTCCCAACAGTGACCCCTGGGGAATTCTACTACACATATTCCTCCAGTCTCAAAACAACCGATCAACCACTGCTCTGTTCCTTGTGACTCAGCCAAATTCTCCCCATGCTGCTTTTGTTCCTTTTACTCCACAAACTATAGTTTACTCATTGGTCTATTGGACAGTACTGTATCAAATTCCTTCGGAAGTCCATGCACACCACAACAACAGCATAGCTCTCGAGAATTGTCTCTGCTATCTTTTCAAAAAGCTCCAGCAAGTTAGTTAAAAATAAATTTCCCTCCGCAATCCACGCTACTTTTTCTTAATTAGCCCACTTTGTCCATGAGACTATTATTCCCCCAGTTAAGCTGATTGCCTGTCGTTACTGGATCTTTGTAGAACCTAAGTCTAAAATGCTAAATATGAACTGTTACAGAGAATACCAGTTAAGCTTTGGTAGGTCTCACAGGTATTGCATTGAGGACTTCTCTTGTCTGAAGTATTTTTCATTTTTTTAAATGTTTGAAACCTTTTTTCTATGAAAACATTAAGTATACGAAGGCTTCATTACTAAACTGAATCGAATTTGTAGCCTAGACTTTGTAGACAGCAAAGAAATGAATATTCATCACTGGCTTTGAAGGAAGCTACCCACAAATCACTAGTGAGCCCTAAAATGGCCCTCCCCTCTCCTGACGGTAGTTTAAATAAAGTGCCAAGTAAAGGGGATTTCTCAGCATGCTGCAGGATTGAGGGGGAAGCTGCCAATCATGTTAAAATATTGTTACAGGCAGCAAACTAGGAAGCTTAAAGCACTTTGGCCTTCCCTTTTAATTTAGTTTTTTTTGATAATGATGTAAATTATTATGGTTGGATTTAAACAGAAACTAAAATATCAATATAAACAAGGAACAACTATTTCAAGAGTCTTTACAGTGAGACTAACTGTGCAAAAATGGAAACTCTCAGCAATTCATTGGTTGTATTCTAGGGGATCTCAACACTGCACTTGCTTGAGGACCTTAGAATCAATAACTGTAACTTCTGTATTTCTGTGCAGTCCTGTTCATGTATAAATCCCTGAGGTAAGGTTTTATGCTCTCCACAGATAGTTTTGCGGAGGGATGAGGAGGAGGTTTCCTAAAATACCATGGGCATCTTTTCCAGTGAACCTGTCTTGGACATAAATCACAAAACACTGTAGCAATCTGCCTTGGTCCAACCACATTGACGCGACGGTCAAGAAAACAGAAGAATGCCTCTACTTCCCCAGGAGGCTAAGAAAATTCAGCATGTCCATAAAGACTCTTACCAGTTTTTATTGATGCACTATTGAAAGCATTCTATCGGGATGTATCATGGCTTGGTATGGCAACTGCTTTACCCAGGACCATAACAAACTATGGAAAGTTGTAAACAGGCCAGTCCACCACTTCCATCCATTGACTCCACCTATACTTCTCACTGCCTCAAGAAAGCAGCCAACATAATCAAAGACCCTATCCTACTCAGTTTATAATCTCGTTCAACTTTGTCCATCAGGCAGAAGATACAAAAGCTGAAACATACATACAAACAGATTTGAGAACACCTTCTTCCTTGTTGTTATTAGACTTTGGAATGGACCTCTCATATTTTTTAATTTAATGTTAATCTTGTTCTTTGTGCACCTTCTGTGCAGCTGTAACATTGTATTTTTTGCTCTGTTCTATTACAGTACTACACTTTCTATGGTATGATCTGCCTGTACTGCATGCAAAACAAAACTTTTCACTGTACCTAGGTACAGGTGACAATAATAAATCAAATCAAATCAAATCAAACCCTGGTTCTCTGAATGATACTCACTATGAACGAGGCAGCAGAGCTACACAAGGTTATCCTTCATAGATAATAGCATCCGGGTCAGAATCAAGCAATTAAGCAACACAGGAAAGGAACTGCTTTGTCAAACTGTCACTCTGTGCCACAGAGGCATTCTGTCCTCAAAACTGTCATCCCTCTGCACCTGGCTGAACAGATGTGAAAAACAAGTGAAATGAAAGGAAATCTATTTCTGTGAAATATTAGACAGTATTGTTCAAGCCCCAGCCGAGATGTTGATGAAAGTTGGGATTTCATTTCTGACGATCCACTGGACACATTTGAAGTTGCTGGCAGAGAGCCACTATGCGAGCACGATTCAGCTTTGCTTCAGATTCCCAAACTGTTTCTTCTTCTGCCAATTTCTGCCACACTCTATAGGAATAAACAAGATCCAACATAATTCAGAATATCAGGTTTTACAATCTGAAATAAGTAGTACACAATACTTGGATAATCCTACACTATGCAGTTACTTTAATATTCTGTATTTTTCTGAGTAATTTTGTGGGAATTCCCTCCTTCCCACTCTTTCATGTTTCTGACATTTTATTTATTATTGTGCCAGCTAAGTAAAGAATGACGGTGTTGTCTTGCAAAATAACTGTTCAGATTGCCTTATTAGATTTTATTGTATCACAGATGTCATTAAGATAATAATTATTTTCCGATGCTTGCACATGTGCTATGGAAGATTAGAGTTTTGAAATAAGGGAAGTGAAATATCCGTGACAAGGAATTAAGAGCACAGTTTTGATTGGGAAATAAAGCAGTGCAATAGAAGGTTCTCTGCTTGTCTGCTTGTTTCATCAGCTGCTTCATGCTTAACATTCCCATCTGAAAAGCTGTCATAGAGTCATAGTTATAGAGTCATAAAAGAAAAAGACCCTTCAATCCAACCAGTCCATGCTGAACATAATCTCAAACTAAACTAGTCCCACCTGCCTGCTCCTGGCCTATATCCCTTCAAACATGTGTACTCATTTGCTTACAGTTGTAACTGTGTCCTCATCCATCATTTCCTCAGGAAGTTCATTTCGCATGCGAACCACCCTCTGTGTAAACATTTCCCCTTAATGTCTTTTTAAAATCTCTCTCCTCTCACTGGAACTCAGCATAATTTTATTTCATCTTGTACCCATCCTTCCCCCCCAGAATTTATGTCTCTCCATCCTTTCAAAACTTTCCATCACTAATACTTGTAAGTTTCTGCTTTCTCTCCCTGCAGAAGAAATTGAAGAAGTCCAGGGAGACGCAGGGGACCAGGGCTAGCACTCTGGCAACTACCACCCTGGCTGCTGTGGAGGGTAGTGTGATGAACATCAGCAGAGTGGCAGAGTTCATGGACGTGGGAGTAGAACTGGAAGCCTCCCCGAGACCTCGGACAAGGGTGTACCTCAAGGCCCAATTAACCAGGGCCCAGGGGCTGGGGGGATGGTGGGGCGTTGATCCTAGTTCATATACTTATCTATCAAATTGTGACACTCACTCAAGTTGAATTAGTGTCATCAGTAACCAAAGTATCATCATCTGCACAATGATAACTTTGAAACCTTCTCCTTGCCAGTTTTAATACAGATCCTTCCGTGTTCTGTGACAGTGATGGAGAGTTCCCATGAAGGGTGTGATATTGACGAAGAGAAATATTCTGGAACAGAAAAAATGTGAGGCATTCTACCAGCATTTGCAGATGCATTGCACATCATGAGAGGGAGATCCACCTCCAGCATAGTTTTGAGCTGATGTCCTCTCCTGTGGAAAGAGGGCCACCCATGCTGACCATCACATGCAGCAAGTATCGAAGTGCATGCAGACCCTCATCCAATGGCTTATGCATTCAAACTACTTTTATCCCTTCTCGGTCAGAGTCCCACATGCTAACATGTATTTCAATGGCCAGTTCTAAGTCTGCTCCTGAAGAGAACTCAAAAATCCATAGGCTATTTGTCAATAGCACCTCAGCCAACAATGCAAGGAAACAATTGGCTTTCCTCTAGCTTTGTTAAAGACATGGGTATAGAGGTAATAGGAAAAGGAAGAGAACAAGTTTGAACTTCACAATGGGAGTCACCTAGGTGTTTACTGTAATGTCACATTGTCAGTTTTATTGTTAATATTTATTAACTACAGATTTGATTTAAAGCTTCCACTGTTCAATCAACTCTATTGTTTCTTCTTGCAAGCCAAGTAGATATCAGCCTTGAGGAAAATGGTCTAATCTGAGTAGAAATCTAGCAATGGGGTTCTGTCACATGGAAGGATTGTTGACTATTGAATAGTTTGTGTTTGGAAGAGATGGGAATATTGGCAGGAAACTTCACTTTTGCTGTGCCATCTGACTTCACAGCCTCAGATTAATTGAACTGTGTCTGTGTAAGTCTGATATGGGTATGTCTGGTAAACAATTGAAGGAAACCTTACCATGCCAGGTTCTTCATCTTGTTATATATCTTCTTTGTCTGAAGAAGATACAGAGCCAATATAACCTTCATCTTCCTGCAGCTTCAGTCTTCCCTGCAGCATTATGTTGTGATATATGTAGCAGACCATTATCATTTGGGATACTCTGGCTGGTATATACTGCTATACTATATTGGTGTACAGACAGATTTCAGGCACCTGAAGTATGTCTTCAGCACTCCAGTGACCACTTGATGATTTATCTTAATATGTTTCTAGTTGTACATTTTCTGTCCACTAGTTTAGGTTTCCTCATAGGTGTCATCAGTTACATACCTAGAGGATATCCCTTAACTCCAAGGAATTATCCACTGACTTTGTTTGGTGGTGCAAAGGTCAGTGGGATGTGACTCGTGCAGAATAAGCATGGCTGCTTACAGGATATTTCACACAGACATGAATAAAAACCTTCCAGTCGTCACATATAAGGTAAATATTGATTTAATAGAACTCCTTTCAAGGAGCAAGACGGTTGATTGATCTGAGGGAGCCTTGATTGTCACGTGGCTGCAGCCCATGACTTTCAGTACTAGTGAGAATCCAGCCATTGCAGTCCAGTAAGTGATGGTCCTGAGAAAGGTGACATTGGTCACTTGGGGAACATACTTGTGCAGATTGGAAGATCTTACAGCTGCCATTAGTAATCCTGGGAGGATCCAGAGCTAGAGTAATTGAGAGTAATGTTGACTTTGTAAGGTGGGGTGTGCCTGGAAGAGTTCTTGTTTCAGGAAGCTGAAGGTGTCAGTATAACCTACTAACAAAGCCTGAGACTCTTGACAGACTCTAGTACTGAGTTCTGTTTAGAAAACCTGAATCTCCGTTGTTATGGCTATTCCTCTGAACTGGAACTCTGTTTTCATCCACTATGTCCTTGTAGAGTTGTTAAGCAGACAACAGCTATTGCTCTGGTGTTCCTGTTGCTCCATATCAGAGACCCAAGGGAGAGTTGCATAGGATGATTCCATACTGCATGAGAAAGCTGATAGTAGGAATGCGTAGGTCAAAGGAAAAAAAAATGTCCTCGGTAGAAGAAATGATGGAAATCATATTTGAAGCAGAGAAGGAGCAGTCTTAGAACAAATCCTGAGAGAAAAACACACTCACTTAGATAAGAAAGCAACTGTTGTAATTCAACAATTAAAGATTTTCCACCCTGTCCATTTCACAGCCCCATTAATCCCTGCTGTGCTCTTGTATCAGTTTTACCTAGGATACTGCAATCCATTTTATACTATCATGGCATAATTGTAAACTCTGATAAAACTAACTTTATATGAAATAATACACTTTCCCAGTAAAGCACCATGTAAACATATCTCTAAACGAGTTGGAGCCAGGAGATAGCGAAATGTTATACTTCACAGTACAGATGTTCACTAAGTTATACCATTATACACAGATGCTACATTGTTGCTGAGGTGCTTTGTTATGAATGACGTTTAGATCAGGCCATGATCAGATTTGGGATAAAAATAGGAATTCTGTCCACCTCCCATGGGGAGACTGTGACTTATTTAATAAAGCATCTGCTGGTGTGCATAAAATTTGGATGAATGTGTTCATTTTGCTAAATAAGCAATGAAGTATTAATAAAGTGGTCAAATGAGAATAGCAGCAACATCCAATCATGCCTTCTATAACCTAAACTATAGACAGAAGAATGGGATTTCATTTAAATGAAATGTTGAACATTGTGACTAGACCTTTCCTAAGCTGAAGTCTTAGACTGTGGGGATCAATTGGTATACTGCTCCCAATCCATACTCTGCAATGTGAATCCTGAATATATCAAGAAGAGCATTTTAAAAATCTGATATCAATAGTGGGTTTCTAAGTTAACTCATTTAATTGGAATTGTGAAATTCAATCATCAATAGTCTAACTTTTATTGCAATAACAGATATTATCAGCAAAACCCTCACTACAATATGCTGTCCTTGTACTCAAAGACATTTTCCAGTTCAATAAACTCATTGACATAGTTTGTTTAGTGGATTATAAAAACTGCAAAGTAGATGAGATCAGCCTTTCAAGTATGCACACTAATGTGATTTTTCAGAGACCCAAGAGTGATACCAAGCATGTGTGAGAATGCACATTATATCACACACACATGAACATATTCTTAGATTGATGTTACCAGATGTGGGAATTTGAGATCATTGTTACCATGCTCAGTGGTCAAAAATCATTTGGAATTGCTTATACAAATGTAAAGTGATTATGCACTTAAACGATCAGTGCAGAAACAGCTGACGTAAAATGTTCTGGATTTAATCAAATTGCCATTTTCCTACTCCTCCAAATTTACATGCCCCAACAGAAAATGTATTCCTTCATTTTAAAGTAAAACGGAATCTGCTTCTATTAGCTACTGCCTGTCGCTACACTGTGATTCCCACCACCACTTAAAAGGAAAGAACATTCAAAATACTTATCCTTTGAGAAATCAACCACATTTCCATGTAAGTAGACAGTTTCAAACTGATGAAGAGTCATTGGACTCAAAATATAACTCTGCCTTCTTCCTATAGATGCTGAGTTTCATCAGCTATTTTTGCTTTTTAGACTACTTACATTGTGGAAACAGGCCCTTTGGCCCAACAAGTCCACACTGACCTGTCAAAGCACAACCCACCCAGACCCATTCCCCTACATCTAACACTACGGGCAATTTAGCATGGCCAATTCACCTGACCTGCACATTTTTTGGATTGTGGGAGGAAACCAGAGTACCCAGAGGAAACCCACGCAGACACGGGGAGAATGTGCAAACTCCACACAGAGAGTCACCTGAGGCGGGAATTGAACCCAGGTCTCTGGCGCTGTGAGGCAGCAGTGCTAACCACTGTGCCACTGTGCCGCCCATTTGTTTCAGATTTCCTTCACCTGCAGTTTTTCGTTTTATTTTCAGCCTGTCGCACATGCTTTGCCATTTAATATGATTATGGCTGATGAAACAGTTCAATGCTTTGAAGATAATGAACACCAAGGGACAGAAAACATTGGTGGGTGTTATCTGTAGGCACCCAAACATCAGTGGAGGCATTAAACAGGAAATTAGAAGCACATGCGACTTTTCTACGCATACATTGGACAAACCAAGCAAGCAATTATACTGTGGAGGAAGATATTCTGGAATGTATACACGGTGTTTTTTTAAGACCAAATTGTTGAGGAACCAATTAGAGAGGAGATTATCCCAGACTGACTAATATGCAACATGAAAGGGTTAAATAACAGCCTTATTGGTGGGGCTCCATTAGGGAAGACAAAGCATAAAATGATACAATTGTTCATGCAGGTGAAGAGTGAAGAAGTTGAATCCAAAACTAGGGTCCTGAATCCAAGGGAAAATGTTTATGTCTATAGTGGTGTACTTCAGGATTCAATGCTTGAGACCCAGCTATTCACAATATATAAATACTTGCATAAGGGAACATGTTGCAATATTTCCACGTCTGCTGACAACACAAAATTAAGTGGAATTGTGATTTGTGAGGAAAATGCAGGGAGGCTTCAGGGTGATCTAGGCAAGTTGAGTGTGCAGGCAAACACATGGCACATGCAGTTAAATGTAGATAAGTAAGAAGTGATATACTTCTGTGTGAAAAATAGAAAGGCTGAATATTATTTAAATGTTGATATATTGGGAAATGTGGATGTGCAAAGGGATGTAGGTGTTCTTCTATACCAGTTGATGAAGGTAACTGGCAGGTACAGCAAGCAATGAGGAATGGAAATGGTATATTGGCATTCATTGTAAGAGGATTTGAGTTTAGAAGTAGGGAAACCTTACTGCAGTTATACAGAGCCTTGGTGAGATTGCACCTTGAATATTGTATGCAGTTTGTGTCTTCCTTCTGAGGGAAGGATGTATTAGTCATTACGGGAGTACAGCAAATGTTCATTTGGCCGATACTAGGGATGGCAAGACTGAGGTTGTATGAGGAGAGATTAGTTTGACTGGTCCTGTATTCACTACAGATTGAAATGCTTAAAATTCAAACAGGGTGAGACAGATTAGATACAAGATGGATATTTCTCCTGATTGGGAGTGTGTAACCAGGGGATACAGTCTCAAGAAGCAAGGTATGAATGAGATAAGATGCTGGAATCTGTACTGAAAAACTATAAGTGCTGGTGATCACAATGCATCAGGCAGCATCCATGGAGAGAGAGCAAGCTAACGTTTTGAGTCTAGATGACTCTTCATCTAATAATTATCAGCTTGCTTAATTGAAATAAAGAAAGGCTTTCATCAAAATCATATGACTTAAGATAAATGACTCAACAAGTTACCTGGTGAGTTCATTGCTTTTTATTGTTGATGGAGTTTTTATGACCCATGGAAAAAATAGGTAGCCAAAAGCCATAAATATGTTAAGTTCTGAAGGAAAGATCCACACCAGCAGAAGGGCAGTTTTGTTTGAGGAAGTCTTCAGATCATCAGAGCTAGAATGTCTCAAAGTAGTCAAAGTCAAAGAAAAGTCAGTAGGTTAGCCTGTCTGCATGTCTTGGGGAGAGTGAAAGAGATTCCAGTGCAGTGAATGTGCAGAACGTTATGACAAGGAAATGCTTATGATTGACAGTTCTGAAAGTATTTTAAAGATAGAAGTGATACTTCATTAATTGAGGTAAAGGGCTTTTTTTTGCTTTTTATGATAAGATCTTTCCAAATTGTCATTTGATTTTTTTCTTTTCTATTGTTAAAAATATATTGACCACCTTGTGTGAATGCGTTCAATGATTCACCACCACGCTATGCAAATTTAAAAAAAAACCTAAAGTCTATCAAATCAAGTTCACTCTGGAATCTGACTTTTCCTGTGTGAACATCAACTGGGATCATGACAATACTTAAATTTATTAAAAATTTAAACTTGCTTGGAGACTCTGAAAGTTTAGCTTTCTGCCTGGAAAAGGTAATATTTATAATCTAGAGGACTTTTTATTTACTGTTGCTGTATGCTTAGCAGGAAATAGAGTAAGCAGCATTTACTTCAAATGTACATGTAAAGATATATATTTCAGATCTAAAGATAATCTAATCGGGAAATGAATCAGTCTTTATTAAATTACAGGAGGATCAAACTAAACTTATCTACATTGAGGTGAATATTTTGTACCTGAGCTAATTTGTATCGTGTAAACAAGCAATGAGTTTATTTTTGAATTACCTCATCTGTGAATTTCCTATGTTTGATGTGCATTAAAATTAAAAAAAAGAACAAATGGCTCCTGTTGCTCTTTCAGCATAGATCTGATGGAGTGAATGAAGATAATCATTCTATGATTCTACAATGTGATCTGTGACATGTAAAATCCCATTTAATCTGGTAGTTTCTCCATTTTATTGTGCAATTCTTAAAATTGTTCTTAAAAAAATTGCAGTTTGAGAAACTAATGATCCTCCGTGTTTATCTCAAGTTTCACTCTATTTCATTGAAAAGATTAAAGTAATGATTTCGTGAATGACTTAATGTTTCTGGTAATATAGATGAGCAAAGAATTTCTCATTTTAGTATCTCAGGCCAACATTTCAAAGCAGTTGCTATATTCTAGGTTTTAATCTTTGAATTGAACCAATGTGGCTGAGACGTAATCTCCAAATAAAAAGAGAGATCAGTATACTCATCAGTTGAAGACAGCACAAGTTCTCACTGATGGTTAGTGAGTATTTATTGTACCCACAATTAAAAGCAACTTGGAGCTGTCTGTGTGGATGTGCTCCCCAGTAATTAAATCTTCTGGTTATAGTGGGATTAGCAGAGTCAGTACATGCAATAATAAACTGTGAGAGTCTGGCGTAGTTACTGGAATGGTACAGTGATTCCTTTGTACTCATTCACAGGATGTGGACATTGCTAGCTAGGCCAGCATTTATTGCTCATCCTTAGTTGCCCTGGAGAAGTGGTGCTGAGCTGCCTTCTTTCATCATTGCAGGCCTTGAACTGTGCTTACATCCATTGTGCTTTAGGGAGGGAATTCTAGGATTTACACCCAGAAACACTGAAGAAACACTGATATAATTCCAAGTCTGGCTGTTGTGAGAATTGGAGGAGAACTTGCAGGCTGTGATGTTCTCATATTCATCACCCCTTGTCCTTGTAGATAAAAGTGAATGCAGGTTTAGGAGATGCTGCGAACGAGCCTTGGTGTGTTACTAAAGTGCAACTTTTGGATAGTACGCATTGCTACTGCTGTGCATCAATGGTCAGGGGAGTGAATGTTGAAGGTGGGGCCAATGGTGCTAATCAAGAAGGTCTTTAATAGTTGGATGATGTCAAGCTTCTAGAGTATTGTTGGAGAAGCACCTATCCAGCAAGGGCTGAATACTACATCACATTCCTGATTTGTGCCTTCTAAATGGTGGTCAGGCACTGAGAGAGAGGACATGGGTTACTCATTTTAGTGACAATACCACTTCACAACTATCTCCCTGACCCTTAGCTAATATGTTGAGGAGTAGATAAAGCCAGTCCAGCATTCCTGAATGTTCACATTCTTGAAATCCTACATGTATGGAATTAGTTACCTTTAACAGAAAGCTCTACATCAAATAAATGAAACAATGACTACAGCTAGCTTCATGATTCACCATAGTGATTTCATCCTATATTTTGCACATTACTCCTTCTACGTTGAACTGATAAGTAATTTATTGCATACACACTAGTTGTGTAGTGGTATTGTCACTAGAATGAGTAACTTACGTCCTGTATACTGTCATATTGAACTATTGCTAAAGCTCCTGCCCCTCTTTCCATGCTGTTCTTGGATATTCCAATATTGTTAAAAAGAGAATGGAAATTTTTATAACCATTGCATACATCGAACATGGCTTCAATTCACCATTAGAACATTTTAGTTTATTCCAGGGCAGAACATCCATGATAATTAGTATTACCACTTCAACTCTTGAGATTGAAAGGTATTGAATTCTATCTGGGAACAAGTTAACTAACTTAGACTGTATCCTGCAGTACACAAGTGACTACAATTCAGAAGTACTTCATCTGCTGTAGAGCATTTTGAGATGTCATGAGGTCATGAAAGGTGCTGTATGAATGCAAGCCTTTACTTTTTATTCTTTTACATCTTTTGAGGAGAGGCTTTAACAACTATTCCTTCAAATGGTTGTTAGCAAGATTCAAGTTTCTTTGGTCTGAATATGATATGTCTGATTCAAAGGGATGTGTTAACCAAAGGTATTATTCTTATACCTGACTCTAGGTGAAATGCTGGTTTATAAAGGGTTAGTGTCCAAAGACACCTGGGGGTTCGGCACTTTAAAAAAATATAGTTGACAATTGCTCAATTTGTGAAAGTCTGTAGAGTGAAATGTTTAGTACCTGCTTCAATCACTGGACATGATTGTCTTATTTACTATCAATTACAATCCTTCAGTTTAGACACATAATCATTGCAAAGGAAAGGGAAAGAAAGCAGAGTAATGTATTTAAAGAAAAATTAACCTGGTTACCGCCTTGCTCTGTAGAAAATGAGAAACTGCTGATAGCAAAAATCAATCTCGTTAGGACAAAAAATTAGTTCTTGGCTGGGTTTGAATTTCAACTAAATGGGAAACCCGAAAAATACAGATGCTAATCCTGTTAAATCAGATTATTCATCACACAGCTGAAATAATTTTTTAGTTAATTATATTATCTCTTTTGAAAAGAGAAGCTGACTGCAGGACCACTATGTGCAAAACTAGCTTCCTACAGTATGAAATCCACTTGTGAAATATCCAAAATATCATCATGAATACTGCACAACTTTATATTCTAATGGTATGCTATTTAAGGTTGTCATGTCTCACATTATTTTACTGGAAGCCATGGTAGCTGTGACTCAGAGGCTGGCTGTCATTCAAAATTGTTTGACATGGTTAGAATACACTTGGCTAACTTTGGGTAAGTGTCAGTAGTGGCTCAGCTACATTCTCGTCTCTGGAATAGAAAGTCATTGGCACAAATAGCGCCAATACAGAGATGGTGGCACAGTGGTTAGCACTGCTGCCTCACAACGCCAGAGACACGGGTTCAATTCCCACCTCAGGCGACTGACTGTGTGGAGTTTGCACGTTCTCCCCATGTCTGCGTGGGTTTCCTCCGGGTGCTCCGGTTTCCTCCCACAGTCCAAAGATGTGCAGGTCAGGTGAATTGGCCATGCCAAATTGCCCGTAGTGTTAGGTAAGGGGTAAATGTAGGGGTATGGGTGGGTTACGCTTCGGCAGGGCGGTGTGGACTTGTTGGGCCGAAGGGCCTGTTTCCACACTGTAAGTAATCTAATCTAAATGATATTTAATAGAGAAGAAAATTGTCTCTTTTAGGGAAGGTCTTCCAAAATAATTGCCTTAATTGGGCAGCAACCTGCCCAGTGAGAGGCTAGCAGCTGTACTGAATGGCAGTGCCACTGTGGAGGTGGTGGCTACTGCCAGTATAATGCCTACCTGAGGCCTAGTATTATATATGCATCCCAGGTGACTGGTGATTAATGGTGGGAAAGGATTTGCAGGGTGGAGAAGAGTTAGTAGGAAGGGCAGGGGCTGACTCTTTGGGGGAATTCCTAATGCTGGGTTCCTCAATTGAAAACTGAGTGCCTGTTAAGGGACCCGTCCCTCCATCCTGGGTTGGCTTTATTATTGTGCTATGGCAAGTCCCTCCCCCATGTGATGTAGGATTAATATCGACTGTGATGGGATGAGACCCTTACATGAGCATTAATTACTATTTAATGACATTGATTGGTACCAGGGCATGAAAACCATCTGAAAGTCTTCCTGCCACAAACCTAATAGAGGTGGAAACAGGAAAGTGATAAGGTCTCCATTCATGCCATCTGATTAAACACCCTGTCTGACCAAAGTTGCCATGGTGGGGAGGCATTAAGACTCATAAAGACTTCAGGACATGAGCAGAAAAATCAAGGTCGACACTCCAGTTCAGTACTAAGGGATTGTTGCATTGTTGGAGGTGGTATATTTCTGAGGAACTGTTCATTCAAGGTCCGTTTGCCCTTTCAAGCACACATACGATATCTTGACAGAGCATAGAGGAGTTCTTCTCAGTGACCTGGCTCATACAAAACCCTCGATCAACATCACAAAAAGCAAAAACAAAAGATGCTGGAAAAGCTCAGCAGGTCTGGCAGCTGCTGAGAAACCAAAGTTATCTTTTCGGGTCTGGTGACCTTTCCTATTTATAGCTCCACAGTTCTTTTGGCTTTTATCACAGAAAATAAACTAGCTGGTCAGCATCACATTGCTGTTTAGTGGGTGATTGCTGTGTGCCAAATGGATGTTGCAATTCTTAATTTGTAACAGTTACTATATTCTAAAAGTCCTCTTCGTTGGTGTAAACAGAGATGGGAATCCTGTCATAATTAGTGATGCGATATAAATATATAGATGGGAGGTAATAATCTAGTGGTACTACCTCCAGACTATTAATCAAGAAGCTTAGCTAATGTTCCAGGGACCCGGATTCAAATCTTGCCTTGTCAGATGATGGAATTTGAATTAAATTAAAATCTGGAATTAAAGAATCTATAGATGACCATGAAATAATTGCCATTTGTCAGGAAAAATCAGAGAAGGAAGTCTGCCATCCTCACCTGATCTGGCCAACATATGATTCCAAACCCATAGCAATGTGATTGCCTCTCAACCACCTCTGAAATGTCTATCAAGCCACCCAGTTTTAAGGACATGTTGGCCAGCCAGTAACACCTATGTCCCATAATGAATAAAAAAATGGAAAGTTGGTTAATTGAAAAGAACTGTCTTATTATTCACAATCACTGTTTTGAATGTGATGTTCTCATCTGTAAGTTGCAAATTGATTTAGTGTATGGTTATGATTGAAAACACAGAGACATTTTAAAACAAGTAAATCCTTAGGCCTGAATTCCTTTATTCCAGGTCTCCACATTACATGAACTTAACGCTTTAGATCTCTCATGAAGCAGGGGGAAACCCGTAGCTTCATGCTGTCATTGCTTTGCCCTGTGATGAGTTTGACTCCTCTTTGTCATTAGCATCCGGCAGGATTATGTATTTCACCAGTACCCCAGCCACCTCAATAAGGTTTTTGACTAGATCTCGAATGGGAGACAGGTCAAGAAATTAAGTGCCCATGGGCAGGGCGTGTACTGAAATCGCACAAACCCTTGAGTGAATGCCAGCCTTCTTGACTTGATGGAGGCCTGCTGATAACTATGACAAGTCTTCTGGCTTTGTAACTACACTAAAGGGAAGTCCACATTTGAGATTTGAAGGGAAGTCCACATTTGAGATGTAGAGGCTTTCAAAGATAGGTTAAAGATAGTGCAGGATAGGCATGTCCTGTTGAAGGCAAAGGATAGGAAGGGCAAGATTTGTGAACCGTGGATGACAGGAGAAATTGTGTGACTAGCCAAGAGGAAAAGGGAAGCATACATAAGGTCCAGGCAGCTAAGAACAGAACGGGCCCTGGAGGAATATCGGAAGAGGAGGACAAGTCTTAAGCGAGAAATCAAACAGGCTAAAAGGGGTTATGAAATAGCTTTAGCGAGCAGAATTAAGGAGAAATCCAAAGCATTTTATTCTTATATAAGAAGCAAGCGGGTAACTAGAGAAAGGATTAGTATACTAAAGGATAATGAAGGCTGTGTGTTAAACCTGAGAGAATGGGTGAAATTCTGAATGATCACTTTGCATCAGTGTTCACTGAGGAGAGGAACATGATGAATGTTGAGATTAGAGATAGAAGTTTGATTAGTCTGAATCACGTTGACATAAGTAGGGAAGATGTGTTGGGTAGGCGAGAGGTTATTCAAGTGAACAAATCCCCAGGACTGGATGGGATCTATCCCAGGTTGCTGAAGGAGGCGAGAGAGGAAATAGCTGGGGCCCTGACAGATATCTTTGTGGCATCCTTAAGTACAGGTGAAGTGCCGGAGGACTGGACGGTTGCTCATGTTGTCCCCCTGTACAAGAAGGGTAGTAGGGATATTCCAGGTAACTACAGACCAGTGAGCCTGACGTCGGTAGTGGGAAAGTTGCTGGAGAAGGTACTGAGGGATAGGATCTATTTATATTTAGAAAAGAATGGGCTTATCAGTGATAGGCAACATGGTTTTGTGCGGGGGAGATCGTGCCTTACCAACTTAATAGATATCTTCGAGGTAGTGACCAAGTTGATAGATGAAGGAAGGGCTGTTAATGTCATATACATGGGCTTTAGTAAGGCGTTTGATAAGGTTCCCCATGGTAGCCTAATGGAGAAAGTGAAGTCATATGGTGTGCAGAGTGTTCTAGCTAGTAGTAGTTGAAGGGAGTTTCTCAAAATGGAGAAAAGTGACCAGTGATGTTCCACAGGGATCAGTACCGGGTCCACTGTTGTTTGTAATATACATAAATGATCTGGAAGAGGGCATTGTTGGTATGACCAGTAAGTTTGCAGATGACACAAAGATTGCTGGAGTAGCTGAAAGCATAAGGGACTGTCAGAGAATACAGGAGGATGAAGATAGACTGGAGAGTTGGGCGGAAAGGTGGCAGATAAATGATAAGTGATGCATTTAGGTAAGACTAATTCTAGAGCGAATTATACAATGAACGGAAGAACCTTGGGAAAAGTTGATGGGCAGAGAGATCTGAGAGTGCAGGTCCATTGTACCCTGAAGATTGCTGCACAGGTAGATCGAGTGGTCAAGAAGGCATATCGTATGCTTGCCTTCATTGAACGAGGTATTGAGTATAAGAGCTGGCAAGTCATGTTAACATTGTACAAGTCATTGGTTTGGCCGCATTTAGAATATTGTATACAGTTTTGGTCGCCACATTAACAAAAGACGTGGACGCTTTGGAGAGGGTACAGAGAAGGTTTCCGAGGATGTTGCCTGGTATGGAAGGTGCTAGCTATGAAGAGAGGTTGAGTAGGTTAGATTTATTTTCATTAGAAAAAAAGGAGATTGAGGGGGGACCTGGTTTATAAAATCATGAAGGGTATAGACAGGTGGATAGAGACAAGCTTTTTTCCAGGGTGAAGGATTCAAGAACGAGAGGTCATGCTTTCAAGCTGAGAGGTGGAAGGTTTAGAACATAGAACAATACAGCACAGAACAGGCCCTTCGGCCCACGATGTTGTGCCGAACATTTGTCCTAGCTTAAGCACCCATCCATGTACCTATCCAATTGTCGCTTAAAGGTCACCAAAGATTCTGACTCTACCACTCCCACAGGCAGCGCATTCCATGCCCCCACCACTCTCTGGGTAAAGAACCCACCCCTGACATTTCCCCTCTACCTTCCACTCTTCACCTTAAATTTATGTCCCCTTGTAACATTCTGTTGTACCCGGGGAAAAAGTTTCTGACTGTCTACTCTATCGATTCCTCTGATCATCTTATAAACCTCTATCAAGTCACCCCTCATCCTTCGCCGTTCCAATGAGAAAAGACCTAGCACTCTCAACCTATCCTCGTACGACCTATTCTCCATTCCAGGCAACATCCTGGTAAATCTCCTCTGCACCCTCTCCAAAGCTTCCACATCTTCCCTAAAGTGAGGCGACCAGAACTGCACACAGTACTCCAAATGTGACTTAACCAAAGTCCTGTACAGTTGCAACATCACTTCACGACTCGTGAATTCAATCCCTCTGCTAATGAACACTAATACGCCATAGGCCTTTTTACAAGCTCTATCCACCTGAGTGGCAACTTTCATAGATCTATGAACATAGACCCCAAGATCCCTCTGTTCCTTCACCTCACTAAGAACCCGACTGTTAACCCTGACAACAGCCCTCCTCACTATCCACAACTCCACCAATCTTCGTATCATCTGCAAATTTACTGACCCACCCTTCGACTCCCTCATCCAAGTCATTAATAAAAATTACAAACAGCAGAGGACCTAGAACAGATCCCTGCGGAACTCCACTTGTAACTGGGCTCCAGGCTGAATATTTACCATCTACCACCACTCTCTGACTTCGACCGGTTAGCCAGTTTTCTATCCAATTGGCCAAATTTCCCTCTATCCCATGCCTCCTGACTTTCCGCATAAGCCTACCATGGGGAACCTTATCAAATGCCTTACTAAAATCCATGTATACTACATCCACATGCTCTATCCTCATCCACATGCTTGGTCACGTCCTCAAAGAATTCAATAAAACTTGTAAGGCAAGACCTACCCTTCACAAATCCGTGCTGGCTGTCCCTAATCAAGCAATGTATTTCCAGATACTCATAAATCCTATCCCTCAGTACCTTTCCATTACTTTGTCTACCACCGAAGTAAGACTAACTGGCCTGTAATTCCCGGGGTTATCCCTATTCCCTTTTTTGAACAGGGGCACAACATTCGCCACTCTCCAGTCCCCTGGTACCACCCCCGTTGACAGTGAAGACGAAAAGATCGTTGCCAACGGTACTGCAATTTCCTCTTTTGCTTCCCACATAATCCTAGGATATATCCCGTCAGGCCTGGAGGACTTGTCTATCCTCAAGTTGTTCAAAATGTCCAACACATCTTCCTTTCTAACAAGTATCTCCTCTAGCTTACCAGTCTGTTTCACACTCTCCTCTGCAACAATACGGTCCCTCTCGTTCGTAAATACTGAAGAAAAGTACTTATTCAAGACCTCTCCTATCTCTTCCGACTCAATACACAGTCTCCCACTACTGTCCTTGATCGGACCTACCCTCATTCTCGTCATTCTCATGTTTCTCACATATGCATAAAATGCCTTTGGGTTATCCTTGATCCTATCTGCCAAGATTTTTCATGCCCTCTCTTAGCTCTCCTAATCCCTTTCTTTAGGTCCCTTTTGGCTATCCTGTATCCCTCCACTGCTCTGTCTGAACCCTGTTTCCTCAACCTTACGTAAGCCTCCTTCTTCGTCTTTGCAAGACATTCAACCTCCCTCGTTAACTAAGGTTCCCTCACACGACCATTTCTTTCCTGCCTGACAGGTACATACATATCAAGGACACGTCGTATCTGTTCCTTGAAAAAGTTCCACATTTCCACGACATCCTTCCCTGACAGCCTATGCTCCCAACTTATGCTCCTCAGATCCTGTCTTACAGCATCGTAATTACCCTTCCCCCAATTGTAAAACCTACCCTGTTGCACGCACCTATCTCTCTCCATAACCAAGGTGAAAGTCACAGAATTGTGGTCACCATCACCAAAATGTTCACCCACTAACAAGCCCATCACTTGTCCCGGTTCATTACCGAGTACCAAATCAAATATGGCCTCCCCTCTGGTCATGATTCCTGAAGAAGGGCATGTGCCCGAAACGTCGAATCTTCTGTTCCCTAGATGCTGCCTGACCTGCTGTGCTGTTCCAGCAATAAAGTTTCAGCTCCCCTCTGGTCGGACAATCTACATACTGAGTTTAAGGGGGATACACGTGGCAAGTACTTCACAGAGAGGGTGGTGAGTGTTTGGAACGTGTTGCCAGCAGAGGTGGTAGAGGCAGGCAGGGTAGATTCATTTAAGATGTGTCTGGATAAATGCGTGAGTAGTTGGGGAGTAGAGGGGTACAGATGCTTAGGAATTGACCGACAGGGTTAGACAGTACATTTGGATTGGCTCAGGCTTGGCTGTAAACTTTCTTAAAATGGCAAGGTAAGACAGCAGAAATATAAGCTTGGTATCTCTGGGTGAAGGGGATAAAGTGCAAAAGGATGTTGTGAGATTCGAGAAGGATCAAATTGAGTGAGTGCTATGATAGCTAGCAAGGAGTCCAGCCTGGTCCAGTCCATGAGCTGAGTATATGCCTCTGAGTGCATAGTATCCTTACTGTGTCATTACAATGATAATGACCAGTGTAGCCAGATCCTGCATTGAAATGAAGTATACTGTAAGTGGATCAGAAATATGTCATGAGGGTTCTTAAAGGCTAGCATAGGTTGAATGCCAGTGTGCATGAATGTTCCCTGAGGTGTTGGTGCCTGATGTCCAACATAGAGGTCAATTGGAGCAAGCAGTGAGCTGAATCTACTAAGAGGTGGTTCTGGATTCCTCATCGAGTTTTCCTGACATTAAGCTTGGTTGACAAGTTTGGTAAGAAGGAGGCTGATTATTAATTAGATGAATTGTGCTGTTAAATTAATTTCAAATAATTTTAAGTACTGAAAGCAATCAGATTTATGTGTGGAACTAAGATAATTTGGGTTGTTGCAATTAAATTCAATGGCATGCATACAATCCAAATTAATTTGACAATGCACTTGACTCATATGCCATAGGTTCTAATATAACGTACTGAAATGGCTGGTGATGGCCTGGCTAGCATAGTCTTGTCAGTCTCTTGAGACTGTGCACTCTGACTGACAATATACATCACGCAATACTCAAACTTCAATTCCTCTGTTTTCAAGGTCAACTGAAGAAACTAATTATTTACTTTCTTTTAATTAAATCTAACATTTTCAAAGGCCAGAGAGAAAGCAATTATAGACAGCATTTTGAATAATCAGTCCTTACTCTTGTGCTGAATCTTTAAAATACTAGAGCCAGCATTCTACATTGTGACGTTGCTCCCCATTAAAAAACTGAAAGAACAATGGATGTTGTAAATCAGAAACAAAAACAGAACCTGCTGAAAAAACTCAGCAGTTCTGGCAACATCTATGGAGAGAAATTAGAGTTAACATTTCAGATCCAGTGATCCTTCCTCAGAACTGATGACAGCTAGGAAAAAGTTGGTTTTTAATGCAGATGATAGAATGGAGGAAGGGGCAAGGGATAAGGAGTAAATGATAGGTGGTGATAGAGCCCAAAGACAGAGAAGAACAGGTTGGACAGACAAAGGATTAGATAGCGATCAGCCTAGGAGAATGAGTAGTCACTAATGGGGACTCTTAGTGGCGAACAATGGGTTTTGAGTAATAGCAGACTGTGTGGTAACAAGGCCTGTTGTGTGGGGGTTGAGGTAAGAATATGAGAGGAGGTGCCTCAAGCCTCTTTTCTCTTTACAGTATATACCTGAGCTTTCAGCCTCAATATTAATGGTGCTGTTAACTGTGGTCTTCTGAAGCAGTAATGGTGTATTGAGAGAACCTTTTACGAAACCAATTGCTAGTCAGGAGTTGTAAAAACATTATATAAGTAAAAAGTATTGTCATACAAGCCCATAAAGATTACAGAAACTCTCAAATCTCCACTCCAGGAGTTGAAGTCAGCTGTCAATACTCCATCTCCATCTACTGTTACATATCAGATGTGCAAACATTCTCTTCTAATGACCTGGCATTCTCTCACATTGTGTGTTGTGTTTTCCAGCGAAGGGAATGCACAGGGCTAATCAATTGTTGGAGTCTAGAAATTTATCTTAGGCAAGGAACACAAACTGGACCAAAACAAACTAGCAGAGACTTTCCTCTCTGTTCCATTGAGTTTTCCAATAATTTTAATAGTAAAGGAAATTGAGGGGATAATATTGCAGGCTTTGCTTCGCTATCACCAGTTTTGCAATACTATCTCAGATTCATTTCTACCTTCAGCTGCTGCAGTTTCAACCAGTAAGGATTTGTAGAATTAATCGTAATCATAGTAGGTGTAAAAGTGCAACTCCTAGGATGAGATATTTTCATGCATGTCTGGTTGGAAGCTGTTAACACAGTTGTAGCAAAATGATTTTGCTTCTGCTACCAGGAACCCTAAAAGCTGGTACCATAAATGGCAATTCTTCACTATTACTGCAGAGATAATCCATGTACTGTTCTGTAACTTAGTTATCTGCTGTTATTTATCCAGAAAAAGACTGCCACCTTTGCTGCTACAATGAAATCATTACATATTTTCTAACACCAAAAATGATGGAGGTGCCATGATCCTATTGAATGGCAGAGCAGGCACGAGTCACTGAATGGTCTATACCTGCTCTTAATTCACAGCTTTGCAAGATGGGTGGAGAGAACAGTTAATAAAGCAAAATGTACCTCAGGCTTTACTAATTGGGACATAGTTTACAAGAGAAGGTAGGTTTTGCTGAATTTGATTAAGATTTTAATCGGAGAATTGTTTTGGGCATCACATCTTAGGAAGGATGTGAAAACTTTGTAGAGAGAATAGAAATTGTTTATTAGAATAGTTCCAAGGATGAGATACTTCAGCTGTCAGGAAAAATCTCTGAAGATAGATTCTCTGAGGAGAAGTTGGAGCATATAAATACCTCCCTATTTCTCCTTTTTTTTTAGCTTTGACAAAGGGTTAGTTAGACTCGAAACGTCAGCTCTTTTCTCTCCTTACAGATGCTGCAAGGCTTGCTGAGATTTTCCAGCATTTTCTCTTTGTTGGTTTCAGATTCCAGCATCCGCAGTAATTTGCTTTTATTTAGATGTTGGAGCAGTTTTCCTTGAAAAGAAAAAATTAAGCAGAGATCTAGTCAAACTTTCAACACCATGAGGGATCTGTGAAGAAAAGCTAGGGAGAA
This sequence comes from Chiloscyllium plagiosum, assembly GCF_004010195.1. NCBI lineage: Eukaryota > Metazoa > Chordata > Chondrichthyes > Orectolobiformes > Hemiscylliidae > Chiloscyllium > Chiloscyllium plagiosum. Next base: position 22,514,885 of record NC_057736.1, read on the forward strand.
ACTGTTCCTACTGCGTTGGTTAGCTCAGTTGGCTGGATGGCTTGTTTACAATGCAGAGTGATGCCAACAGTGTGATTTCAATTTCCAAACCAGTTGAGGTTGCCATGAAGATCCCTGACATGAGCTGTGGGGTGACCCTCAGCTTAAACTCACCACCAGTCATCTCTATTTAATGAGAGGACAGCGCCATAAGAGTATGGTGACTCTGCCTTTACTTTATTCGTAAGGGGCTCATGAACAAGAGAGCACAGATTTAAAGTAATTTGCAAAAGAGGCTTATTAATGGAGTGAAAAGAAATGCCACACAACAAATTGTTAGGACTTGGAGTGCACTACCTAAAAGTGTGGTGTGGAGGTAGTATCTACAGAAGCTTTCAAGAGGGCAGTCAATGATTATTTGAATAGAAGTGATGTGCAGGATTGTGGGGAAAAGGCAGGAGGATGGCACAAATTCCTGATACATTACATGATGTGGAGGTGCTTGTGTTGGACTGAGGTGGGCAACGTTCCGAAAGCTTGAGATTTCAAATAAACCTGATGAAGGGCTTTTGCCCGAAACGTCGATTTCGCTGCTCCTTGGATGCTGCCTGAACTGCTGTGCTCTTCCAGCACCACTAATCCAGAATCTGGTTTCCAGCATCTGCAGTCATTGTTTTTACCTTTAAAATAAACCTGTTGGACTATAACCTGGTGTCATGTGACTTCTGACCTGGTACATTACATGTTCTTTTGCATTTGCTTGACAACAGAGATGCACATGTCCTTGACAAGCCATTTGAAGAAATTTGCAATGCATTCATTTCCTATGGAATATCTAGTACAGAGTGGATTCTGATTCAGCAGCATGAAACAGTAAGCTTGCACATACCACCAGCACCATTGCTGCTGGTTTTATTCCCACAGGCAGTTGTTTAAAAAAAATGTAAATACACATTCATGGATAGCATGAAAGGAGCAACATTTGTACAATGTCACTTTGAAGCCTGCTGAGCTGGCTTCAATTTCCTGATGAGTTAGTTTGGACTTGCAGTAAACCACTTCAGACCCCACTCAAACCCACAGTTGTTGGGAAACATTTGACGGAGAATACGTTGACAGACATTTATTTTCAATATATCATCCAAAAAGAATATAATCAAGCTTACGGTAGTTGGTTATGATTCAGAGCTGCAAGTTAGTTGTAGAACTATGTGGTTTTGTTCTGCCTGTTCTCAATTAGTGCTCTGCCATTAATGCATAAAAGATGCATAACAGACAATTGGCCATGGTTGGTTCAATGGAAAACCTATGATACTAAAACAAATATAGCAATGTTCCCATTACTTAGCATATGAGACAACATGAGTAAAATCCCAGTAATTTAAAACAGGAAAGCAAATTGAGGAAGCATGTTTAAAGAGTCACCATTATTTGGAACCTTTCACTAGAACTGATGATTGAAAGAGTGCAGTGTGCTGGAGATTTGATGTGTATTGGAAGGTAGGTTTGAGCTCCTGGAACTATTGGATTCTTTGACTGCGTGGCTGTATTTTCTTTTAGAGAAATGAGAATTTGAGACCCAGAACACTTCTGGGGAATGAATGGGAAAGGAAGCTCATGCTGACTTCAGGTAAGCAACCTCCAAGAGATACAAAACAACACAGAATCACCGAGCAGAAACTGATAGCCAAGTTCTGTGCCCATGAAGATGGCCTCAACTGAGATCTTGGGTTTATGTCGTGCGACATGTGACTCTACCATATTGCTCTGTACACGTAAAATCTTCCTTACTGTCCTGTTTTGACACCATCATCTGTTATGTGTAAATTGTTATGATCTCTTTACCTTAATGAGTTTGTACAGTTTTGAATTACTTATTACTTTGATTAGACCCTCGGCATGCGACCCTTAAACATATCATGTTATTCCAGTCATTTAATTTGCATCCAGCACCACCTTATTTTTAATTCTTTGGAATTATCTCTCTGCCTCATTTAATAGGATTATAGGTCATCCCTTCACTGGTTATTCAGCTGTTGACACTTTACTCCCTGTCCAACACTCTTGGTCACCTGCAGAGACTTATTATCTGACACTCCAATCACACCTGTTGTATGATCTCTTTGATCTCTCTGTCCTTGATCTCTCTGCCTATAAACTCTTGTGCCTGTGTGCTCTTCTCTCTCACTGCACCTGACAAAGGGGCTGCAGTCCAAAAACTTGTGATTTCAAATATACCTGTTGGACTATAATTTGGTGTCGTGTGACTTCTGACTTTGTCCATCCCAGTCCAACACTGGTTCCTCCACATCATGGCTACATAAAAAGAAATTAATTGTAGAAATTAAAAAGTCTGAGTGTTCTTGTCAAAAATTAAAATTGCTGTTATCATTTGTGATGTTGGCTTGAAACATATAGTCACCATATAAACACGCAACACTTAAGTTATTCAGGGTTGATAGCAAACCAATCAGCAATGTTTTCTTTCATAATATAAAATGTTGTGATACTTTGAAATTTGGCCTTCTTGCATTTGTCCTGATGAGCTCAAAATGAAAAGCTTCAGCAACATGTTTCTCTTTTGAGCAATATTTAATTAAAAAACATTTTAAAATATTTTTAAGTGATTTATAAAAATATTAAAACATTGTCTTTCTCACTTGGGCCAATATGTTGTATGCTTGGATTTCATAATTTTAATGAGCAAAAAATAATAGATGCACGAATTAAACTCTAAACTTAGAATTCCAAAATAAAATTGCATTCATTGTGTGTCTCTGCTTGATATTGTGACAGCGACTCTATTCTTTACCAAGTAAATGCCCATGAGCAGGGTGTGTACTGATATCGCACAAACCCTGAGTAAATGCCAGCCTTCCTGACTTTTTGGAGAACTGCTGATAACTATGACAAGCTTTCTGGCTTTGTAACTGCACTAAATGGCAAGGTAAGGCAGCAGTAATATGAGCTTGGTATCTCTGGGTGAAGGGGATACAGAATGTTCTTGAAACTCCAAAATTACTTTTATATTCCAATTATAGCATTGGTGTTTGAATTAGTACCACAGAGGCCAATATCCTATCACCAAGCTACCCTTTCTTTACACTTGACTCATCCAGACTCAGGTAGCAGAGTAGCAAAGTCTCTGACACTCATCCTTTTAATGTCAATCAATGCTCCCTGATTGAACCAGATTAACAGCCTCAATCAGGGAACTCATAGTCTATGAGGCCCAGCTGACTGACCTTGTTATAATCACTACAGTGTTAAACTATAATACAATGAGACTCAATCTCACTTCAAAGCCAAATGTTGTGAGAGTTCACTTCCCCAGGTTCATTCCTCAAATTAGGCTTTGACTCTGAAAACAGATGATAATTCATATCAGTACAAAACAATACCACTTAATTTCAACATAACAAATATGATATATATGAAGCTTCCAAAATAAAACAGGCATTTATATCTGTAATGTGGAAGGTAAGGGAGGTAATGTTTTAAAATAAACAAAACATGATCAACTTGATTTATAGATTTAGATCTTGTAGTAATAATTAATGGTGAGGCTCATTGTCATTAAAGAGTAGATGAGAGACCAGTTTCTGGGTTACTGTACATGCAGCAGAATTGTTGTCCACATTGCTGAGTTTTGATCTAACATTACCTCAACTCTACAAGTATGTTTGAGTGCGAAGTTGCTTGCTCACCCATTAGGTATCCACCACACATTTCATAATGTGTTCATCGATTTTGAATATTATGATAAATATTAACTATTTCCAAGTAACCTCACTGACAATAGCTTTTGCAAATGTGGGGTCTCAATTCTTTTGGATTTCAATTATCATTGGAGATTTAAAATAATATTTTTGCTTTTACTTTTCTTTCAGGGTCTTTTATCTCATTCAATTTCATCTTTCATTCTTTCCATTTCTTTAGTACTATTTTACATGATTTTCCATCAAATTAAATGTTTTAACTTGCACTTATTACTTTAGAGTTTGTTGCATGCCCATTTTTTGTAGCAACATAGAAGCTGCAGGATGTCTTTATTTAATAGATAGTCAAGTTTCATTACATACACCTTTAACTCAGTAATTCACCTTGTTTAGTATACTTTAGAGTCATTGTCAAGGGAAGTGGGTGATACAACTGCCAGTACTGTGATCCTGACACATCATTCTGGTGTGTTGTGCTCTGTAATATTGGATACAGAAGCTCACCTTGTGCATTCGAGACCTCAGCTGCATTGGGTTCCAACATGGAATTAAGAATAGTCATTGGTCATCATGCCAGCATTTGCTTTGCATTATTAGGGCAAATTTCAGTGTTTGATTTGTGTCTGTTTCTTTTTGGCGGCTGCAAATAAAACCTCATCTTTAGATTTATCCAATCATTTAACTGTGTGTGATGTTTCCTATCTAGACAGTGACAATATGCAGATTGACAGTGGGCACTGCTGGTAGAGTAGTGGTGCCCCAGAGATGGCATTTAGACAGGATGTATCATAGGACAGTTGTTGGCATGGATAGTGGTGAAACAATGACAGGGTGAGAGAACAGGGTTGCATGTGCGAGTGAGTGTCAGACATGCTGGCTGTGTGCCATGAGTAGTATGACATTGTGGTTGAGTGCCATTATGCTGCTAGTGAGGATAATGCTGGATTGCCATTGTTGTCCAGGCACACTGTGGCCTTTTAAAGATGGCAGTAGGGATGCCGGTCTTCTGGTGGATATCCTTTATGTGGGGAGTTCTTCCAGGAACAGTTAATGATAAGATGGGCCTAAAGGGCACCATAGAGGTGAGGTAGGTAGGTAATGAGGCTGGTTTAATAAGATATATCAGGAGATATCACTAGGCCTCATGAAGAGAAACCCTGCATGAAACATGACAAAATTGGCACTTACATATTGTAAGATTTAGTCCAATGGTTTTTGTGTACATTAGAATGATTTAGAACTGAGCAAGGTAAGCAATTGTCCATCACGATTTCTGTTAGAATTCTGCATTGTCTTTTTACGCTTAGGGGAAAACACCCATGGTGAGAGATCCTTCAATTTTAGTTTCAGTTTCAGTGCAGTTCCTCTAAGGTCCTTGGATGAAGATGGAGGTATAAAGCAAGGGTCCTGAGAAAGCAAGAATATTGTTTGATTTGTTGACACTGGGGTAGCTTAGAGTTGTGGTCTCCAACATGTAGAACATAACCAACTGGTCAATTGAAGGGTCTCTGGTGGTTGTCTTATGTCTGTGCTCCCTCACTTCATGCACAGCAAATGTCATTCTGCAGCATGGCTTTTATTCTCTTGAGCTGCATGGCTGGAAAAAAATACATACCCTTAACAGGCTTTACCAGCTTGATGCATCATATTTCAGTTTGGTCCAGATGGACTATCGTTACAGAATACAGTATGTTTTGTGACAGAAAATACAAATAAGTGAATAAGAAATATATCATGATCTGATGTGTGTACTCGAGTTATGTTAGAACTAGAAACTTAGGAGGCACTTCAGCCCATTATGTACAGTTAGACTCTGTTCAACAGTAACTCAGCCAACAGGCACTCCTCTGCCTGTTCTCTGTAAACCTGCAAATTTTCTCTTCAGCTATGTACATAATAGGTCCATGCAGCATGTTGTAAGTAATGGGGAACACTACTGTCCCCCACTTTCAATATTAGCCAATGAGGGACCCTTGGAAGCAAATCACAACAGAGGTGACCACCCACGCTTCCACTTGAAAGCAACCAGTATTGTCCTGAATGCTATAGAATTACACATCCAGAGCAGGACTTGCAGTATGACCAGCAGCAAAGTTACAACACGAACTACAAGGTGAAGCAACAATGATAAGTGATGAACCCAGACCATCTGAAAAGAAACCAAAAATGAGCAACCTCCACGCGGAATGGGAAAATAAATTTCTGTTCACAACTCCAAAAGATAAACCTATTGAGGTGTTGGAGAAAGGGATTCTCTGGTGTGAGTGCTGTACAAGGGATGTATTGGTGTTTGTAAAGGAATACTTTAGGATTAATGGGATTATATATTTGCTTGGTGTTTGAAAATCTTTATGTTTGTGTCATTTGAAACTCAATTGGATGACTTAATGTTATGTTTTCCTTTGGTTAATAAACTTCTGTTTTATTGTTAAAACCAAATCTGCAACATTTTGTGCTTATGTTTCAGTGAGAGACCACCTCATTAAAACCAAAACAAAACATGACCTGGCACTGCAAAAGGCATTTTCTGAGAGCAAGTCCCTGCCCTTGCTGCTGAGTACTCACCTCTCAGAACCCACTGTGAGTCTGTTCTATCGCCCCTATCCTGACGTGTGGTCCCTTGGTGATTGTATGCCTCTCCTTAGGTCCATTAGTCAGTAGCTGCCTCTATTCCTACTGGCACTGCCAACAATGACAGTAGCTGTCATTCTTCGAAACGTCAGCAGCTCTCTGCCAGAATTTCTCCATGTTGGGTTTTTGATTCTAGGACATCTCCCTTGCTTGCTACTTCAGCATCTAGTGATCACTGTACTTAGTGGGTCTTCCCCAAAGAACCCCTTTTACTGGCTCACAGACCAATGGACAAGTCCACCATTGCCTCTGTGTACACAATTTCCCTGAATAACTAAAGGTTCAGAATTGGGCATGACTAACAATGAACAGATGCTGTACCTTTGGAGGACATCAGTTCATGAAACTGACCTGGTTTGGAAAGTGTCAAGTGTCGTAAACTACTAATAATAGGTAGATACTATTGCATATATTTTTGTGGGATTATATGGGTCTGTGGTAAGATTTGTGACAAAGGTCAGATGAGAAACATTTCACAAGTGGTGTGGTGAGTTTCTTTCTCGGCAGTGGTGAGTTGCCAATAAAGGGGGATTATTGTTTGCTAAAAACCTTATTAATGGCACAACTTGCCTCACTAATATTCAGTTTTTATATCTTACCGAATTCACCAAACTGTTTATTGAGAAAACTCAACAAGACACCGCAGCAGGTACCTGGTGAATTCAGCTCACCGCTTGCTCCAAAGGATCTCTATGTTGGATACTAGCCACCAACAACTCAGTATACACTCCATGGGAACTGGTCCCATGTCCATCCAATATGTGCCAGCCTTCATCAATCCTCATGGCACAACTCTGAACCACTTACAGGATGCTTCTGCAATTCAATACTGACCTCGGGTGTGCCAGTAACTCTCAGTGTAATAGTGCAGCAAGGAAACTGTGTGCTCAGGGCACACACACAGCTCATGGACTGAATAAGGGTGCACTTCTGGGTTTCATTGCATCCTGTAACTCAGAATATGGCTTGATACTCATAGCATCTCTGCTTTGCATTGCATTGCCTTGTCCTTTTGTGCTCTGCTCCCTCAGCCAGAGATGCCAGATTCACAGTACTTCTGTTTCTCTTTGCCATTAAGCAGAGGCACAAAGGCAACATGGTTGTCTGGAAACCTCAATCAAGTCAAAGG
>NC_057736.1:22522842-22528736 GCF_004010195.1 Chiloscyllium plagiosum
CTGTCCAGGTTTACAGGTATCTCTGAGGCATATCACTTTCTTTGGTTTGCTGTTCTCAACGCATCCCTGCAGTCATGTACAAGTCTGTCTACACTTGATCTTCTTCTCCAACAGCATTGACTCACCCTATCTCAAATTCAGAGCTGTTCTGATCCACAGTTTCATTTCATCCTTGGCCTCATCTGACACTTCAAAGAAAGGTTTTCTCACTTTCTTTCAGAAATCAAGATAATGCTAGCTCCAACAACTCATGCCTACCAAGGTCTGTCTTGCTCTTTCTTCTCCTTCACTTCCCTCTGCTCTCATCTCTTCACCTAATCCTGCATCTAGCTGCGTATTCACAGTACCTCTTACCTGTCCTTTGTTACACTGAGACTGTAGAGATTGTTGTTTATTTTAGAAACAATGCCAATCCTATCACAACTGACTTCACTGTTATGGTTAGACCAGATTACGAACGTGAGAAGCAAAACCTACAGAGTTTGGACATTTTCCTTTGTTAAACAGCAATGACAAAGACGTGTAAAGTTCCCATCCTCTATTGTTGCTTCAATAGCCCAATTCTTCTGTTTCAAAACTTCTTTAATCTATGACTTTAATTCTTGTGCATTAATAAATGGAATAGTACAAACAAAGATCTGGATTTAGTGGCAGTAATTATGGTGAAAGTGCCATTGTTCATAGTCACTACTCTGAAAAAGGCAGGAGCTGCAGAAGTCCATACGCATGCAGTTGAACATGGAAATGGTGAATTTGCTGTCATTGATTTTGCATTTCCCCATGGGTTGTATGGTTGAATTCCTTCAGACTGCAATCAAGTAGAAACTGATGAAATAACAAGAATGTGCCCTCTCATGTCATTAGTTTTGCTGTAAAAACTCTTGAGAAGTTACACATTGTTCAATGAGTTTTAATTGGATTTTGAATGATGTACAAAGTTCACAATTATTACTGAACATCCTCAACGGCCCAGAAAAAGTGATTTTCATTAGAAGAATGTCAAATTCCTCCATTATGAGAAACAAATCACAGTTCTTAATACTTGTTTATGATATTTTAACTTCTACCTTAATTCCAAGTGTGTGGCCCAATCACATATTTTAGTCTCTGGAAGATTTAATTAAAAGCAAATTATTTGAACAGTGCAATCTGTGAGAATACTTCAATACTCCAAGGCTACATGGTGTGCTCAATTACATCACTGTTGTGAGATGGCCAACAAACTCCATGTCTGTGCCATATATAATGAGAATTAATGGGAAATCCAAGTCACAATGGTTGCTAGATCATTGTGGGCTGTCTTCTCTGATAACAGCAATGAACACTCATTTTTCTGCTGACTACAAAATTCGAGTCATTATTTTCACATCTTGCAAACTTTTCCATTGTTAAGTGTTATGAAAGTATATTAAATTTGTCACCTGAAGAAATCAGGTAAAATTATTTATTCTATATTTTTCAGTATATGGTGACTGTTTGCCACAGCGTTATCATATTCTTAAAGTAAAAAAATTATCTTGCAATATTACAGTAATACAAATAATGCTGCTTCTGTTGTTCACATGGTGACAAGCTGTTCCCCAATACACACAATTGTGCTTTCCCTATAATGTGGCGACTGTGTTTACCAGTTTACAGGAGAAAATAACAACTCACTTCAGTGGCTCTGGAAGTCAGGAATCCTTGCTCATACAATAACATGCCTCACAATAACTCACAACTGCAAATGGCAGCACATTAGATGATCCAATTGTACTCACTCAGAGCTAACAATCCATCTGCTACGTGCACAGTATATGTAGGGGATCAGATCAGAAGCAATTAGCAGTACAGTAGCTTCATCATTCTAGTCTGTATTTGTGAATTTCTCATTTAGGGTCAGCAATATAAATTCAGTTCAAAACATGACTTTGCTTAGAAAAGTCTGAAACTAAATTAATTATAAGCTTTACCTCTCCATCAATGCTGTTTGCTTGGATGAGCACCACCAACAGGAGAGATGACTAATCTAAACATAATTAGCAAATAACTTTTCAAGATGTTCAACTTTGGTTTGCTTATTGTCAGCTGTATATTTTGAATATTTTTAATTGTCTGCTTTGCTCCTCGGATATCTTTAAAACTGATTTGCAGAGATCTGCTTTATCTGTCCTGGATTCAGTTAAAAATCACACAACACCAGGTTATAGTCCAACAGGTTTATTTGGAAGCACTAGCTTTTGGACCGCTGCTCCTTCATCAGGTAGCTGACCTGATGAAGGATCAGCACTCCGAAAGCGAGTGCTTCCAAATAAACCTGTTGGACTATAACCTGGTGTTGTGTGATTTTTAACTTTGTCCACCCCAATCCAACACAGACTCCTCCACATCATTACTTGTCCTGGAAATGGAAGGTGTCCATCAAAAACATGTATTTGCAAAACAGTATTGGAATTAATCTTTCTTCTACCTTGTTGAATTTCCCAGTTTTTAATACTTTAACTATAATGTGTTACAATACAGCCCTCTGCCCTGTTTCTCCACATTCCATTTTATAAATTCCATATTAAAGAAGTGCTACATATGTTTTAACAAGGCTATATGATTACAGTCTCATTATTTTTCTTCAGGGACAGAGGGAATATCTATCTGTTCTTGCCAAGTGAACGAATGCATTCATTATTAGGATCAAACAACCCAAATGTCAATGTGAAATAAAGCTCCTCCACACTGGCTCAAAAGTGAAGAGCGAGTACTTGAAGTGAAATCATAAATATGTGTTTGAAGACTAGAGGATTTGGTTTGATTTGATTTATTAGAGTCACATGCATCTAAGTACAGTGAAAAGTTTGTCTTGCGAGTAGTCCAGACAGATCATAGCGAACAAGGATGTACAGATCATAGGGTGCTTAGACAGATCAAGGTAAACAGGTTACATTGCATGGTAGATTTTCCCTAAATGCTCTACACTCCAAGTTCCAGGAATACACCATCACTTGAACTGCTTTACACTTATGTTCTGCACATTGGTTAGTCCTTTGACAACACATTTTGTGAAAATGTGTGTGAAATCAAGAGATGCTTAAACATTGGATTGAGACTGACCAAGCCCGTCAGAATTAGGAACCATACAAACAGTAAAGAGAGATAAATTATTTTGTCTTCAGTGTAGCTTTCTTGTTGCTACTTTTTGCAAGTGAAGTGTTTTATCATTTTTTTCCATGGTACTATCTTAAAAAAAACTATTCAGTAGTGAGAAATGTATATTGTCTATCTCAGGATATTACTGTTTTTTAAAAGCATATTGATGTGCACTGTGCAGTCTTTAATGTAAATGCAGTGGAAAACTCAGGTTCCTCACTCTTATGCTCATTACATTTTAATGTTTAATATTAAACTGATAAAGTTTTGCTTTTCTCATCCATCCTGTTTTATAAATGAAACATGAAATGCTACTTCTGGGGATTCACACCTTTTCACATAACAATCGCAAAACTCATTAAGTCGTCCATTAAACCTCCACAAAAGAGCTACAGCTGATGCACTGGAGGCCGTTTTCAATCCCATTATCCTGTCTAGCCTGTGATTGTTTCTCTTGAAATGCTGTCACTTTCAGCCTATAACAGTGTCAGTCATACTCCCTCCAACAACCTGCATGTTATATGATGTCATATATGAAGCAAAATTGAGAGCAGAGATACAGTAGTGTGAAACTGAAGATGTTATCAACAAGACAGAAACTGTTGAGCACACAGGTTTTAATAAAGAATTCTTTAGCTTTGTTTTTTATAAATATCTTCAGAAGGAAAGAAGAGATTCACACAGGATTCACACAGGATTCACATGGTAACCAGTCGGTCTGAATGTAAGGGTCTGAACTTGGCTCCATATCCTTTCTTTTCTGAGGCAAAGGAAACACAAGTTTGAAAAGACTGACATTCCTTGTTGAAATGTTGATGTAACCTGCTGATGAAAACAGACTGTTATTCATTCACATATAATAAAAAAGGTGACAGATTATACAGTCCATTTGCGTCCACTGTTGCCACTGTACCCTTGTGCCTCCCATGTCCTCTACCCATCCAACAGTAGCATTGTTCATTTTTGGGGGAGTTAATACAAGAGCAAAGACTTATTGGGAGCTATTGGGAAAGGTTCTTTACAGTGAGCCTACCTATGTAAATAGGCAACTTCTTATCACTTCGATAATTAATTAGTGTGAACACAAACAGAAAAATGAACACGCTTGAAGTACACAACAGGTCAGTCAGCATCTAAAAGGAAACTATTTCATTGCAACCTATATTTGCTTCAGCTTGGTCATTATAAGCATTCTGAAGGCATCACAGTTCACCACATAACATTTAGTCCCATCAAATATTTATTAAACATATTCTGTAAAATTGCAATTTGAAAACATAGTGAGTCACATGCAGGCCGGAAAACACTTTGAAAGGCACAGATCACACCATAAACATATAATAAAAACTGAAGTGCTGCTATTATGCTGTTTGAAATGGAATCACAATGTCATTTCACTAAATCGTATGGAAGAATTACATTCCCTTTATATAAAATACTAATAAAATACACTTAATGGGCTTGAGCTTTTCAGATTGAGACAATCGTTGGAGTGAATCTGATCATTTGTTTTATTTTGATTTGCACATCATTTGTTTGTAGTTTTTTTATGAATTTATTTTTCTAACATTGCTGTTACCCTACATTCAGATCCCAGAATGAAACCTGGCCCGGTAGATGATATCATTAATATTTGCAGTTGGTTAATATATATGACAGTTAGTTTTTAACACAAACAGCACAAGTTTCAAACTGTTCTTCAATAGGATTCCCTGTGACATTCGATTCCAGTGAAATTTCACTTCTAACTCAACTCTTAAAGTTTATAGGAGAAAGTGAGGACTGCAGATGCTGGAGATCAGAGTCAAAAGTTGTGGCAGTGGAAAAGCATAGGAGATCAGGCAGCATCCGAGGAGCAAGAGAGTCGACATTTTGGGTATAAGCTTAAGCCCAAAATGTCAACTCTGCTCCTCAGATGCTGCCTGACCTGCTGTGCTTTTCCAGTGCCAGTTTTTGACTCTTGAAGTTTATACTTAACTGACTCCTCCCAGTTTCTTTTCCTCGAGCTGCAGAGACAATTTTATGACTCCTAGAGATAGTTTTATGACTCTTTTCTGGGTGCATTGGCATGAACCATTCACCATTCTGATAGCCTAAACACTCTCAATTATACCAACTTGAGGATTTTTATCCGAAGTCTCCTGGCTTAGGAACTCCATAAAACTAAAACATTTCAGCTGAGGTCACTCATTTCCCTGAACGAAAAACTTGATTCCTCTGCTGAGGAACTGTTTTCCTTTTTGACCTGAGCTCCTCATTCTTCTGAACTGAATTGAAATGAAAATTAATGGCTTTCTGTCTTGTTGTAAACCGATTAATATAAATATTCCATCCATTAGCTCTCACACATTCTATCAGGATGACAGCAGTCAGAGGGAAATTGAGAAACAAATTTGTAAGGAGATCTCAGCTATCTGTAAGAATAGTAGGGTAGTTATGGTAGGGGATTTTAACTTTCCAAACATCGACTGTGACTGCTGTAGTGTTAAAGGTTTAGATGGAGAGGAATTTCTTAAGTGTGTACAAGACAATTTTCTGATTCAGTATGTGGATGTACCCACTAGAGAAGGTGCAAAACTTGACCTACTCTTGGGAAATAAGGCAGGGCAGGTGACTGAGATGTCAGTGGGGGAAAACTTTGGGGCCAGCGACCATAATTCTATTTGTTTTAAAATAGTGATGGAAAAGGATAGACCAGATCTAAAAGTTGAAGTTCTAAATTGGAGAAAGGCCAATTTTGACGGTATTAGGCAAAAACTTTCGAAAGCTGATTG
>NC_057736.1:22530524-22534051 GCF_004010195.1 Chiloscyllium plagiosum
GGAGAGGCTGAACAGGCTGGGGCTGTTTTCCCTGGAATGTCGGAGGCTGAGGGGTGACCTTATAGAGGTTTACAAAACTATGAGGGGCATGGATAGGATAAAAAGGCAAAGTCTTTTCCCTGGGGTCGGGGAGTCCAGAACTAGAGGGCATAGGTTTTGGGTGAGAGGGAAAAGATATAAAAGAGACCTAAAGGGCAACTTTTTCACACAGAGGGTGGTACATGTATGGAATGAGCTGCCAGAGGATGTGGTGGAGGCTGGTACAATTGCAACATTTAAGAGCCATTTGGATGGGAATATGAATAGGAACGGTTTGGAGGGATATGGGCCAGGTGCTGGCAGGTGGGACTAGATTAGGTTGGGATATCTGGTCGGCATGGACGGGTTGGACCGAAGGGTCTGTTTCCATCTCTATGTACATCTCTATGACTCTATGACTCTATGACTCTATGACATGCTTACTTGGAATTCATGCATTCAACACAATTCATGCATTGTTCCCAAGTGATTTTCAGACATATTTTTTAAAATTGCCTTCACAGAACTGACCCAATTCCTCTGCCTCTATTTCAAAATCCAAATTCCAAAATGTATACATTGTACATCATCACAACAGCATTTTACATTTAATTTTTACCTTGAAAATGAAATTCATAAGTACAGATTCAGAGTGCACAGGTCAAGGAAAATTGGTGTGTTACTGTTTGTTAATTGGCCTTGTATGTTTGCATTGTTGATAAATGGTCTAATAAAACAGTTACAATTCCAAACACTGCACAAGTTTTTTTAAGTTCAAAAATATACTTTATTCATAAAAACTTTTATATGCATACAAAGTCACTAGAGCAGTTCAATTCTGTACTCAGTCTTTACATATGTAGAACAAACAAACCTAATGCATTTTTAACTTATACAAGACTATATTGACATACATTTGAGGCACTGGGAGAATCTGACAGACGCCCATTGTACTTTGGCAGAAAGACTGTAGATCTGGTCTTTCCCATTGCATGTTGGTGGCAACTGCCTCAAACTTTAGTCTATCCCTCAGCACGTGGTCCTGGATCTTGGAATGTGCCAGTCTGCAACAGTCGGTCAAGGTCAGCTCCTTGCTCTAGAAGACCACTGAATTTTGGGCAGACCAAAGAGCTTCTTTCACCGAGTTGGTGGTCCTCTTGGTGCAGTTGATGTTTGTCTCAGTATGCATTCCGGTGAACAGACCATAGAGCAGAGTCCTGCATCACAGAGTTGCTCGGGTAGAGCCTCAACAAAAGTCATTCCATCTCTCTTCAGACTTCCTTTGCAAAGGCACAATCCAGAAGGAAATGTTTACCCACTCGCAGCCACTTCAAGGGCAGCATGTGGTGGTACAGAGAATCCGGGAGCACGTGAAAGATCTTGTAGGCAGTGCCCATCTCACCACCAACCAAGTGATGTCTTGGTGCTTGTTAGGAAACTCTGGTGATGAGGTATTCTACCAAATGACTTTGACAGTCTGTTCAAGGAACAACCCCTCCTTCTCCTGCAAGGTCACCAGTGCTACGTGTTGACAACTTCCTGATGGATTTGTGATCAAAGGTGTTTTTCTTTGCAGACTTCTCCTTGAAGGACAGGTGATAAGGAACAGCCCCATCCACTCCAGGCTGGCCACATTCTTTTTATTTTCTCTTTCTCTCTCCCTTTCATCTTTTTTCTTTCTCTTCTTTTCTTCATCTTCCTGATGTTGTGAGTAGGCCGGAGTGTGTTGGTGATGACTGGAGCGGGGACTCCTGGCTTGGTAAGCCCAATGCCTGGACTCCTAGAATTGGCTGAAAGGAGCATCGGCTGCAACGATGGCAGAGTGGGAACTCCTGATTGTATTAGGCCCGAAGCGTGAATTCTTGCAGTGACCTTGCATACATCCTGGAGCCATGTTTGGGACCCTGGACAATGAAGATAAACTCTGTTTAAGTACTGTATCTCAAAATGGTGCTGGATTGTGGTGATAGAACACTTTTCACTGTATCTCCATTGATATATGTGACAACAAATCATTCATTCATTCATTCATTCATTCAAATCAAACTACTTGGAGCATTCCATGGCAACAAGGCCAGAACCAGCTTTCACAAAGCTTTCTAGGTGAAGTGACGAAGGACCAGCACTTCGAAAGCTTGTAATTTCAAATAAACCTGTTGGACTACAACCTGGTGTCGAGTGACTTCTGACTTTGTCCACCCCAGTCTGACACCAGCACCTCTACATCATATTTCACAATACCGGAGGCAGGTAGAACCTCAGTACGTAGTGACATTTGGTGTTTGTGTGCTGACGATCTACGAATGATGGCATCGGGTATATTCTCGCCACCGCCCTGCCCTTACCCAGAACTTTGACATGGTGTCCCTGTGGACATGGTCCGTCTTAGATCTCCAGATGGTGGAAGATGGCTTAGGTGACTGCCATGGTGCCAGTTCAAGGGAATGGGCCAGACCTGTTATATGTTCAATAGCAGAGAAAGAACCTTGCACCTGATGATCAAACTTTTACCTGCAATGGAGAGGGAGCAGTGCTCCCAAAATCCCAGTTTTTGCCTCACTTTTGCGATACACTCCTCCCAAACTTTTCCTCATGGTTGGCACCTCTGAACCATATTCCCAACACCTTCAGGTAATCTGTTCTGATGGTGAAGGGGATAAAGGATTGTTTGGCCCAGTTCCCAAAGAACATGACCTCACTCTTGCTTCGATTTATCTCGGCTCCTGAGGCCAGTTTAAACTGGTCATAGATGCTCAGGAGTCTGTGCACTGACGGTGGATCCGAGCAGAAAAAGGTGATGACATCATGTACAGGAAAGCTTTGGCCTGCAGGCCCCCGCTGCTTGAAATAGTCACCCGTCTTGAGCTCACATTCTTCCTGACGGACTCAGCAAAGAGCTCCATACAACACACACACAAGGCAGGAGAGAGTGGGCAGAACTGCTTGACTCCAGATCTGATTAGGAAGCTTTCTGATTCCCACCAGTCGATTGAGACTGCACTCACGATGTTGGTGTAGAGCAACATAATTGCAGATTCCCTCCCCAAAAGCCATTTTGGAGAGCACGTCCCACATGTATGTGTGTGATATCCTGTCAAAGGCCCTCTTCTGGTCCAGGCTGATGCAGCAGGCATCCATCCCCTTGCTCTGCATGGAGGCGGTCGTATCCCTGAGGAGCTTGACAGTCTCAGAGATCATCCTGCCCGGTACAGCACAAGTTTGGTCGGGGTGAATCACTGATCCCAGAGCAGACCTGACCTGGTTGGGGAAGATCTTATTCAGGATTTTGTAATCTACATTCAGCAGTGAAATATGTCACCAATTTCTAATTTCCTCCCTCTCCCCATTCCATTTGCAGATGAGGACAATGAGGCTTTTGTGGGCGGCACGGTGGCGCAGTGGTTAGCACTGCTGCCTCACAGCGCCAGAGACCCGGGTTCAATTCCCGCCTCAGGCGACTGACTGTGTGGAGTTTGCACGTTCTCCCCGTGTCTGCGTGGGTTTCCTCC
>NC_057736.1:22534058-22573808 GCF_004010195.1 Chiloscyllium plagiosum
TGCGCTTCGGCGGGTCGGTGTGGACTTGTTGGGCCGAAGGGCCTGTTTCCACACTGTAATGTAATCTAAACTAAACTAAACTAAACAAATCTAAACTTTTCTCATGGATTCACCCAGGCTACCTGCCAGAAACATACTGTCATATACCTCCAGCAGGTCCTGGCCAATCACGTTCCATAGAGCCGAAGATGACTCAGCCAGTAAGTTGTCACTTTTGGGTGTTTTATTCTTTTCTAAAGAATCAAGGGCTTTGGTCAGGTCATCTAGAGATAACAGCTGCTACAGCCTCTGCAATTGTCATCTAAGACCTCCGTGATAGAAGACAGGATTGTTCAAGAGGCCACACTATCTGTGGACTTCATGTCATACAGTCTGGCATTAAAGGATTGGCTAATCCTCAGGATGTCAGACTGAGATGATGTTACCAAGCCATCTTCATCCTATGGGCTACAGAGTTCTCCTTGTGCACTTTGTTGAAGAAAAAATGTGAGCTCATTTCATCTTACTCCATAGTGTGGGTCCTGGACCAGAAAACTATCTTGGAGGCCTCCAAGGCATAGTGTGAGGCTTGCTGGCTGTATTGTTGATCCCCTGGCCTCGGGTGTGGGCACTTGTAGACATCATAGCTCTGGTTGACTGGTTAGTTACTGAATTGGTGCTAGGCCAAAACAGCATAAAGATTTAACAATTTCAGCTCAGCTCAACCTGCGATCTTTCAAATTGCATTCAGAGTCATGATCCAGTGATGATCTTCTTCCGATAATGTTGATGGTGATGAAGATTCTCAGCTCAGACTCATTTTGGGAGAACTACCTTCTGGATCATGGTCTGTCCCATCAGTCAGAGTGACAATCAATTTTAGACACAGTGTGTAACGAAGTGCCATGTATAATAGGGCTGATACGCTAATTGGATTTCAAGTATGAACCTCCTGCAATCGTGTGAATTCCACAGTCTATTAACATTTACTACACTATTAAAATTCAGATCGATGATTATGGTGAATTAATATTGACCCAAATCTTTTACAGTGAAATGTTCAGTATAGAATCTTTTCTACAGCCAGTGGTAGGTGAGAGGAGAAAGATTTAAAAGGGACTTGGGAGGTAATTTTTTCGTACAGAGGCTGGTTCATATGTGGAATGAGCTGCCAGAGGAAGTGGTCGATGCAGGTACAGTTACAACATTTAAGAGATATTTGGACAGATTCATGAATAGGAAAGATTCAGAGGGATATGGGCCAAATGCAGGAATGTGGGACTAGTTTAGTTTGAGAAACTTGGTTGGTGTGCACTAGTTGGACTGAAGGGTCTGTTTCTGTGTTGTATGACTTTATGACTATGTGACAGGGTTGGAGGGTTTGAGCTATAGGGAGAGACTGAATACGCAGGAGTTATTTTCCCTGGAGCATTGGAGGCTGAGGGGTGACTTTATACAGGTTCTCTAAATCATGAGGGGCATAGATAGGGTGAATGGTCAAGGTTTTTTCCCTGGGTTGAGGGAGTCCAAAACTAGAGGGCATAGGTTTAAGGTGAGAGGATAAAGATTTGAAAGGGACGTAAGAGGCAACCTTTTCACACAGAGGGTAGGTGGTATGGTGGAATGAACTGCCAGGGGAAGTAATGGAGATTGGTACAATTACAACATTTCAAACATCTGGTTGGGTGTATGAATAGGAAGGGTTGAGAGGATATAAGCCAAATGCTGGCAAATGGCTCTAGATTAATTCAGTATATCTGGGCAGCATGTACAAATTGGACCTTTCAAAACTGAGCCAATAATTCTCAAGGCCAAAGAATAATAGTGTAGGAAGAAGACAATTAGCCAACTATGTGTAAGACCACCCCATAGTGCCCACATGTCAATATCTAATAATTCCTTAAATCATTTTAGGAATTTTATACTCCACAGAAAATGAATTTCTCATGTAGGAAGTTTCAGCCTTAGCCTAATCATTGGGAAAAAATATTGAATAGAGCCTAGTCATCTTTGCAAAGGACTTTGGCTAATAAGATGCCTCAAGGCATTTTTACATGTTTCTAGTCATCACTGTTCTGGGAGGAGGCCTGTTAGTCGAGAAACAGCGAATGATGTGGGGAGAAGAAATGGCATTTGGAAGATTAGAATATTTTCAAAGAGGGGTATTGAGTGAGGGGTATTTGAGCTTGTTCTATAACCTATAAAGAGTGCGAAATGTTAGTGGAACCGGAAAGTATTCTATTAGCAGCTTTTATATATTTCCAAAGGGACACCGTCTCTTTAAAACTGTCTTCTAATTGTATGTTAGATGAATTTGTAGACAACTGCTTTATCTTTTACACAGGATATAAAATGGTTGAGAAGGCTTAAATACGTTGGTAGTTTTTATTAATTTTAGAAGCTATTCGCTTGCATTCCTTTCCACCTACACAAGTACTAAACATCCTGACCTTAATGAGTCTGGTTTAAGATTTAACAAGCAAACACATCTTGAAAAATAGCAAGACAGACATAGCTTAACTAATTAGCATTGAACTCTTTCAACTACTATAGTAACGCAGTTCTAGTTTTAGGGAGAGTTATTTTGCAGAGTACAGAGTTAAGAGCAGTCTTGGTGTTTCTTATGGCTATTGAACAGACAAGCCATTCTGTTTAAAAGTTTTTAAAGGGATTTTTTTCTTTGAAGTGATCAACTGGAGAATGATGAGAGAAACCTCAATTCTAATTTATCCTTTTAATGTGTGTGTCTGCTACAAATTCTTTGTTCTTTTCATTGACTTTTTAATGCTGTGCTCATAGAATCCCTAGAGTGTGGAAACAGGCCCAACAAGTCCACGCCGACCCAGTATCCCACCCAG
Source organism: Chiloscyllium plagiosum (assembly GCF_004010195.1). Classification (NCBI taxonomy): domain Eukaryota; kingdom Metazoa; phylum Chordata; class Chondrichthyes; order Orectolobiformes; family Hemiscylliidae; genus Chiloscyllium; species Chiloscyllium plagiosum. The sequence goes on from NC_057736.1 coordinate 22,536,896, forward strand.
ACCCATTCCCCTGCTCTATTACTCTACGTTTTGTCCGACGAATGCACCTAACCCACACACGCAGGGGGAGAATGTGCAAACTCTATACAGTCACCCGAGGCTGGAATCAAACCCGGCCCCTGGTGCTGTGAGGCAGCAGTGATAACCACTGAGCCACCATGCTGCTCTGAACTATTTTCCCATTGCAAAGCTTTTTGATTCATTTATTAGATTTGTGTTGCTGCATAAAGCGACATAATCTTTTTGAACAACTGAAAAATAAACTGTAGTTCGCCACTCTTTAAGACAGGGACTTAATTGGATTCAGTTGAAAAATTAGATCATCTCTGAATGTTGGGAAAGAAAATTATACCAAAGGAAAGCGGAGTGCAGACTGGGTGCTATTTTCAGTTTCAGTACAGTTTTGGTGCATTTTCTTGCTCAATAGTACACACTGGAAAACTCCTATTTGGCTTTGTGACAAAGCATCATATATCACTGACTGAGTTTTCTAACTGAATGCCACAGGAAGTTACATCTATAATTTCAAGAAGGTTAAAGAGGTTACTTGCTATTCCAATCACAAGAAGGCCACAAATTGTAACTTTACTAATCATATTGGGAAGCCAGGCTCATTCATGAGCAATGTCTGTGAGTGGTGAAGTTTTAACAAGTTCAGTTTTATAGTTTTGAGTTGTGGGTCACACTTGGCAAGCAGGAGACCTATAAAAATGCAAACACCCCCAAATAGCCACCTGCTCTGCCACCACTGCCATTTCTCTCGAGGCAGAGGAAGTATCAGGAATCCTAGTCAAACTTTTGACAAATGAAGACCTTAAGTGTGTAATTAATGAACACTTAAGGGCCACAACTCACCCTCATTGAGACTTAACCAGCAGCAGGAGAAACTCATTACAAGGGTCCAGCCCAGCAGCTTTCACTGATAGTACCAGAGCAGATGTAAGGGACTCTCCGGCGCCGCAGGGAGTGGAGTGCATTATTTCCCCCTCCAACTCTATTTTGATTTAGTCCCTACCCTCCCCTTCATTGTTTTGATCACACAGCACTGCCCTTTGATGTGAAGGGCAATGTTTGTCACTGGCCACCCGGGTGTTTTCCTATCTTCCTGGTGGTGGAATTTGAATAAAGATTCGTGCACTTTGTGTCTTTCACTGTGTTTCACACCTGCACACACACACACCATGGGTGCTGGGGAAAAAATAAGCACTACTGCACTTTGGTGGTAGTGTGGGGGTTAAATAATAATTAAAAAAAGAGGAAAAAAAGAAGAGGAAAGAAAAATATAACCAGGCGATCTCCTCAAAAAAAGAAAAAAAAAATAAGGGACTCTCCGGCGCCGCAGGGAGTGGAGTGCATTATTTCTCCCTCCAACTCTATTTTGATTTAGTCCCTACCCTCCCCTTCATTGTTCCTGGTGGTGGAAATTGAATAAAGATTTGTGCACTTTGTGTCTTTCACTGTGTCTCACACGTATACACACACACACCATGGGTGCTGGGGAAAAAATAAGCACTACCGCACTTAGGTGGTAGTGTGGGGGTTAAATTAAAAAAGGAAAAAAAAGAAAAAGAAAAAAAAATAAACAGGAGATTCTCACACAGCACTGCCCTTTGATAAAAAAAATAACAAACATGGGACCGCACACAGCATTGCCCTTTGATAAAAAAAAGAAGAAAAAAAAAGGGACTCTCTAGTGTATCCCTGGCGCCATCAGAAAGCTTGTCTCCTGGTCTTTTTCACTCTCCTGGTAATCCTCCCACTAAAAGCACCAGCTTGTCAACTGTTGGTCACACATTTTTAAAAAGCAAAATGGATTACTGTCACCTAAATTTTATCCTCTATGTTAAACTCCAGATGGGTGTGATTATATAATTATAGTTTTCCTTTGGTTTCTCAGCTGCAATGCTAGTTGATCATCCTTCTCCATTTCCTTCTGCCATTGACTTATTCCTCTTCCAGTCCCTTGCCACGTCAACCTTCCAGCTGGCCTTAGGTCTTCCTCTTCTTCTTCCTGACAGTCCCATGTCTATCACTCCCTTAAACACATATCCTCTCTCTACAATGAACCAGCACAATTGCAGAATGCTAGAAAACCTCAGTAAGTCTGGAAGCATCTGTGGAAAGAGAAACAGTGTTAATGTTTCCAATCTGGTAAGACTTCTTCAGGCTGTTCTTGGAATAAGGGGTTAAAAAGAAAAGGTTGCTGCAAGTGATTTGACTACTCAGCTATCACCTCAAAGTGGATTGCAGAGAGACATGCCGTGACATGTAAATATTGTTGAAATATCAGGAATTTACAGGCAATGGAGGCATGAAATTTTAGGTTCAGAGAGAAGCAAACAGGAAGAAGAACTTCAAAAAGGGACTCAGCAGAACTGACCACTTTGTGGAGCTCTCAAAGATCACATTGTACCATATTGAGCTTTTGAACTGCAGAAAGAAATCTGGCTAATAGCCTGGGAGAACAACTCCAAGAAAAAGACTCTGAGTGTTCAAGGGTACAGGCCAAGTGCTAGAAAATGGGATTAGAATAGTTAGATATGAATTGGCCATGCTAAATTGCCCATAGTGTTCAGGGATGTGCAGGTTACGGGCAACTGTCAAGCCTACATGTAGAGTAGTCGGGAATGGGTCTGGGTGGGTTACTCTTTAGAGGGTCAGTGTGGACTTGTTGGGCCAAATGACCTGTTTCCATACTGTAGGGATTCTACCGTTATATGATTTCTATACTTGATGACTGGCACAAACGCAATGGGCAAAAGGGCATTTTTATGGCTCTATTTCTCTCTGACATCCACCATCAGAGGGGGATTTTGACCAAGAGAGACAAAGAGAGAGAGAGATTCCATCTTGAACCATTCCAGAAGAAAACACTAAGAGGAAGAAAAGCAAGCAGATATAAATGAACTGGACCATTAAAAATATCATGTCTGCAGAACCAGAAACCAGGAATTTTTCTGTTCTGTGGAAGATACCTGAACATGAAAATACCCAGCTCTTCAACTCCCAAAGCATTACAGCTGCTGGATTTGATTGTTATTCTTTTTGTGTCAACAACAAGAAACAAATCCCAATGTTACACCATGGATACTTATTGGGATTCTTCTGAGAAGTAGCAATCTTCTGTTTCTTTGGTATTTGTTTTAATCTTGTAACCTATAATTTCTCGTTAATAAATTTCTCTTTATGCCCAAGCAAATTGTAGTAATAACTTGCATTAAACTAATCTTCAGGCTTGACTGCTGGTTTGTTTTAACCTGAAATTTTACAATTTAAACAGGAGGCTAGGGGGCTCAGGGACATATGTTAATCTTCAGTTCACTGACCACGTGATAGCTACACCTGGTGATCATGACATGGATGCTGAGCAGGTTTCTGAACAAGGCCAGTCTCAATCGTCTTGCAGATTCTTCCTTTCAGTTTTATTGTTTTTCTATCACACAAGCTTCTACCGGTCTTCTTCCAATTATTTCAGTTAATTTTTTGCTTATTTTCCATTTTTATGTCCATTTACTTTCCAAGACCCAGGTACTTGAAACTGTTGACTTTCTTCAGCTTAATCTTTACTACTTCAAGCTGATAGTCCAAAAATTGGGTATTTAGTTGATAATCTTCATAGTCCTGCCTTTCAGCCAACCTTCCTCCAGTTCTCCAGGTATTCTGACAAGTTCTCATCATTTCCACCACATAGGTCAATGTCATCTGCAAACATCATTGACAATGATCCTTCCTATCTCACTTGCTCAGTTAGAATATCCATGCCAATTAGAAGGAGGAAGGCGCTCAGTGCCGATTCTTGGTGCACAGCAACTTTCCCTTTGGAACTCTCACTCTGATCCATGCTGCTTCTTATACCTCTCTGGTACTCCTTGTACATTATCTGTAATAGGTAAAAACAAGGGTTGCAGATGCTGGAAACCAGATTCTAGATTAGAGTGGTGTTGGAAAAGCACAGCAGTTCAGGCAGCATCCGAGGAGCAGGAAAATCGACGTTTCGGGCAAAAGCCCTTCATCGGGAATAGGGCTATTCCTGATGAAGGGCTTTTGCCCGAAATGTCGATTTTCCCGCTCTTCGGATGCTGCCTGAACTGCTGTGCTGTTCCAGCACCACTCTAATCCATTATCTGTAATAGTCATATGTACAGCTCAGAGACACCATGCATTTTAGTGCAAATTAAGGCTTCCTCTGTAGACAGTGATCAAATGCCTTCTCTAAATTGATGAATGCAATCTTCATGTGGCGTTGGCCTTTCTGCACTTTCTCTATCACTTACACTAAAAACAGAAATTGCATCTGCGAAGTTTCTTTATGGCATGAATTTGAACTGACCTTTACAGATTTCCATTGGTTTTTTTTTTCAGTTTAATGGCCAGCTCCCATATTGTTTGGAAGTTTTTGCAATTTTGAACAACTCCCTTTCCATTCAGTGTTGGTACCATACTTTGCCTTCCTGCCGTTGTGATTTTCTCTCATATCAGCTTGTTCAGGAGCTGAACTCCATTTTCCCCTTGACAGGACCATATGTTTACTGGTCCCTCATGCAATCCTATTGCTTTATTGTTTTCCATTCCTTTCAGTGCTGTAGCTATCAAATCAGAAGGAGAAACCTTTTTTTCCCAATATTTAGGGCATTCAAAAATAATAGAATACAATTAGATGGTGAGACTCAGTGACTGTATAAACGAATGGCTGCATGTACAAATTGACTCGCTGCTTCTATTGACGGGGAAGAAGGTGAGGACTGGAAGAGTGCATAGAATCTCAGAGAAATTCGCAAAAAAATCAAAGAAAACATGGTGAGACATGTTCTAAACCCAAGTTCTGATGAAGAGCTATTGGAATGAAATGGGCTGATTTGTACCAGCCCAAAACCAGTGCCACAAATTGTATGACAAAGTGTCAATTTCAGGGAGATTCAATCAAGGTTTTGTCCCAATGAGCTCTTGCAAGTTCTCACCCTGTGTTTCTCAATGTCTTGTTAACAACACACCATACCTCTATTGCACCCTGCTCACATTATTGTGTGTGCAGCAATACTCATCACTGTCAGGACCTTTTGAGATTCCTAGAGTGAGGACCCTTTTTAAAGATTAGATTCCCTACAGTATGGAAACAGGCTGGCCCAACAAGTCCACACTGACCTACCGAAGAGTACCCCACCCAGACCCATTTCCCTCTGATTAACACAACTCACACTACAGGCAATTTCCCATGGCAAATTCACCTAACCTGCACAGGTTTGGACTGTGGGAGGAAACCAGGGCACCTGGAGGGGATCCATGCAGACATGGGGAGAATGTGCAAACTCCACACAGACAGTCGCCTGAGGCTGAAATTGAGCCCAGGTCTCTTGCGCTGTGAGGCAAAATGCTAAGCACTGATCCACTATGCTGCCCCAAAGCAAAGCCATCTTCCGGGTTAAGCACTGCCAGCCAGAAGCTGCCATTTATAGTGCATCTAATGGAAGGGGAATAAAAAGAAATGCTTGTGAGAGCACATTAATGGTATAGAGTGCAAATACAAGCTCAAGTCCTGAAATGGATTATCACCTGTCATTGCAAATACAGTTGTAAGAATCAAGCTGCCCTTAGCATTAGTTTAGATTAGAGTGGTGCTGGAAAAATACAGCAGGTCAGGTAGCATCCAAGGAGCAGGAAAATCAATGTTTCACGCAAAAGCCCTTCATCGTGGTTCTCGATGAAGGGCTTTTGCACGAAATGTCGATTTTCTTGCTCCTCGGATGCTGCCTGACCTGCTGTGCTTTTCCAGCACCACTCTAATCTAAACTCTGGTTTCCAGCATCTGCAGTCCTCACTTCTGCCCTTAGCATTATCCTATTTTGGAAGGAGTGCTATTGTTTCCCCAGTCCCAGCAGAACATAACATTTCATTGTTCAACATGCAAGCAACATGTACTACACAGCCTTCAAATGAGTGAAAATGGTCACTTTTGTACAAACAACAGTAAAGTGAAGAGAAAAAAACCCAAATGAACCTGCATCTGTTTTTGGGAACAAACAGGGATCATTTTCCTTTCAAGTAACAATCTTAGCCAATGAATGGTCACTGCACACAGCTCTCATCTATTGAATCCAAGCGTCAATGAACTCCTGTCTGGCTGTTGCACTTGACGCTGCACTTCTTTATCAAACATAAAGCAATGTTCCTCCTATCAATGACCTCATCTTCCTCCTTGAATGATTGTTGTCACTCTCCCAACTCTTCAGCATCCATCCAGACTTACCTCTACCCACTCCTGTTGTGCAGTGTGCAGCATGCTACAATTTTGCTGCACACCTTGTCTAAAGTGTACTCTGAACCCTCCTCCCCAGACTGATTCAGGTTATTGCATCCTTATTTTCAGGAGGCTGATCATCTGCTCCATGATGAACTTGGTTGAAGAATGGGCTGCTTTGTATCTACACTCAGCGTTAGTAAAGAGGCTGAGAAATAGAGCCATCAGCTGTGGTTGTGGAAAATAGCCCTTGTCTCCCAGTAAATTGCCCTTATAAGGCATCCTGCCCTTGAAATGAATCAGGGTAGTTCTCAAGAATCTAGGCATCGTGGTAGCTCCCAGGGTACCTGACACAGATCTCTAAGATGTGATAGCAATAATCACAGATGAGTTGTATGTTAATGGAATAAAGCCATTTTATGGAATCCTTACAGTGCAGGTAGAGGCCATTCAGCCCATTGAGTCTGCACCAACCCTCTGAAACCTTTCCCACTCTATCCGCCCTTATTAACAACTTAGCCAGCACACTACAGGTCAGTTTGCCATGGACATTCCAACTAACCTTTGCATCTTTGGACTGTGGGAGGAAACTGACCTCCAGAAAAGCTGCAGAATCAGCAGATAATGTGGGTCGATGTCACTGAGGACCTCCAGGAGGTGAGGAACCAGCAAACCTCGCTCGTTGCCTTGAAGGCCCCCTCCACGATAATGCTTTTGGTCCAGGATTTGCTCCATGAAACAGGATGTGATATGCTTGTGTTTCTTATCATAGAATCCCTATAGTGTGGAAGCAGGCCATTCAGCCCATCAAGTCCACACCAACGCTCCAAACATTTTTCCACCCAGACCTAACCTCTACCCTATCCCTATAACCCTGCACTCCCATGACTAACCACCTAGCCTGCTCACCCTGGACACTATGGGATATTTTAGCATGGCCAATTCATCTGTGGTCAGATTGAACTAGCCTCAGGAGCAAATCGAGGCAAGACAGAGGCCATGTTTTTTGGGAATTGGGCCAACCAATCCTTTACCCCCTTCACCGTCAGGATAGATTATCTGCAGGTGCTGGGAATATGGTTTGGAGGGGTTCAGGTGTGCGCAAAAATGTGGGAGGTGCTTATCGCCAATTTGAAGCAGAAACCAACCACAGTGTTGAAAGATCACTGTCTAAGGTTTTTCGGCCAAAGTATAATGGGGGTCGTTCGGTTGTCAGACTCTTTCGTTGCCTCAAAATGAATGTAAATAGCCTACTGCATAAGTAAGAAATGCCGTGGATCTGTTGAGAGGGTCAAACTCCAATGTTTGTTTGCTAAGACTGTACAGAACTGAACTGCTTTAGTGACTATGTATGCATGTAAAAATATTTTTTTCTGAATAAAATATATTTTTGAAATAAAACAAAATACTGAGGTACAAACCAGTTAAGAACAGAAATAGACAAGACTGAAGAGGACTCTGCTGGTAAGAGATTAATGCGAAAGATCTTTTTGACCTTTTCAATTAATAGACCAGCCTCACGGAAAGCAGAAGTGATTCAGAACACTTAATAGCTTAAAACTATTAGAGATAATATATAGGAATAATTTAAAATGCGAGTTAAGAATGTGTTTTGCAAACAAAAGGTTCAAAGGAAACAAAATTTTTCAAACCTTGTTCAGAAGAATCACTGTACAGCACATGAAGTTGATTGGGTAGTAATGACCAGGAAAATGAGATTGTTCCTAAGTGCATTGTAAAGGGTAGGTTAAAAGTGACCAGACCGATTTGGTCATTACTAGATTTCATTGCCCATCTGGTTTTATTCTGCCTTCAGGAAAAAGAAATACAGAAATTGTTTCAGAAGTGGAAGGCAAAGGTTTCCATTTAATATGTTCTTAGAATTTAAATGTACATTCTGTAAATAAATTGCTTTAATTTCATCGTTTGGAGGCAAATAATTTCAGAACAAATTTTTACAGGTGTTTGCAAGCATGTTCTTTGTTTTGAATATGAATCGATAAACACTCATCAGTCTAGTTATGGTTTACCAAATTGTCTGTGGTATTTTGTAACAAGACAAAAGCACATTGGGTCCCAGTTATAACTGAAATATTAAAATGAGAATTTGGTGGTGGTGAAACATTATACTGAGGAGTTTATCTTACATCCTCTTTAGTATCCCATTTTCCATTAATGCACTAAATCTCATACAATAAGTTCTTAGAGTACAAATTAGAATATGCGACATGAGTTATTTAGGTGTAAACTGGTATTCATTGTTACTTACTAAACAGTGTGACAGTCTGTGCCCAACTTCAAGAAACCCTTATTCTGCTGTTAAATTTGTTGACATTTTGTAGGAGTCCCTAAGGCCTTAAACAGGCAGGACCTTTTTGCATTTATGCAAACTAAAGCTCTATTCTTATAATAGTACCAAACATAATTTTAACCCAGGACTAAGAAGGCTTGTTGCTAGTCTGTTAACAGAACAGGTCCATCTAGTACGTGAAAATATTCTGTTGTAGTTTCTGGAGGACCAGGTATGCTCTCTGAATCTGACCACCAAACTCCTATTTCCTTCTTCCATAACACCCTAGCTGCAAATGAAAAGGTATCAGTAAGTTGATCATTTTTAAATACTCAACTGCCTGGAAGAATAGAGTTAAAATTGACGTCCGCATCTGTATCTATGGCTGCACTTCAGTGTAATTATAACAACCGTAAATATACTGTTGACATGTTTGGCTATATCTGTATAAGTGAACTGGTAATGATGAGTCAAACCATGAGACACAACAAATGATATCAATTAGTCACTGCATGTGCAAATGACAATATCCTTGAAATTTAATGTATATTCCATAAATAAATTGCTTTGATTTCTTAAGTTATTTGCAAATGATTTCAGAACAAATTTTTCCAGATGTTCACAGGTATGTTTTTTCTTTTGAATATGAAATTGATGAATACTTATCACTCTATTAATTAACCTTTGTTAAGAAAAAGATTAAAAAATTACTCATTTACTGATGGTAAACTCTGAGGACATAGTTTTCCTGTACATTTTGTATTTCCAGTCATTTAATTTTTATTTTAGATTACAGCGATATTCTTATTTCACACTCGAAGGTAACTTTCGATATGTGTTTTGTATAGAATATTACAACCATAGTTTATTCAATCTCACTTGCCTTTACAGTTAACCATGATGCGTTAGAAGTCTTAAGTCAAAGAGATGATGGATGGTAATCTAGAACTCTATTATACTGAGTGGAAATAGTTCAAAATAGTCCCCAGGCAGAGAATGGAATGTTGTCCCAAACATTTACTGCTGTGTCTTTCTGACACTATGAACTCAGTTTTAAGTGAGGGTGGTAGTTTTTAATGGTAATTATCAGTATTTCTCTGTCTGGTTTAAAAATAGGCACATTTATTCTGAAGGTTCTTAATGTTGTTAAGATTCAAAATCCGAGTACCTAGGAAGCAGGTTCTCATGCAATTTAAAAGCAGCTCAGAAACTCGTGTGAACTGAAATTACGTTAAACACTCTCTGAATGAAGCAATAGGGCCTGGTCAAGTCCAATAGATTCGAGTAATAACTTTTGCTCTTCTGAAATTTGAAGAAGAAATGATATTCTATGTATTTTGTGTACACAGCAAATGGAGTAGAAGATCACCAGGGAGGAGGTCACTTCCTGGTGCATGGTGGTGCTTGTATACAGTTAATTTATTTGTTCATGTTGGTGAAACACTGGATGTATTTCTGTTTCATAATATTTGCACAGGAGGTAATGTGCACCTCTGAGGGACACCATACTGAGAAAAAGAAGCTTTTCTTTTAAAACAAACTGGAAACAATAGGTGGCATTGATGGTCTAGCTGAGGCACTGGGTCGACTTCACTTCAGGACTGTGGCTCAATCAAACTAAAACCGAGAAAATTACCATACCAGGCAGACAGTCTCGACATAATGGGTTGGGTGTTTCTTATTTTTGTATGCAAACATGTTATGACAGCCATGTTCGTCATCACCTCTGCTATTTTAAGTGTGCATCTTCTTGTATACTGTTTGCAATATTTCTGTACTGTGGTAACATGTTCTCACTGTTCACGTATTTTTTTGAAAAGTATCTGTAATGTTAATTTCTTTCAGTAATTAAGAATACTTCAAATCCGCTTTTGTTCATGTCTGTTTTTTTTATAATATTTATGTACTCAGGAAAGAAATGAGATGCAAGTGTTACAATGAGATGAGAAAGGGTTACATAGCTCTGTTGAATTCCATCTCTCATTTGATGGTAATAGGTTCTTTGGAAAAGGATATAATTACTAATTCAGTGAAATGTTCATGCTTAAACAGACAAACAGGTTTTCTTGACCTTTTAAAGAAAAGAGATAATTTTTACTGTACTTAACACGGTAACAACATTCTGACACACACACATACATGCACACACATTAAACAGATTACCGGGCAGTAAAATTAAATGAGTATGCAGCCAGTGATGGTTGGTGACTTGGCTAGTTTCAAGCTGATATTGGTGGTGGTCCTGCTGCTTTTTGTGTCAAGGCAGTTTACAGATGTAACTGGACAACTTATCTGTTCTCCTGAAGAAAATAATGTTGGTTTGAGTTTTTTTTTAAAATCTACAGCACCTGAAAAGTCAAAGCATTGCAGACAGCATTAAAAATGTACAAGTTGTTTGGGGAGAGAGAGTGAGACAATCCATTCATATTCTTGCTCCTTCAGTGTCTCAGTTGTTTTTCCTCCTCTGTGAATACATGTTTGGCCTCCTACTCTCTGAGTAAAGAAACTACCTCTGACATCTGTCCTATATCTATCACCCCTCAATTTGTTGGCAGAAATCTTACTTCTCTCCAGCCATTGACATCTATTGCTATCTTTAGGTTTACAAGGATTCATTCCTTACTATCTCTTTCAGAATACCACTCAACAGACCAAACTTTGTATCTTCCAACAGACTGGTGGCACAGTAGTTAGCACTGCTGCCTCACAGCACCACGGTGCCAGGTTCGATTCCAGCTTTGGCGACTGTCTGTGTGGAGTTTGCACCTTCTCCCCGTATCTGCATGGGTTTCCTCCAGGTGCTCCAGTTTCCTCCCACAGTCCAGACATGTGCAGGTCAGGTGAATTGGCCATGCTAAATTGTCCATAATGTTAGATGCATTAGTCAGAGGGAAATGGGTCTGGGTGGGTTACTCTTCGGACTTGTTGGGCCAAAGGGCCTACTTCCACACTGTAGGGGATCTAATCAATCACCATCTGAAAATAACAAAACTTCCACAAGATCTCTAATATCAAACTCATGACCCTGAGTTCAACCAGGTCAAAACATTTTAAAAACCTATCCACATTTCATGTTATTGCTCCATAAATTAATATAAATTACTGAAATAGATCTCCTTGAAATCTGGACCTTACAAAAAAAATCCAAATGATGGAATGTGGGCTCTTTCTATAATTTAATACACTTAAGTCAGCAATCATTTTCTTTTTCTGGACCTTTTCAAAGCCAAAATGGGGAATGTTATTAGGTTCAATATGTTCCAGGTGAAGATTCCTGATGAAGGGCTTTTGCCCGAAATGTCGATCTTTCTGCTCCTCAGATGCTGCCTGACCTGCTGTGCTTTTCCAGCACCACTCTAATCTAGATTTGATTTCTAGCAGCTGCAGTCCTTACTTTTACCTATATTCTAGGTGAAGTCCCCTCAACATATTACTCATAAAGCTCTATGATCATGGAGTCATTTTTATATTGAATGGTCTGGGAAGTACAATCTATCATCTATTCCGTTCACAACAACCATCCAACAGTGACTATTCATAAGTTTCTCTCCCTTCCCGTAATCTTTAACATACGCTGATACATCTTACATGATTTACCTAAATTCTGCACAACTGTTTGCATGACTCCCTATTTATCTCCATGATGAGGCCTCGATATCTCATTCTTTGTTTCATAACCGTTTACTGATAGTTAAAATCAATTCCCACTATAATTTCAAATACGATGAAATCTGGAAGGGTGCTAATTTCATTATTTGGAAAGAAGCTTCATACTAAATATTATATTTTTCTGAAATTACCAACCGCTATTGAGATTTTATTGTTATACAATGGTCAGTGGGCAAATCTGGGATGGAAGTAAAAATACACTCTTCTGTTAAACACAACAGTGGGGAGGTTATGCCTCTGTCAAAATAATCCAATTGCTGCCATTGGTGCCCATTATAACAATTAATCAACTGCACTCCCACTCCGTAGCAGTGTGCCAAGGAAATACTTTTTGCTAATGGGAAAGGCTGATGAAATAATTGAGGGAATTGGCTCAGATGTGATTCTTATATGGACAGCAGAAAAGAGCTGAATTAGCTGTTAAATTGGGAAATGCCTACATGAGTCATGCTAAATGACTCTGAAAATAATAATTCAAACTCATTCCAAAATCTGGACAGACAACTTAACTACATTATTATTAATGCCTGCAGAATTTACAATGAAACTTTACTTTGGAGTGAAACAATAACAGTGGTGAGCATTTATTCTTCTGTAAGATATTGCGATAGAGTAAGTAAGGCTCATAAATTTATCCTAAAAAGAGTTAGCAAGGTGAACATTTATTCTATAGAGAAGTGATTCTAGGGAGCTAATAAGCAAAAATAAGATGATAGCCGATGAATTGGACAGGCATTTTGCATCATTCCTCATTCTGGAGGATGCAAGAAATATCCCAGAATTAGCTGTCGACTGGGACATGGTAAGGAGGGAGGAACTAAAGTTTGGTTGCTAAATTTAGTGATGACTTAATTGGGACAGTAAAATGTGATGAGGACATAAGGTATGAATAAGGGATATAGACAGATTAAGTGCTTGGAAAAACATATGGCAAATTGAGTATAATATTGGAAAATATGAAGTTGCCCATATTTGCAGGACAAACAAAAAGTAACCATATTATCTAAATGGTGAGATATCGCACACCTCTGAGATACAAAGGAATGTTGGTATCTTTGTTCATGAATCGTTAAAAGTTAATATGCAAGTACAGCAAATAATTAGGAAAGCTAATGGAATGTTATCATTTATTATGAGCAGAATTGAACACAACCTTAGGGAGGTTATGCTTCAGTTATACAGGGCATTGATGAGGCCACATCTAGAGTAATGTGTACCGTATTTATCTCCTTATGTAAGAAAGGCTGTAAAAGCATTGGAAGCAGTTCAGCAAAGATTTACTAAACTGATATTTGGAATGAATGGGCTGTCTTATGTGAAAGAGTCGGAAGGGCTGGCCAGTGTTTTGAAAAAAGAGGCATCAGAGAACATTAATGAGTTAGAGGAATGAGCAGATAGGTGACAGACAAATTTCAATGCTGGGACATGTGAGTGATGCATTCTGGAAGAAAAAGACATAAGAGACATAGTCAATGTGTCCTGTAAAAAATTTTTTCCGCTGTGCAGATCTCTGGGGTCTGTGTGCTTGCAATGGCTTTAATGTGTTGACACGTTGACCAGTGTGCGCAGAACCTCCCAGCGACTTAGAGGAAACATTGGCAATAGTACGAAATAAAGGGCACTACTCTAAATGTATGTAAAGAGTATATATGAAGAAACTGTTCTCACTTATAAAAGGATTGAGAACAAGAGGGTACAGATTGCAAGTAATTTGCAAGAAGAAGCAAATGTAATGTGAGAAAAACATTTTCACACAGTGTGTGGTTAGGGTTTGGAATGCACTGCCTGGAAGTATGATGTAGGCGGATTGAATTGAGGCATTCAGGAATACATGAGATGAATATTTGAATAGAAACCATATGGAAAGATTTGGACAGAAGGTAGGAGAATGCTACTAAGTTAAAATGCTCATTTGAAGAGGCCCTGCAGGCATGATGGACTGAATGGCCTCCATCTGCACAAGAACAATTCTGTGATTCTCTTAATCTGAAGCAATTTAATTGAAACCTATAAAGATCCAAGAGGTTTTGACATGGAGCATGTGAAAAGTATGTTTGCTCCTATTGGTGAATCTAGAACTCGGGGCCACTGTTGAAAAATGAGGGATCACCCACTTAAAACAGGGAAGAGGAGGTTTGTGAAACTTTGGACCTTTCTCCTCAAAAGCTGGTAGAAGCAGAGTTTTTCAAGATTTTTCAGGCAGTGGTGAATAAATTATTGATGAGCAAAAGGGTGAAAAATTCTGGGAGGTAGGCGGGAATGTGAAATAATCAATAAATGTGAGCTTATTGAAAATCAAAGCTGGCTGAATAGCCTATTCCTCCTCCTCATTCATATGTTTGTGTGTAATTCCTAAAATCCAGTCCGTTGCAGCAAGGCTCAATAAAAGGTTCTCAATCATTAAACGAACATAAAGGTGACCAAATTTTTGGGATTCATAATTTCTAGATTCGAGGCGAGTTCTTGGCCAAATATGTTACGCTTTTCTAGGGATCAAGCTACAAGCTTATCTACCTCATCTTTGAATGCAAATTTCTTATGCTGAAATTAAAATTTCACCTGTTTCAAAATGCAGGACTTGGAAAAAAATTCCCACAATGACTTATACTAGAATTTCTACAGTGCAGAAAGAGGCCATTCGACCCATTGAATCTGCACCAACCCTCCGTAGACGAACTCAACCAGATCATCCCCAAACTATCCCTATAACTCAGCATTTCCCATGGCTAATCCACCAGCCTGCATACTCTTTGGACACTATGGGGCAATTTAGCATGGCCAATCCACCTAACCTGCACATCTTTGGACTGATGATTTCATACAAATTGTTGAATGTCCAAACCTTAGTTGAGGGTCATATTTATCAAGGGAGTGACAAACTCCAGCAGGGGCCTGACAAATGTTCATGGGTCAGATTAAAGTAATCTGCTGGTATTCCTGACTGTCCAATGCATGTCAATTGGACATGACATGTCCAGTAACTTTTCCACAGAGTTCAGACGATTGGTGGTTGGGGTAGAAGAGATTATAGGACGTGTGAGGGTTCGGGCAAAACTAAATGCTGGAAAGAGGAGGGGGTGGATAATGGCAGGGAGGAGGCCCATCACCACCTGAAAGGATTTGCAGGCGGTCACAATGGCTGCTAGGTGTGGAACTGGGCTGTGGCCTGGCTGACATGGGAAATTATCACGGATTTTAAAAATCAATAAAACAAAAGGAAGACCTCTAGTATTCACTCTTCAAACCTCATCTATACCAATTGATGCCACATCAATCCACTATACCCCCTCTATGACCCCTCATATGCTCCATGCCAATCAATGTCCCTTTACCCAACATCATCAACCTTTATTGGCTCTGTGCCAACCTAATTCCAAATCATGGAGTGTGTCCTCATCTCCACCCTCCATTCTTTGTCCTTATACCTTTCATGTCAACTCAATCAGTATCAAACCCAGGAAGACCTCAAAACCCATCCTGTCATGAAATAAGATAACTTTCATCAGTATCTATTGATGGATTCACTATTTCAATGAGCACCTCATTGATAAAAATGCATGTGCTTCATTTAATTTCCTTCAGCTACTTAATTGCATTGTTAGTAGCTGGCACTGCCTCCACTGCCAGTCTCTGTCGAGTAACGAAGAGCAGCTGCCAAACCATTCTGTGCTGTTCACCCTTAGCAAGGTTGAGATTCACTACTCCTTCCCTCAAGGTCCTTGGACTCAGGGACGGCCTCCAGCTGCCCGGCAAATACCTGCTTATTACTGTTATGAAGGTTTAAGGGGTACCGTACCATTAAGAGAGTTGAAGAACTAAGCAAGAACACAGAGCACTTGAGAATTTAGCTTGTAATATTTGGTCCAGCAGCTAACAGTACCTGGGTTGCTATGAGACAAAAACAAATACAAATTCGGCCAATCAGTTTAAATTATGCCCCAAGATACTAACCTCCAATCAAGTTTGAATTTAGTATTTTGACAATATTAAAACCAATGAAATGATCTGATGCTTTGGGGTATAAGACTGGGAAAAATTGAACAGTTGGAGGAGAACTGCCAAGCCACCAACGTATGCAGATTGCCTGGAGAATAGCTCTCTTAAAGGTGCCTTTATCTATCAATGACCTGTGAAACGGAAATCTCTAAGAAGATGGAGGAAAATACAAAGAGAAGATTCAAAAGCTGGCTAGTTTTGAAATTTGACTTTTTTGGTAAATCTTAATCGGGAGTTTTATCAGACCAGTATTGTAGAAGGTGAAGTAAAAGATAGGTTAGAGAAAGAAGTTGTAAATAGTTTTTAGTTAATATACTATGTTAGACTTAAAGAATAAAGTTCTTAATTTTTTACTTTAAATCGTGAATTTTGGGATAGTTCTTGGCCTCCTGAATTTTAACAGATTACAGTACGGGTTAAATCATTTCTGTGTTGCAGGTTTAAATTAGCAGGGGTGGGTAGGAGTTACCCCATGTTGTAACAGTACTTAATGAGGTGAACCCTTGTAAAAGAAGGTGATGCAGATCTCTCACTAGCTAGCAGGCCCATGGGATTCTGCCCTCAGTCTTAGTCCATTCGTATAATTTTTGACTGACTCCATTTCCCTCCCAGCCAATCTTTCCAGGTAAACCAGATGATTTCCAATCCTAGTGTCCAGTTTGTCTTCATGCAGTGTGTATCCCTCTGAAGTCAATCTGCATAGATCTGATTTCATATCATAAAATCAAAGGATTGTTATAGTCTACATGATGGCTATTTAGCACTGGCTGCCTCACCAGTTTGACTCACTGCCAATCTCCTGTTTTCTGCCAGTAATCCTGCATATTGTTTCTATTGAAGTAAGCATCCAATGCCGTCTGGGATGCCTCAATTGAACTGCATCCATCATATTTTCCAGCGTATTCCAGACTCTAGCCAGTTAGAGTCATAGATTCATAGAGATATGCAGCATGAAAACAGACCCTTTGGCCCAACTCTTCCATGATGACCAGATATCCCAATGTAATCTAGTCTAATTTGCCAGCACCTGGCCTTGCAAACCCTTCCTATTCATATACCCATCCAGATGCCTTTTAAATGCTGCAATTGTACCAGCCTCCACCACTTCCTCTGGCAGCCCATTCCATACACACACCATCCTCTGTGTGAAAACGTTGCCCCTTAGGTCTCTTTTATATCATTTCCCGCTCACTTAAAGCTATGCTCTCTAGTTCTGGACTCCCCGACTCCAGGGAAAAGACTTTGTCTATTTATCCTATCCATGCCCCTCATGATTTTATAAACCTCTATAAGGTCACCCCTCGGCCTCAGACACGCCAGGGAAAACAGCCCCAGCCTGTTCAGCCTCTCCCTATAGCTCAAATCCTCCAACCCTGGCAACATTCTTGTAAATCTTTTCTGAACCCCTTCAAGTTTCACAACATCCTTCTGATAGGAAGGAGACCAGAATTGCATGCAATATTCCAAAAGTGGCCTAGCCAATGTCCTGTATAGCCACAACATGACCTCCCAACTCCAAACTCAATACTCTGACCAATAAGGGAAAGCATACTAAACACCTTCTTCACTATCCTATCTACCTGCGACTCTACTTTCAAGGAGCTATGAACCTGCACTCCAAGGTCTCTTTGCTCAGCAACACTCCCTCAGATATTACCATTAAGCGTATAAGTCCTGCTAAGATTTGCTTTCCCAAAATGCAACACTTTGCACTTATCTAAATTAAACTCCACCTGCCACTTCTCAGCTTATTGGCCACTTGTTATATGAAAGTTTTTCTCACCTCATTTGTGCTTGTTTTGCACAATATTTTACATTTTTGCTCCTTGGTTCTCAAACCTTTTATAAGAAGCAACAGTTTCTCCAGATCTACTCTGTTCAGGTACATGATGATTTTGAAAACTTTTAACATAGACATAGAAGAATACAGCGCAGTACAGGCCCTTTGGCCCTCGATGTTGCGCCGATCCAAGCCCACCTAACCTATACTAACCCACTATCCTCCATATACCTATCCAATGCCCGCTTAAATGCCCATAAAGAGGGAGAGTCCACCACTGCTACTGGCAGGGCATTCCATGAACTTACGACTCGCTGAGTGAAGAACCTACCCCAACTTCAGTCCTATATCTACCCCCCCTTAATTTAAAGCTATGCCCCCTCGTAATAGCTGACTCCATACGTGGAAAAAGGTTCTCATGGTCAACCCTATCTAAACCCCTAATCATCTTGTACACCTCAATCAAGTCACCCCAAACCTTCTTTTCTCTAATGAAAACAGCCCCAAGTGTCTCAGTCTTTCCTCATACGATCTTCCTTCCATACCAGGCAACATCCTGGTAAACCTCCTCTGCACCCGTTCCAGTGCCTCCACATCCTTCCTATAGTATGGCAACCAAAACTGCACACAATATTCCAGATGCGGCCGCACCAGAGTCTTATACAACTGCATCATGACCTCAGGACTCCGGAACTCAATTCCTCTACCAATAAAAGCCAGTACGCCATATGCCTTCCTCACCGCACTATTTACCTGGGTGGCAACTTTCAGAGATCTGTGTACATGGACACCAAGATCCCTCTGCTCATCCACACTACCAAGTATCCAACCATTAGCCCAGTACCCCATCTTTATGTTATTCTTCCCAAAGTGAATCACCTCACACTTAGCTACATTGAATTCCATTTGCCACCTTTCTGCCCAGCTCTGCAGCTCCTCTATATCCTGCTGTAACCTGCCACAGCCTTCCTCACTGTCAACAACTCCTCCGACTTTCGTATCATCCGCAAACTTGCTTACCCAACCTTCTAACCCCTCTTCCAGGTCATTTATAAAAATGACAAACAGCAATGGTCCCAAAAGAGATCCTTGTGGAACACCGCTAGTGACGGCACTCCATGAAGAAACTTTGCCATCAACTACTACCCTCTGTCTTCTTCCATCCAGCCCATTTCTAATCCAAACCTCCAACTCACCCTCAATGCCATATCTCCGTATTTTCTGCAGTAGCCTACCATGGGGAACCTTATCAAACGCCTTACTAAAATCCATATATACCACATCTACCGCTTTCCCCTCATCAACCTCCTTCGTCACCTTTTCAAAGAATTCAATAAGGTTTGTGAGGCACGACCTGCCCTTCACAAAACCATGCTGACTATCCTTGATCAATATTTTGTTAAATCTCTTCCTGGTGTTCCGCTCTCCAGGGAAAACAGTCCCAACTTCTACAATCCATCTTCATTAATAAAGTTCCTCATTCCTGGAAACACTATTGTAAACCTCTTCTGCATTTTCTTCAATGAGTTCACATCCTTACTAAGTGACATCCAAAACAGTTACACAATATTGCAGTTGAAGTCTAACTAGTGTCGTTCATAAATTCGACAAAGCCTCTTTGCTATTGTACTCAATGCTCCTATTTATGAGTACTGTATGCTTTATTAACAACCTCTCCACTTGTCCCATCACCTTGAATAACTTTTGTCCATATACACTCTGCTTCTGCACATTCTTTAGAATAGTCCCTATCCAATCAGTTTCTGAAAGACTCATACTTTCACAATGATTAACTTTAGCTTTAAATCCTTTAAAGTGATAAAATAATTATTTTTGCTTAGGACCTGGTTGGCCAGTATCAATAATTAAGTCACACCAGTCTGTATATTTCCGATGAGAATGTTGCATTTGGGGATCTGGGGAGGTGAGACTCCTGTGGAATAGAAAGACCAAGTAACAAGGGACTGCCTCAGACAAGACACGGGATGACTCAGAGGTTGAGAATCTTACAGAGTCATAAAGTCACAGAGTCATAGAGAGGTACAGGATGGAAACAGACCCTTCGGTCCAACTCGTCCATGCCGACCAGATATTTGAATTAATCCATTCCTATTTGCCAGCATTGGCCTATATCCCTCTAAACCCATCCTGATGCATTTTAAATACCTTCATTGTACCACTTCCTATATCAACTCATTCCATAAACGCACCACCCTCTGCATGAAAAAGTTGCCCCTCAGGTCCCTTTTAAACCTTTGGACTCCTCACCCTGAGCAAAAGACCTTGTTTATTTACCCTATCATAGAGTTATATAGGAAACAGATCCTTTGGTCCAACTCGTCCATGCTGACCAGATATCCTCAACAAATCTAGTTCCATTTGTTCATTCCTGAACAAATCTAGTCCCTTCCTATTCATGTACCCTTTCTGATGCTTTTTAAGTGAATTGTACCAGCCTCCACCACCTCCCCTGGCAGCTTACTTCATACACACACCACCCTTTGGGTGAAAAAGTTGCCCCTTAGGTCCCTTTTAAATTTTTCCCTAACCCTATGCCCTCTAGTTCTGGACTCCATGCCCATCATGATTTTATGAATTTCCATAAGGTCATCCCTCAGCCTCCAATGCTCCAGGGAAAACAACCCCAGCCTATTCAATCTCTCCCTATAGCTCAAACTCTCCAACCATAGGAACATCCTTGTAAATCTTTTCTGAACCCTTTCAAGTTTCACAACATCCTTCCTATAGCAAGGAGACCAGAATTGCACACAGTATTCCAATAGTTAAAAATCATACAACACCAGGTTAGAGACAACTGGTTTAGTTGGAAGTACAAGCTTCCGGAACGCTGCTCCTTTGTCAGGTAGCTAGTGGGGTAGGATCATAGGACGCAGAATTTATAGCAAAAGATCATCGTGTCATACTACTGATGGAATATATTGAACAATTTCAATAGTGGCCTAACCAAGGTCCTGTACAGCTGCAATGTGACCTCCCAACTCTTATACTCAATGCACTGACTAATAAAGTCAAGCGTAACAAATGCCTTCTTCACTATTCTGGAGAGTAAAGGCTGATTGTGATTCAAGGGACTGAGGAGGGAAAATAAAACAAATCAGAGAAAATGCCTGAAAAAAACAGAAAGAAACATGGATTTGAATTGCACATTGAGGGCCACTGGTTGCACAGCCACAAACAAAGGCAAGAATAAAGGTTTTGAAGGGCAAGGGAATTTACTCATGCACTGTATCTGAAAAATAAAACTGGCTAGAAGATGAGGAAAAGGATTACTAGCTCCAGAAAGAGTGCAAAAATTCAGGTTCATGCAGCAGATAGAAAACATGTATAAAGCAGAAACGAATCATGGTTTCTATCATGAAATGCAATGTAAGGAAATTATTTTCAAATGACCTTTCTCAAAAAAATGTTTCACTTGCTGAATTTATAGCAACAGCATAACTTATGCTTCAGGGGAAGTATGTGAGACAGCTGTTGAAAGAGAAAGAATTTTTACCAGCACCTGTGCTTTATTTTGTTAGGACTCACAGTCATTGCAAACAGATCTATATAGATTTTGAAAATAAAAATATTTTAGTCTCTTATTTCCCTATGTTGTAAAATGATTTGAATTTTGGAAAACTGGAAGTGTTAAGGTTTAAATTTAAATAATTTTCAGGTAAAATGTTTCACAAATTATGAGATAGCTATGTCTTGTTTTGATTTTCCAATTGGCAGCGTTCAAACTCTTGCAGCTGTGCTACAGGGGAGCCACAGGAAATGGAATTGTTGACCTTTTTTTGAGCAAATATATTGCAGCTGAAAACTACATTGGCTCCCGCTACTGTATTTTTGAAAAAAGATCAACCTGTATGACACACCTCTGTGGCAGGTGAGATTTGAAACCAGACCTTGTGTTGATAACAGTGCTTCCAATACACTTCTGTGCTTTTGCATCCTCATCTCCGGAGTATAGCTGTACACTAGGTACCCCTTGCCAGCCTACGATTTAAAAACGCTAAGGGATACCATGTTGTACTCTTGAGGTGCATTGGTAGTATCCCTACCTTTGAGTCTGGAGGATTAGGTTCAAGTCCCACTTGCTCCAGGAATGCATGGTAACATCTTTGAACAGATTGACAGAAGATACTAAGAAATAAAACTAAGCAACTATGTAAAAGATCATCACAGCATGAATCATGGATATCCTAATTTATAATTTGCATAGAAAAATGGATATACTAAGAGAATGTAATCCCTAAACTATAGGCCTGATTGCAGAATAATACATGACAGAAAATAAGTTTTGATTCATTTGGTGAATATAAGTCAATGGCCTTGATTATTATATAAAACATGAGGTACAAATCCTTTGCACAGAGGGTGGTTCACATGTGGAATGAACTTCCTGAAGAAGTGGTGGATGTGGATGCAATTACTAATGTTTAAAAGACAGTTGGGTAGGTACATGAATAGGAAAGGTTTGGAAAGATATGGGCCAGGTTTAGGTAGAAATTGGAGAGGATACCTGATGAATTCAGCTCATTGTTTGCTCTGCAGGACCTCCATGTTGGATAGTGGGCACTAACATCTCAGGGAACAATCCATGGGTAACTGTCGTACATGCCACACATCCATGGACAGTGGCACCAAATATGGCACCAAATATCTCAGAATCCCTCATGACATGTCCTCCACCCACTTATAAAGGACTTCTGCTCTCACTCTGAGAGTGCATCAATGCTCAGGGCTCCCTGCCTTGCAGTGTCTCATCTTGCCTTTTTGTGCTTCACCCCCTCAGCCTGAGATACCAGGCTCATACTACATTTGCCTTGCCATTTAGTAAGAGATAAAGAAAGTGTCAGGTTTCAGAGAGAAGATGGTGACACTTATGCTGGCAAAGTGGAGAAGGATGGTCATTAACCTTGTTGCTACATTATTGTGCATTCCTCTAGATGGCTGAGGCTACTTTAATCTGAGCGAGAACCTCAGAGCAGGCTGGGCATGCTTTCATTGTTCAACTTGAAAAAAGAGGAAATCGTACCCTCCACATCACCCTGTGCATCAGAAACTTCAGGTCTCTACTCACTGATTACACTCTTATCTGTCATGTCCAGGGCCATTATCAGGTCTGGACTGACAGTGTTTGGCTGGCTGCACAACGGTCTTTTAAACGTGATGCGACTGTATGGAAGTTATACGATTTTCATGATATCCAACAAGTGGTGAGTTGTTTTGGGAACGGAGCATTGTTTGGTGGGGTTGGAATCAGATCTGACAGGCACCACGTTGAGTCTGGTAGTTAGCTAACGAGGCATGTTTGGTAAGATACGGCGAATAAATCCACTAGGGCCCAGAGCAGAAATCCCTTCAAAAGTCTCAACATGATCTGAGTGAGCCATAAGATTCATCCCTTTGCATTTTACATGCTGATAACCACTGTATTCCTGGAAAATAATGGAATAAATTTTCAATTTACTGCCGAGGCCTAAAATTGGGATTAATAGGAATGGAAATTGGACAATTTCTATTTTGGCACATTGATCCACAATGCTAGCTTTGCACCTTGGTGGCAATGCTGTGGGCACCCATTAATCAATACACATGATAAAGTATGCATGGTATTTCAGGCTGGGGCAATACACTTGCCCAGACATGGATTTAAAATTTGACTTGTTATCAGCTGACACAAACTTTAGACAGCATCATAGCTGAACCAGAAAGCAATCAGTAGGAACAAAAACACTTGCTTTGAAGTTGGAAAACAATAGTAGCCAATGAAAAGAAGACAAATTAAACAAGTCAAATTGATCTAAATAATTTTGAAACATTTCTGATTGTTATTTCTGGTGCTTTAAATTGGGGCACATAAGTTATAAAGTTATTAAAATTAATACAACTTGAAAGTGTGTAATTAAATGTACTTACACAAGATATATTAGAAATATATTTGAAATGCCTGTAACAACATTTTCTATTGGAAGGTTAGGTAGGCTGGAGACATCAGTGGAGAAATGACAGATGGAGTTTAATCCAGACAAATGTGAGATGATGCATTTTGGAAGATTTTGCAGGAGGGAAGTATACAGTAAATATCAGATCCCTTAGTAGCATTAATATACAGAGGGCTTTAATGCACAGTTCCGTAGTTCCCTGAAAGTGGCATTACAAGTGGATAAAGTGGTAAAGAAGACAAATGGCATCAGTCGGGGCATTGAGTATAAAAATTGGCAAGTCACGTTATAACTGTGTACAACCTTAGGCCACATTTGGAATATTGTGTACTATTGTAGATGCCACACTATCAAAAGGACATGGAGGATTTGGAGAGGGTACTGAAATGGTTTACCAGGATGTTGCTTGATTTGGAGGGTACTAGCTATGAGAAGAAATTGGAAAAATTCAGTTTGTTTTCACTTGAGTGTCAAAGGATGAGGAGCAATTGATAGAAGTTCACAAAATTATGAGAGGCATGTATAAAATGGATAATCAGAATCTTTCTATTGGGGTAGAAATATCAAGTACTAGGGGGCATAGGTTTAAGGTAAAAGGGGGTAAATTTAATGGAGATATGAGAGAGGCAGGTTTTCACATAGAGTGCGATAAGTGCCTGGAACGCCCTGCCAGAGGAGGTGGTGGAGATAGATAAGAGGCGCATTGACAGGTATATGATTAGGTAAGGAATATAGATCATGTAGAGGTGACCTTTAGAACAACATCATGTGTCAGTACAGACTTGGTGGGCTGAAGGGTCTGTTCCTGTGCTTTGTTGTTCTTTGTTCTAAATATTTTTGGGAATGTGGTCGTAAGTTGTCACCTTGAGTCGCTTCAGTCTGTCAGGTACATCCTAAGTGCTGTTAGGAGGGGCAATTATGATTGAGCAATAAATTGCCTTCGCAACAAATGCTGGCCTGGCCATCAATGCGAACAATTTATGACAAAAGTTTAGAAAGAAAGGATTTTGTTCTAGTGACAGTGAAAGAACACTGATAAAGCTACAAGGTAGGATGGTCTGTGAATTAAATGGAAAAACTTGCAGCTGTGATGTTCCAATCCATCTGTTGTCCTTGTGCTTCTAGGTGGTGACGGTCAGGGTTTTGGAACCCCAAGATGTTGGCAGTGAGGATTCAGTGATGTTCATCCCATTGAATGTTATGTGGAGATAGTTAAATTCTCTTTTGTTGAAGTCGTATAAAATGTACGTAGGTTCACCCTCAAATCTAAAGAAGCTGCATGAAAAAAATATTAATATTGCATCAGGTGGAAAAGGCTCTTTAGTTTACTTGATTCTAACTTGCTAGATTGTAAACTTTGCCAACATCCCACTATACCCTTCAACTGTTTCTTAAATAAAAAGTCCAGATCTCAAATGCTGCCAAATGTTAATCAACATCTTGTCTGATAGCTGTTGAAACTTGCTTTAGGATTTTGAAACCACGTGCTTTGTGATGTTGCCATGACACCCACATTGTCTTTATACTGTTTATTTATTTGAATGGGTGTACATCCTGAGTGGAGAGCAAATGGATACATTTTCAGATTCCACTGGGAATAAGATTCGCTGCCAATTCAGCAGGTAGTACTGCAGAGCTGCCAGACTTGAGTATCAGATCGCCTGTTCTGCCCCTGTTTTGTTCTGTGATGTAGCACGATTAGAACAACCAGACCTTTTATGCTGGAGGCACCTGACCTCTTAAGAGATTCACTTACCCTTAGCCCTAAAGAAAGATTACTTGTTGGATCCTTGTCAGCAGCTCCCAATGAGTAGCAATGTCTGAATACATTTGCCACCATTATTGTGGTCACAGCTTTCACAGATGTGAAATGAAATGAGAAAAACTCCTTCTCACAATGATTTGTTAAGGTTGGGATGATATTCCCCGAAATTCTACAATAACTTTCAAAAGGGCAGTGAGACATATACTAAAAGTGAGTAATTTACAGGGTTAAGGGGAGAAGTTGTACTATGGAATTAAATTGAGTCACACTTTCAAGAACATGGTGTAACACAATGGACCAAATGGCCTCCTTCTGTGCTGCAAGCTTCTCTGATTCTATATAATACAGAATCAATTAGGGATGCTATCACTTGGAGATTTAAAACAACGTCTCTCTGTGACTCAATGACATATATTATACATAAATAATATTTTATAATATAATATATAGTATTGCATAACTATTACCTTGGATTTCTGAGTATATTTTCTCACATCTAACCTCCTAGTGTTGTTCTGCACATAAAGCCCCTGTTTTGCAGGGGACAAGGAGCTTTTGTCAGGAAGCTCATGCGAGGGTGTTTCCTCATGTATGTCTTTCCTTTTGTAACAGAGTCCCCACCCTGAAGCTTGCCCCAACAGGTTTAGCCATCAGTTGGGTGGGAGCACCTCAAGAGAAGGCAGAGGTTATAGGAGCAGGTACGGAGCGAGCCCCTGTTGCTGCATTTGTGAGAGTGTTAGAGAGTGGTGTGTGATCACCAAACCCTGTTGGGGGAGTGGAATATCTGATGGTGAATAAAAGTAGCAAACATATTGAAAATATTTCAAGCTCTACATTTATATTAAATACCACTTATGCCAGGTGGGAAGGTGAAGTCCACAGTGTTAGCTGCCAGCTCTTGTTCCACCTCCACTGTGTGATGATTATATAGCTTTAAGATACTATGTATTTTGTTTTATGAAGAATGATTGAGGCAGAGATGCCAAGTGGACTGCTCAAAGCCATTAAAGTAAACTGCTTGTGAAGCCTTGAGTTTTATGTTAGTAATCAAGCAGCCTGAATGGGTGGTGTGAAGCTCCCACAGAACCTGGATTTTTAGTTTTAGCTTTCTGCAGTTGCTGCAGTTTTGAAGCTGGATGTAAAGGCTCTTATTCCTCTCTCTGTTACTGTTAAAAACTGGGGTTCTGTTCCTGCTGCTAGAATCGCACGTGAGACTATCTATTTTACTGACTTTGCCTTTGCTAAGAGTGTATTTATGCGATGTTATTATATTGGAGCACTTAAGTAGCAATGTACAGATGAATATATATGTTATTTTGTTAAGTATTTCAATAGAGTTACAGTTAAGCCAATTCTTTTCTTTTTATTTTGTCTATATTTTAATTGTAATGCAAAAGTAAAGTGAGTCTTGGTTAAAGTCGATAGCTTGACCAATTGAATTGCATCTGGAACTTCTTGCTCTTACCTTCAAAATAAGAAAAAGTTAGGGTCTATGTTATCTTCTTAATATATTTTGAGAGGGTTTGATCTGGTCCATGACAACAGACAGGATGAAGAAATCAAAACTGCACCATCTACCTCACTGTCAGAAACATTCTTATGTGTCCAGGGAGTGGGGCTGGTGAGAATTGGAATTTTCTTTTTAAAAATGGAAATAAATTGATGGCTACTGTGGAATCCTGAGCTGTGCAGGCCCATCACTTGTCCCTATTCATGACTGGTGCTCCTGATTAAGCCATTGATTGTATCCTTACGCTACATATTTAATTATCAGTGATAGGAGAGTAAGTAAATAAAATGCACTGCAAACTTCACTGTAGGAGTCGTTATTTTTCAATCAACCAACTTTGACTTGTTATCCACATCTCTGCTTCAGGTGGGACTTGAACCAAAACCTTTGGTCCAGAGGTAGGGATGCTTCCCTGCACCACAAAATTCAGCAGTACCTGTGCAGATTTGTTATGAATTATCCCAATGCAAGTTTAATGTGATTTATGGTAGCTTTATATGTAGAAATAAGCACTTTCTACCTGACTAATTTATGTAAATTCCTTTAAATCAGATACTGGATTATTACCATAATCATGATTTAAGTCACTGGTGCAACAAAATATAATACATTAGTTCTCAAAATATAATGAACAGTGTTATATGGCAATTTTATTCCTAAGGCTTTTTATTTTATGCATGATTTGTGCCATTCCACAATTTCCTCTCAAACTTGATAATGCACTATCCAAAGGAGAACTGTACCGACGCAATGATTTTGACCCTGACTTCCTTAATGCATTTGAACTGACAACAAGGGCATGTTGCACCAGTTATTGAATATTTCAGTATAATGTCTTCTAAATTACAGCTTGGTTACACCTCAGAACCTTTTTACTTGTGCCTCAGACCACAGAAGGGAAAAAAAGAAAAACCAACATGGAAATAGTACAATAGATATACAAAACCCATAATCCAATAATAATAATGACCTCGCAGGCGTCTGCTTATCTAGGCTTTACAAGTGTGCTTGTCTCTCTTATTATTTTTACTCTTTCCCAAACAGTTTAAAGTATGTCAGGGATAAATTCAGCACAGCATGTCAGGTCATACTGTCAAGATAAAGGAGCTGTCCAACTAAATTGGGCACAAATAACTCAAAACTGAGTTTATGTTCACTTTTTAATCAAATTAAAACTTCCTAAAGGAATGTCTTTGCCTCCAACTAAAACCATTGTGCTAAATAAAGTCCAACATAACACCAAATGTTTAATTACATCAGAACCTGGAAACTGCATTACACAGTGCCCTTCTATTGGCCACTGCTTGGAAATTTAGGACCCCAAAATGGCAGACAGGACCAACCATAAGCCTGGCTAAAATTCTGTACCTGCCATATTTGGTATGTACTTTAAAAAGAGGAGGAGGAGTGGACCATATCCTGCCTTGAGACTGATCCACCATTCAATATGATGGGTGCTGATCCCTAACCTTAATTTCAATTTCCTGTTGGATCTGCATTTCCTTAGAATCCAAAATTCAATTAATTTTCATCTTGAGTGTACTTCAGTACTGAGCATCTACAGTATCCTGGAGTAGGGGATTCCAAAGGTTCACAATCTCTGTGTGAAGTCTAAGTGCTTAGCATAATGAAGGGGCATCTTTACTGCAAGTATTTGGCCAGTTGCATGTGTAAATAAGAGTCCAACACCCATCCTCAGCTTTCATTCACATTTATTCAGCCTCTCTTCTGTCCTGACCGACATTCCATAATTCCCTTGTCTACCTATTCCTTTCAAATCTCTCTCTCGGTGCTCCATCTGTACCTATTGGCTCACTCCCCCTCACCCCTCCAACCTCATCTTCAGCATAAATACCCATTTTTTTCCCTAGCCACATTCAGTTCTGATGCACAGTCACCAGACTCAAAACATTAACTCTGCTTTTTTACTTACCACAGATGCTGCCAGATGTGTTGAGTTTCTCCAGTACTTTTTGCTTTTGTTGGGGATCTCCTGCTCTATTACCTGCTTGAGATCTTGTTTTCAAGATTTCTTTGTCGTGCAGAATTGTAGGTTGCATCAAGGAAACCTGTCCTTGAGATTGCCTGCAGCAAGACAGATAAGTACTTTGCCTGAATGTTGACATGGAAAAGTTGGGAGTGTTCCTCCTAATTTAAGAGGAATGCATCCTTATTATAATTACTGCCATTCCTGACCCATTGACCACTTCTTCCAATCTCAATTGCTCTCATGCATGGCCCCAAACCTAATTCCTGATGAAGGGCTTTATGCCCGAAACATTGATTCTCCTGCTCCTCGGATGCTGCCTGGCTGTTGTGCTTTTCCAGCACCACACTCCTGACTCTGATCGCCATCATCTGCAGTCCTCTCTTTCTCCCAACCCTCATTTTGATCACCTGTCCACCAACTTCCAAGGCTACATGTCCTTGTTCTGATCCCTATCCATCACCCCGATTTTTATCTGCATTTGATTCCCACCCACGTCCCCCCCACCTCAACCCCTACTCTCCCGACCACCTCTCTCTCTAGACGTTTGACTCCATTATTACTAATTAGAATATCGGATGTGCTCAAGAACTCAGCACTCCAGAAGCTGGTGCTTGTCCTGCCCTCCATATGCATCCCAAAACAGGTTTGCCTGAATGTTTAGTTCTTGTTGTGTAATGTAGTCAACATCAGTCCACAAGCACAAGGAGATCCAGCTTTAGACAATACAGCTACATTTGTGTGAAAAATGCCATAAGTACACTTCATGGCTACCAATAACATGTGCAAAGGTTAGAGCTGAAGCATTAACCTAACCTTTACTTTCATAGTATAATCAGTTCTGAGTCAGCTTGCCCCTGTTGGTAGCCATCTTACCTCTGGTTCAGAATCCCATAAATGAAAAAACTCGCCCCAAGGTGCTGAGAAATCACCTAATGACAACAAACTATTGACATTGCAGTGAAAATAACTCAGTGCCATGGTCACTTTTACATCCATTTGAGAGAGTTGTCAAATTCAGTCTGAAGTACAGTACCTCTGCCAATGTGGTGCTCTCATAGTACTCCACTGGAAAGTCATGGCTTCACTTCTGTGCACACACCTTTGCAGTGGGACTCAAACCCACAATCTTCTAACTCTGAGGTGAGAATATTGCCCAGGAGCCACAGCTGATATTGGGCCTATGGGATATCTCAGTGCAATATTGTGCTGTCAGAGTGGCTAGGGTTAAATTCTATTTTGGTGGAGGTATAATAGGCACTGATGGATATTCTGGGGTATTGGTGGAATGCAGGTGTTTCTTGGTGGTGTACAATTGATGGCAGATCAGGTCCTGCCCAAAATCTATCTCTCATAGATGAAATTATAAACTGGAGCCTGCTCTATCAGTTCAGGTAGGGCAGAGGATGTTGTTACACTGTTCACAGCAAAATAAGAGATCTCCTTGTGCCTTGGCTAACATTCATTCCTGAACTAACATGATCACAATTCACTTCACTGATTTTTCATCTTATTTGCTGTTTATGGGGCATTGCTAAGCAATTGCCATGTTTGCCTACATAACAACATTACCAATACACCAAACAAATACTTTGCCTCATTGTAGAGATGAGATACAGTATGACGCAACTGTAATATTGTTCATTGTTTCTTCATATTTTGTGGCAGGTACATACTTACCCAAGGCCCTATTAAAGCGGTAATGTTTCTGCATCAAAACATACAAAAACTGCACAGGCTAAAATTTATTCAGTACGCCAAGCCTTGAAATTGCTATTTATTTTAAAAGTAATAAAGAGCGGCTGGCTCCTGAAGTCTGACTTCTTCCAAGATGGATTAGGATTGACATCTTCATTACCTAAAGGACTAGTTCTCAAGATAGATTTTTGAAATCTCAATTGAAAACTCAATTTTCACTGATGATCGAAGGATATAAGAATTCCATGAAAGCTTAAGTCCCCTGTTAAGTACACGTTACCAAGGTCATTTTGCGATTTTCCTCTGTTCAGTAAAAAATAGGAATCCTACAATGCTGAGTAATTCCACCAGTGAACACATACAACACAGTATTAACTTCCAGGAAATGGTAACGGTGTTAAGAAACCTTTGTACTGAAAAACGGCCAACTAAATCTGTTAGATAATGCAAATGCACATAATTTAAATCTGAGTTTCTCAGGGGGGGCACTTTGCAAATTCATTGTGCACTAGCAGAGTGAGGGGGAATTGGGTGGGCTGGGGTGGGTGGAGACGAATAAAGCTATCCCATTAAATGTTTAAGGGAAAAGTATAGTATAGTCCCAAGGAAAAGTCAAGAAGTGTTTATATTTTGAAGTTTACTGGATTACGGTAAAGGAATTCAAATCATTGGGCACTGAGTTTTCACTTTTTACTTGACATGTCAGAAGAAACAAAGATACTCACTTCTTGACTTGTTTTATTTTCACCAGAAAAGAAAATCGGGATAAATTCCTGATTGTGATTGCACATATATTTCAATGACCAAATCTCAGACATTTTTTAGTGGGCTTAACTTTTAACAAGTCAATTATTAACATGGAACATAAGTCATAGAGTCATTGAGTTATACAGCACAGAAACAGACCCTTCAGTCCAACTGACTAGATATCCTAAATTAAACAAGTCCCATTTGCCAGCATTTGGCCCATAGCACTCTAAACCCTTCTTATTCATGTACCCATTCAGGTGCCTTTTAAATGTTGTAATTGTATATACCTCTTCCTCAAGCAGCTCATTCCATACACACATCACCTTCTGTGTGAAAAAGTTGCCCCTCAGGTCCTTTCAAAATCTTTCGCCTCTCACTTTCTCATAAGAGAGAACAACAATTTGAGTTGTTCTTTGTCTAACATATAGAACTGTGCCAGCTTAAGAGCCTTTAACATTGCTTATCTAGTCAAAATACAAATCAAAATCTAAACAACCTAGACTTACTGCTTTCCTATATTGCCTTAAAACAACAAACCTACTAGCTTTTTATCAATGTCTACCATAAGAATCGTGCTCATCACGTCTAACCTCCTGCACTTGGTCGATCTAATCTAGGGGTTCTCAGCCAAAAAATGGGCTAAAGTTCGAGATGAACCTTCGTGGGGATTCTCCTGCTTACTTGTCATAACTTAATGCTGAAATCCTGGGAAAGGACAAGTTAGAGAATCTCCATGGGAATTCACCTCCAAAGTATTTTTATTTACTTCCTGCTAGTCATTGTCCCTGTCAATCCACTCACACAAGTTTTTTTTTAAATGACTTGTTCAGATGCTTGTAAGCAATTCAGTTCATATTGGAAAATTCACCTGTTCGATGCTTGAAAAAATAATTCAAACGTGGACATTGCTGTAGGAACGTAGAAGCGGGAATAGGCCATTCAGCCACTTGAGCCTGCTCTGCCATTCTAGATCATGGCTGATCATGTACCTCAGTGCCATATTACAACACTATTCCCATATCTCTTGATGTATTAGTTTAGGTAGGCAGTATCCTTTGGAAGATGTCATAGGCAGAATGATAGGTAGACAGTGGCATTATGGGTCTACCAACTCCAAATGGACTGCAGCAGTTTAGGAAGGCAGCTTACCACCATCTTCTGAAGGGCAGTTAGGTATAGGAAATAAATCAAAAGTGATTCCCACATTCCATGAGTGAATGAAAAAAGATGCTCTTTATTAGCCTTGCTCTGTGCCAAGTTGGTTGCCACCATTCCAATATAACAGGAGTAATTATACATTTAAAAAAAAAGTTAATTGGTTGTAGTGCTTTAATGTCACGATTGTTGGGAAACATGAAAATCAACCCCCTGCCCTTTTCCCCATAGGTTTTCAAAGTAGTGTCTCTGAGCACTCTATGAAGGGAAGCCCTAGGTGGGGAGTAGATGCAGGAGAGAGAGGCAGGGAAGGCTGTCTGGGAAGATATTGTTTAAAATCATTCATGAGACATGTGTGTCACTGGCTAGGGCACCATTCATTATCCATCGCTACATGTCTTTGTGAAGGTGGTGACGAGTTGCCTTCCTGAATTGCTGCAGTCCTTATGGTACACGAACATCCACAGTGCCATAAGGCATTTCCAGGATGTTTAGGAGATTACCAGATCCTAATGTTTGGAAACATCTGCCCTCGAACCACGAAATCGCTGGTTAATTTTCCAATGTGTCTTTTTTGGAATTCATTGCAGTTCATATGCATGACACCCTCAGAGCTACTTTGTGGAAGTTGACTACAAGCAGAAACTGCCAAACATAGGGAAGCAACTTATCAACAACACAATGCTGTTCAGGGACATAAGAAATCAACTCTTTCTAGCATAGTTCTGACTGAGGAGCCAAAGACCTTTCACTTACAAGCAGGGGGTAGCCAATACAGAGAGTTAAAGATCCTTATTCTCTGCCTACTCTAATGTTTTAGTTAGATGGTCATGGTGGTGATCCTGATTCTTTTCAATGGCCCCCTGTGGATGTGGTTCTGGTCAGAGGCAGTCTGTATGGAGGAATTCCAGCTCCAGAACATGGCAGCTGTGGTTCTATTTCAAACTTTAATGCTTAATTAAAAATGTGCAGAGAACCTAAAAATAGATATACTGTACTCTCTCTCTGTCTCTGGCTGTCTGTCTGTCTCTGTCTCTTATTCTCACTTTCCATTTTGCTATCATACCTGCACTGGCAGATCCCACCTTGAAAGACAGTGCTGCTGCAGTGCCATTGCTGGGAGGGCTTCCTGTTGACTCTCAAGTCTTGAGAACCCATTTACCCACTGTCTTTCATTCGATGGTGAGTCTGCCCTCTCTTACTTGGGTCAGCATTTAAGTATCGACAGGCAATTGAAAACAAAAAGAATAAATAAAGTTTAAGTTGGTCCTCTAGAGAGTTGGAATACAAAGTTAATAGTAGATAATAAGGAAATGTGGAGGAAATGAAAAAATATTTCCCTTGTCTCTTCATCAAAAATCATTCCAGTAATAGCTGAAAATCAAGAGGTGCAAGGGAGAGGGGAAATTGATCAAATTACAATCACTGGGTAAGCAGAACTGAACAAATTGCTGGAGTTGAGTCTTGATGGACTTCATCCTAAGGTACGAAACAAAGTGTCCATGAGACAGTAGATGCGATAACATCAATTTTTCAAAATTTGCTAGATTCCATCAGACTGGAAAGTAGTAAATTTAACTCAAGGTAATTGGGAAGAGTCACCATGTTTGTGGAAGGGAAATCATGTTTAACCATGTTTGGAGTTCTTTGAAGGAGTAACATGCGCTATGGATAAAGGGGAGTCTGTAGATGTATTATAGATGACTTCTAGAAGGCATTTGACAAGGCATCACACAAAGTAGGAGCTCATGATGCATGGGGTTACTTATGAGCATGGATGTGAGATTGGCTGGCTGACTGGCAGAAAAATGTTTTCTTTTCTGATTGTGATGAGTGGAATCCCACAGGGATGTGTGCTGGTACCTCAGCCTTTTACAATTTATATCAATGACTTCAAAGGGGGAAGGGGAGGTGTGAAAGCACAGCAGCTAAATTTGCAGATGACACAAAGACAGGTAAGAATTATGTTGCTATGAGTACATACATAAGGAGGATACAGACATATGTAACAAAAACAGAAATTGCTGGAAAAGCTCAACTGGAATTCTGAAGAAGGGTCACTGGACTCGAAATGTTAACCCTAATTTCTCTCCACAGATGCTGCCAGACCTGCTGAGCTTTTCAGTAATTTCTGTTTCTGTTTCTGATTTTCAGCATCTGCAGTTCTTTCGGTTTTCACAGACAGATGTAGGTAGTTCACAAAAATCTGGCAGATGGGGTTTGTGGGAAAATGTGAAGTTGTTCACTTTGTCAGGAAGACTGAGAAAGCGGTATATGACTTACATGGAGAATGATTGCAGAATTGCAAGATGCAGAAGGACCTACATGGTCAACTGATGAGTTGTAACAGTTTAGTAGCAAGAATAGCAAGTACAAAGAAAAAAGAGAATTTACAGCCCAGGAACGGGTCCTTTGGCCTAACAAGTCTGAGCCAATCCATATGTACTGTCTAAACCTGTCAGTTAATTCCTAAGCATCTGTATCCCTCGACTCATGCATTTATCCAGACGCATCTTAAATGAATCTACCGTGCCTGCCTCTACCACGTCTGCTGGCAACGTGTTCCAGACACCCACCACCCTCTGTGTGAAGTACATGCCGCATGCATCCCCCTTAAACATTCCACCTCTCACCTTGAAAGCGTGACTTCTCATTATTGAATCCTTCACCCTGGGGAAAAGCTTGTCTCTATCCACCCTATCTATACCCTTCATGATTTTATAAACCTCAATCATGTCCCCCCTCAATCTCCTTTTCTCTAATGAAAATAAACATAACCTATTCAGCCTTTCTTCATAGCTAGCACCTTCCATACCAGGCAACATCTTCGTAAACCTTCTCTGTACCCTCTCAAAAGCGTCCACATCCTTTTGGTAATGTGGTGCCCAGCACTGTACACAGTATTCTAAATGCGGCCGAACCAATGTCTTGTACAATGTTAACATGACTTGCCAGCTCTTATACTCAATACCTCGTTCAATGAAGGCAAGCATACGATATGCCTTCTTGACCACTCTATCCACCTGTGCAGCAATCTTCAGGGTACAATGGACCTGCACTCTCAGATCTCTCTGCCCATCAATTCTTCCCAAGGGCTCTTCCGTTCATTGTATAATTTGCTCTAGAATTAGTCTTACCTAAATGCATCACCTCACATTTGTCTGGATTGAAAACCATCTGCCACTTTTCCGCTCAACTGTCCAGTCTATCTACATCCTCCTGTATTCTCTGATAGTCCCTTATGCTTTCTGCTACTCCACCAATCTTCGTGTCATCTGCAAACTTGCTAATCATACCAACAGTGCCCTCTTCCAGATCATTTAGGTATATTACAAACAACAGTGGCCCCAATTCTGACCCCTGTGGAACACCACTGGTTACCTTTCTCCATTTCAAGAAACTCCCTTCAACTGCTACTCTTTGCCTCCTGCTGCTCAACCAGTTCTTTATCCGCCTAGCTAGAACACCCTGCACGCCATATGACTTCACTTTCTCCATTAGTCTACCATAGGGAACCTTATCAAACGCCTTACTAAAGTCCATGCATATGACATCAACAGCCCTTCCTTCATCTATCAACTTGGTCACTTTCTCGAAGAACTCTATTAAGTTGGTAAGGCATGATCTCCCCCGCACAAAACCATGTGCGGGGGAGATCACTGATAAGCCCATTCTTTTCTAAATATAAATAGATCTTATCCCTCAGTACCTTCTCCAGCAACTTTCCCACCACCGACGTCAGGCTCACTGGTCTGTAGTTACCCGGAATATCCCTACTACCCTTCTTGTACAGGGGGACAACATGAGCAATCCTCCAGTCCTCCGGCACTTCACCTGTATTTAAGGATGCCACAAAGATATCTGTCAGGGCCCCAGCTATTTCCTCTCTTGCCTCCCTCAGCAACCTGGGATAGATCCCATCCAGTCCTAGGGATTTGTCCACCTTAACAACCTCTAGCCTACCCAATATATCTTCCCTACTTATGTCAACGTAATCCAGACTAATCGAACTTCTATCTCTAATCTCAACATTCATCATGTTCTTCTCCTCAGTGAACACTGATGCAAAGTAATCATTCAGAATCTCACCCATTCTCTCAGGTTCGACACACAACCTTCCTTTGTTA
>NC_057736.1:22576390-22594628 GCF_004010195.1 Chiloscyllium plagiosum
CGGGTGGGGGGCGGGAGCGGGGAGTGGGGGGGGGTGAGGCATGGGGGCGGGAATCGGGGCGGGGACGGAGATCGGGGCGGGGGTGGGGTTCGGCGTGGGGACGGAGATCGGCATGGGGGCAGTGTTAGGCGTGGGGGTGGAGATCGGCATGGGGGCGGAGACGCATGCGGCGTGGTCGTTGTGCAGGTGAGTGACGTCACTGGGGGCGGAAGTGGATGCGGTGATGGCAACTCCGGGGGCTTTAGTGGGCAAATCCTTTCTTTAGTTACCCGCTTGCTTCTTATTTAAGAATAAAATGCTTTGAGATTCTCCTTAATTCTGCTCGCTAAAGCTATTAAATGACCCCTTTTAGCCTGCTTGATTCCTCGTTTAAGATTTGTCCTACTCTTCTGATATTCCTCCAGGGCCCTTTCTGTTCTTAGCTGCCTCGACCTTAAGTATGCTTCCCTTTTCGTCTTGGCTAGTCACACAATTTCTCCTGTCATCCACGGTTCACAAATCTTGCCTTTCTTATCCTTTGCCTTCAACGGGACATGCCTATCCTGCACTATCTTTAACCTATCTTTGAAAGCCTCCCACATCTCAAATGTGGACTTTCCTTCAAATAGCTGTGTCCAATCCACATTTCCGAGCTACTGCCTAATTTTGATATAATAGGCCTTGGCCCAGTTTAGTACTCTTTCCTTAGCACCACTCTCTTCTTTATCTACAAGTATTCTAAAACTTACAGAATTGTGGTCACTGTTCCCAAAGAAATCCCCCACTGCAACTGGGCTCGTTCCCCAGTATCAGGCCCAATATGGCCCCTTCCCTCGTTGGACTATTGACATACTGCTCTAGAAAACTCTCCTGGATGCTCCTTACAAATTCTACCCCATCCAGATCTCTGACATTAAGTGTATCCCAATCAATGTTGGGAAAATTAAAATCTCCCATCACCACTACCCTATTGCCTCTACATCTTTCCATAATCTGTTTACCTATTTGTTCTTCTACCTTACGCTCACTGTTGGGAGGCCTGTAATACAGCCCCAACAGTGTGACTGCACCCTTCTTATTTCTCAGCATCCATAATGCCTCACTAGCCAAGACCTCCATAGTGTGCTCCTTTAGCACAGCTGTGATATTGTTCTTGACCAGCAATGCAACTCCACCCCCTCTCCCCCCTTTTACTTCCCTCCCTGTCCTGTCTGAAGCATCTATATCCTGGAACATTTATTTGCCAATCATCATGCCCTTCCTTCAACCAAATCTCTGTGAATGCAATAACGTCATACTCCCAGGCACCAATCGAAGCCCTAAATTCATCTGCCTTACACACTATATTCCTTGCATTCAAGTAGATGCATTTCATGCTACCAGTTTTTTTGCACTCATCTGCTCTCTGCCTACTCTTCCCTTTATTAATGCTTTCTTCATAATTCTAACAGTCTCCAGTTTCCACCTCACTGCCTACTTGTTTTCTCTTCTGGTTCCAAGTCCCCTGCCACATTAGTTTTAAAACTCCCCAACAGTAGTCGCAAAAACTCCCCCAAGGACATTGGTTCCGATCTGGTTCAGATGTAGACCGTCCATTTTGTAATAGTCCCACCTTCCCCAGAACCAGTCCCAATGCCAAACAAAACTGAACCCCTCCCTCTTACACCATCTCTCAAGCCACGTGTTCATTCTGCCTGTTTTTTTCACCGACGCTGGCTAGCACGTGGCACTGGTAGTAATCCCGAGATCACTACCTTCTCTTTAATACTAAGGGAGTATTATCCTTTATTATCCAAAGAACTGAACATAAAATCAAATTGTTGTGCTTCTCAAGTGAGACTGTATTTCAAAACTGTGTACAATTTTAGTTTCTTTAAAGGAGGAAGGGGGTTTATAGGAGATTTATTAGATTGATATCTGGAATAAATAGGTTGACCTTCTGAGCTTGGTTTGGACAGGCTGGGGTTGTTTCCTCTGCCGTGTAGAAGAGTGAAGGGTGATTTGATTGAAATGTATAAGAGCCTAAACGGTATCAACAAGGTGGAGGTGCAAAGGATGTTTCCTTTTGTTGGTATATCCAAAGCTAGGAAGCAGTGTTTAGACATTAGGTATCACCCTTTTGGCATAGAGATGAGGAGTGTTTCTTCTCTCAGAGGGTCATGTAATACTGGAAATCTTTGCCTCAGAATTTGTTGGAGGCAAAGTCACTGAATATTTTTAAGATTGGGATAGGGAATCAAGGCTTATTAGGATTAGATGGGAATGTGGAGTTCAAAATACAAACATGACCTGACTGAATGGTGGCAGGTTTGAAGGGCCAAATGGCCTACTTCTGCTTCTGATTTGTATGTCTGTAAGTCACATCAGCAGTTTTACGATGACGCACTGTGACCTGCAAATTTTCTGGTGGTTGCCTTTTTGAGCCAGAAGGGAAGTTCAGCTAAAATGAGTCTGACTGTAAATAATCTCAAATCACCCAAAATTCACACTGAAAAGATTAGTTTGGACAGGCATGATTTTAGTCATTTTGTACCCGAACTTCAGAGATTTAGTTATTTCATCCTCATTTATTGTGAATGGTTCCTCTTGTTATTTAAGATGGAACTTCCTTAAATTGGGAAAGTCCCTTGTGAATCCATGTACTGCTGGCACAGAATATTTACATCAGAGTGCAATTTCAATCTATTGCCTAAAATAATTATATCCTTGAGGTAACGCTTGCATAAAAGAATGAAAACAAGGATAACAATTCCTTTGTTTTCAGTCAATATTAACTGTTGTGATACATGCTGGTAAATAACATTTTAAAACAGCTAGTAAGCGAAAATATTTTGTAGTTGTCATATAGAAGTAATGGGCAGGAGTGGGTATTGCAGATGCTGGAGATTAGAGTCAAGATTGGAGTGGTGCTGGAAATGCACAACAGGTCAGGCAGCATCCGAGGAGCAGGAAAAACAACGTTTTGGGCAAAAGTCCTTCATCAGAAATCAGGGATCATAGAAGTAATGACCAGGGAGGTGTTTAAACTATTTGAAGAGTTTATCCCAAAAAGAACTCGGAAATTTTGAGCAAGTTAAATTCATGGGAATACAATAACCAACAATTGCCCACTGTGAAAATTCAATACTATCACTGCATGCTGCTTGGTAAGGTAGATAAATGCAGCAAAAAGCAGCACCTCTACTGCACCAAAAGCTTAGTGTCATTTTTCATAAAGTTTTAGGTTTTCTAATAGTGACAGACATGATGATAATATAGCATTAGCATGTCACTAGTCACATTATAATGTGGGCCGATCATGAATAAATACTTCACTGGACAAGCTCTAAAAGGAAAGTTATTATTTAAAGTTTGTCTCCTGCGAAGATTGATTGTCAGTGGTATTATCACTGTCAGAATCTATCACTCTGTAAAAATAAACTGTACTTTATTTATAACATGAAATGATAAAAGTAACTAACCAGAGAAAGCACGTTTTCTTTCAATGGTAATAGTGGCAAATGTATGATTACATTGCTCAGCCTTTCTACTCCCTGTTGCCTGACCATTTCTATAACAGGCTGTACCACGGCGACAGATCATCCTTCTTCCCTGTAAAATAATCAAACCATTGAGTCTGCCACTATCACTGACCCTGGTCATAGAAACAAACAGAGTGGAAACTCCCCTAAACATGTAAGATTATTTAAGTGAGGAAAGGATGCTCCAAAGTAAATTTTTAGATTAGATTATTTACAGTGTGGAAACAGGTCCTCAGCCCAACAAGTCCACACTGACCCACAACCCACCCAGACCTATTCCCCTACACCTAACACTACGGGCAATTTAGCATGGCCAATTCACCTAACCTGCACACTTTTGGACTGTGGGAGGAAACTCACACAGACAAAGGGAGAATGTGCAAACTCCACACAGTCACCTGAGGCAGGAATTAAACCCAGATCTCTGGCACTGTGAGGCAGCAGTGCTTGCCACCGGGCTGCCCACAAAAGATGTGAGCAAAACGTTTATGGAAAAATTTCAACTTTGCAGCACCAATGAACAAGATTCTCCCAGTACCAGAGACAGAGGATCGGCTAGAGAATAGATGAATGCAGAAACCACAATGTTTATTGAACTGAAACACGAAACCCCTCCCCACCCCAAAGAAATTCCAGAACTTCTAATAACTCTAAACAAATTCGATTAAATGCTGCTTTCAATTAACAACTGTAGGATAAGCCAATGCATGGAGCAAGGGGTGGCACAGTGGCTCAGTAGTTAGCACTGCTGCTTCACGGCACCAGGGACCTGGGTTTGGTTTCACTCTCAAGTGACTGTCTATGTGGAGTTTGTACATACTC
Organism: Chiloscyllium plagiosum; assembly: GCF_004010195.1. NCBI lineage: Eukaryota > Metazoa > Chordata > Chondrichthyes > Orectolobiformes > Hemiscylliidae > Chiloscyllium > Chiloscyllium plagiosum. The sequence goes on from NC_057736.1 coordinate 22,580,713, forward strand.
CCCGCGTCTGTGTGGGTTTCCTCTGATGCTCCAGTTTCCTCGCACAATCCAAAGAAGTGCAGGTTAGGTAGATTGGCCATGGTAAATGCAGGGTGACAGGGATAGTGTATGTTTGGATGGGATGCTCTTCAACAGGTTGGTGTGGACTCGATAGGCTGAATGGCCTCCTTCCACACTGTAGGGATTCTATGCCTCTTATGTAAGGAGGTCTGCATCCAGTTTGTAAGCTTATGTTTGTCCAAAATCTGGAAACTGAATTCTTACAAGTGTTCTTTAAAAACTCTCATGTGTTCCTGCAGAAATTTCAGAATTTAAAATAAAAAGAAATTGCAGTAAATTCTTTCTGCTGCAAAAGTTCAAGGGCCTGATTACAAACAGATAGGAAAGGTTTTACAGTAGATTTCAGGATCTGATGATGGGAGCTAATGATGGTTCTAAGTGGCCCACCTACAGGTTTGACTAAACAATAGCCTTGGAGGCAACCTTCTAATTGGCACCCTTTGAGGTTGCCATCCTATTAAGAATGAGACAAGAAAAAACTGCAGATGCTGGAATCCAAAGTAGACAAACAGGAGGCTGGAAGAACAACAAGCCAGGCAGCATCAGGAGGTGGAGAAGTCAACGTTTCTCAAAATGTTGACTTCTCCACCTTATGAAGCTGCCTGGCTTGCTTTGTTCTTCCAGCCTCCTGCTTATCTACACCCTATTAAGGATGGCGGGTTGGATTTAGATGTTACTGGCCTGATCAGAGAGCAGACTGAAGTTTACAAGATTCTGAAGAGACTTGACAGGGTAGATAGTATGATGCTGTTTTCCCTGGTTGGAGACTGTAGAATGGGCAGGGAGGGGAGTGCAGCACAGTGTTAAGATAAAGGGTCAATCATTTATGACTGAGATTTGGAAAGTTTCCTTCACTCATTAGGTTGTGAATTTTTTTACACAATTTTCCATTCATGTGTGTGCACTCCAATATTGAATGTATTTAAGGCTGATATAGGCAAACATTTGGCTTTACAGGGATCTTGGGGAATAACCGGGACAGTGGACAATTAACCTCGGTTGTAATACAGGCTCAAACATGTGGTACTGGAAAAGCACAGCAGGTCAGGTAGCATCCAACGAGCAGGGGGATTGACCTTTTGGGCATAAGCCCTTCATCAGGAATGAGCCTGTAATACAGGCTCTCCCCAGATTGAGAATGAGTTCTGTTCTTGAGTTTGTTCACATGTCAATGTGTAATCAACTTGGAACTGAATTCAGGACAAAACAAAACTCTTAACTCTGAGGAAATGTTTGTATGTCAGAACTTTAAAATCAATAGTAATATGCCTCTGTATGGGATCACGTACAAGAAAGTAAGTACGAGAATTTATAAGTCGGAGGCTCGTAAATCAGGCATCGCTTGTAAGTAGTGGAGTAGGCTTGAGGAGTCATATAGACTCTGCTTGTCCCATTTCTTATATTGTTCAAATCGGAGCAGGAAAGCTGGCAGCCTCTCAGACGGGAGAGAAATCCCTCACAGATCACTTGTTAGGACCTTGGTTTGGCCTTTCTTGCTTCTGTCTGCCTTTTTGAGAGATAGAATTGGCTGGCTGATTGGCTTTGTGCAGAGAGGGAGACATTCTGCCACTGGTGAGTTGGTAATATTGCCCCAAACTGCGGCCTTTATGATCTCAATTAATTGCCTAGCACTGTAGCGGGTAGCCAGTATGTTTCTCAGGCTGTCCCTGGGAATATCCCTGGAAGTGTGACAACATGAGGCAACTATTCTGAGATGTCTCCCTGCCATTTCTTTCTACTCCTTTGCCTCCACTCTAGCCTCACCCAATTGGGAATGTTTTATCTTTCTTTAGGTTTGGTCCTCATAAAATATCCTGGGACAGCGCTGGAGCATGAATTACAGACAGGTGATCTCTGAGGCAGAGGTGGGTTGAGAAGACACTGTCCGTGCTCTCGCCTCATCACCAGTAGCTGCACCAGCAGAATTACTGGACGTAATTCATGCCCTTTCACCAACAGTTTTGCAAGCTAATTGTACCTGTTAACAAAATCTTGCAAATGAAACTAATTGCAGGGTAATTCATATGCATTAACTGGTAAGGTTGCACTGTGTTTCAATAAAGAACTGCATTCATTTATTTGACTGTTTTACCTGAGGTACAGCTGAAAACCCACAGCTGTGACAGACTCGGCAGTTTCTTTGTCTAAACAGTTTTGGAGGATCTTTTAAGGTTGGCAGCCTAGATGAAACAGTAGGCAAGGGGACAGCATAATTACAGGGCATGGAACCACAAACTCTGGACTGATTTCTTGGAAGGTTTACAGCTTGCGGATGTGCAAGGGGAAGTAGCGCAGCATAAGACAACAAAAATTTCCTTCCTGACCCTAATAAGGAGGGGCAAAACTATTGGGAATGAGGCCATCGGAACAAAAGGACCATTCAGTGGCTGAGTCTATCTGACACAGCACATCCAGCTCTCTACGAGGTATTTACAGTTTCAGTTGGGGAAAGAAAATAAACCGTCAGCACATGTGCTGTATACAGCCTTTCCCAACTAATAAAAGTGGCTGTTCTGTGTAAATTAATTCACTCAATATTGGCTTCACCTGGCATAACATTGCCTTATTTGGACTGCTTGTTTTAAACAAAAACCTTTCCGTATTTAAAAAAAAGCCATAAACCCGTGTCAATTTTGAACTTCATTTTACTGAGCAGAACAAATTCATTACCAGTACAAAGCACACACAGGCATAATGAGAAAAACATTAGACATGAAAGAATCGAGTGGCTTATAATAAGGCAGCAGTTTTCAGATTGTCAGGGTAAGCAGAGCACACAACTGATGACAATCTCCCAGGCACCTCCCCCGCCCTAATTTCCAAAATGTGGAGATGCCAGTATTGGACTGGGGTGGATAAAGTCAGAAGTCACACAAAACCAGGTTATGGAGCAACGGTTTATTTATAATCACAAGCTTTTGGAGTGCTGCTCCTTCATCAGATGATTTCACTGCAAAAAGTGGTTGGTGTGATAGTGTTGTGGATAAGGAGAGTGACATAGAGAGCTATCGAAACAACAAATGCAGAAAAATATTTAAGTTTAATAATCAACAAACCAAAAATAATCCAGTTTGTAGCCTGATTTTAAGGGGCAGGTCCGCTGATATATTTAGTACCATAGGTTTAGTTTTTTTTTGTGTTGAGTGTACTTTGCAATAGTTATAGTTTTGGTTAATATTTCAATTGAAGAAACCGCAGAAATAAACTAGTTAAAATACCAGTCATGCTGTATATCCCGTCATGAGCTTGTGGCCTTTGCACCTGCAATATCAAAAGGAATTATACTTCAACCCTATTTGTACCTTTGGCCCTGTGCTGACTTGTATTCATTTTGGGTCAGGATGACCTAAATTGCATTCAACCCCCCAGGTCTATGCTGTGGACTGCCCTGAGTTAGTTCAAAGATTGATAGGTATTGCTTTGAATTAGCTTGCTTATGTATACAGTGAGTTTCAATTAGCAACTCAAAAATCATTATGAGTTCTGCAGCAGACATGCATACCAATCTGATACGAGTTATAACCGCTAACACCTCCAAGGTTAAATGATGCGAGACTGTACACTGAAAAAGAAATGTATAACTGTAACTTCCTTATCTCCAACATACACAGATTGATCAGCAGTGTATAAGTTGCAGTTACTTTAAGTTTTGAATCAATTTTTTTATCTGCTACTGAAGGTGAGGAAAGAGGTGCTGAAGCACTTCTCAAATGAACCTCTTTGTTGAGTGGATCAATGACACTAACCATATCCAGGAGTGTATTGTTTTACCTGTTTGATCCAACAGCTCGGGGGAGTGAGCTTTCTTGGGAAGAGCGAAGATTAAATAAAACAGCTTGGGAGACAACAATATGTTGCATTCCCTGAATTAAAATGACCCTTTCTCATTTCCGTTGATCTTGGCACAGCATAAAATCTCATGTAGGGAAAATATCAGTATAATTAGTCACGCGCGAGTGTAAGAGTATTAGCACAATGAGCTCTGAGCCCTACAAAAATAAAACTTAACAAGGCAGATTTTCTGGTTACCAGGTCCAGCGGTGCAGGAATGCAACAGGTGCTGGGGGAATGGAAAAATCTGGCGCAATTCCTTCGAGCTGGAGTCGTGCCATTGTTCGTGCCAAGAAAAAGCTTCTGACAAGGTTGAGCCTGCCCTATATTGCCTTAACACATTTATTGCCATCACTTTGAAAACACAAAGCATTTTCTGCTGCAAAAAATGGCATTGTGACTGATGCTAATTCGAATGGAGACTGTGTTTGTCGAGTTAGGCGCTTGTGAGGATTAAAAAGCAAAGCTTTTATTTGCTTCTTTGACCCAAACAACACCTCTATTGATCACTTGATACACCAGGCAGTTTTGAAAAGCTCATCAGCAAGCACTGTGAGAGGAAGTAATATCCATCTAATCAGCTCTCCGGGGGAGAATAACAAGGGCCCAGGAGAACGGATGTGCCGCCAGTATCTTCACTCCAGCCTCATAGCAAGGAATGCTGGCTGCTTCAACTCCAAACAATGTCGGTAATTTCTGAGCACCACAAAAAGAATAGCAAGTCAGGAAAGAAAGTAAACAAGTTGACTTGGCTATGACTGGAGTAGTTTGAGCCAATCAGACAAGAACTTAAATGACAGCACTGCCTGTATTTTATTCCTTTTAGAGAAACTCAAGGGAATGCATCATGCAGACTTCTATTAATGAGGCAAAAACTGCTGATTACTTATCTCTCTGATTTATTGCTTGTACACTCTTAACAGCTTCAACAGTGCATTATCGATGTATAAAGTATCCTGCGTAGAATCTAGCAAACGCTGTATACAACAGAAATGCACATTGGATTAGTAAAGCACAGTTGAATTAGTAAAGCAATAATTCTGTTTCTGGGATTTGTAAAACCAATGGCACATGAGCCAATTTTTCCTTATTTCCTCAGCAGTTTTTCCCTCTTTCCCATAGGCATTCACTTGTTGCTAGTTGTCCTCTCATTCCTTACCCAATTGGCTGTTAATATGTGAACTCTACCACTGAATGTCCACAACAACAGGTTCAGAGGGCTCATGGGTCTGCCCCTTATCTTACTGTTTTGGACATTTTTAATCAGCCTGCTCAAAGGTGTTATGATACAGGTGAGACTTAAACTCAGACCTCCTGGTCCAGGGATAGGGACACTACCATTGTACCATAAGAACCTTTAAACTTACTGTTTTGTGTGAACATATCCAAATTATGCCAGTTGTGCTATCTTTATAGTAACTTGCTCAATGAACAGAAGAAACATTTCACTCATATACTCTTTGTAGATATAAAATCAATCCACATATCCAGAATATTCTGAATTTTTATTTGATTAACTTTGGGAAATCAGGGAGATTTAGAAGAGTCGATAACTGGGATAGTGTCAGTTACAAGTCTGATTGTGTGAAGTCTATTGAAAAATGAATCGGATCAACCTGTATTCTTATTGAAGTGCTAATTTTTGGTGACCAGACCACAATTTCTAATTGCCTTACAGAATTGTTTTGTGTAAAGCACTGTGTATCATGAAAAAAATGTATCAATTTGAAGCTTAATGGTAATGTTAAATTATCTGTAGCCTTCTATTCCAGCTATTTCTAGGATAGGAAGCACCAGATGGAGCAATGACCCCCAAATAAAACATCCATACTTCTTTAATGCTCAGTAAATTATGCTTGACAAAATTATTGATTGCACCACATATACCTGTCCCAATAACCCATTGACAAGCTTCAATCAATAAACTAGAAACAGTGATGCATACATACATAGCCTCCCCCCATTTCTACAGAGGTATAACATCCTGGAGTCTTATGGCACAGTAGATCTCTGGTTCTGAAGAATCAGGGTCAATTCTTACCTGGTCCAGATGTGGATCATAATATGGCTAAACAGTTTAATTAAAGATATCTTTATAATATTCAGCTTTGAGTTCAAGTACATTATTCTGAGCAACTTGGGATCGTGAGAAGGAAAGTAAACAAGAGAAAATAAACAAGTGATGCAGCACTATAGTTTTATTATCAAGAATTCAACACTGATATTAAGCATTTTATGCTTTCTGATGAGTGACCATTAGAAATATTGAGACTGATAAATCAGTTGTCTAACATTTGATTCTTTCAAATACAAGAACCAATGATAAATCTTGATCTCAACAAATGTCCCCCTTTTGGATGAGTAGATGATTCACTGTTGGGTGGAGTTCCAGCCTATGTTGAATGTTATTTAGATAGAAACATTGAGGTGTAGTTGATTTGATGAGAACTGAGTTGTTCAGATGTATAGCAAATGAGATAATAAATGAGGTCTTTTTAAGTGAAAAGCTCTGTTCCCATTCTTGAAAAAGAAGACCAAAACTTACTCCAATATTCTAAAGTTCAAAATTTTATTTACCAGTTCCCTAACCTTTGAAGAAATGTCTTGCAAATACCAAATGCAATATAGTGATAAGATGCCTTGTCCAGTTTCACTCAGGTTTATGACAGCAGTAAGCAATCTTAACTGATCACTGAATAGGTCCATGAAGTACCTTTTACATTATTGATTATTCCTTCCTTAACAGTTGTTGTAAAACATGTTTTTAAATCCATGTTGATGTGCTGTCAATTACTCACTTTCAATGCAGTAATTCAATTCATTTACTGATGTGAATAAACATAAATCTTAAGTTGTTTCAACTACTCCCATAGGCAAAAACATATATACTTCTGTGTGAGTTATACTATCCTATTAAGTAAATAACCTGCACACATATGTTTATTTATTAATTATCTTCTGATGCATAGCGACAGATGGTGCTGGTGGCAGGCAAGACTAGAAATTATTTAGTGTTCTGAAGAAGGGTTATTGATTTGAAGCATTAACTCTGTTTTCTCTCCACAGATGCTGCCAGACCTGCTGAGTTTCTCCAGCAATTCCTGTTTTTGTTTCAGATTCCCAGCATTCACAGTTCTTTGTTTTATTATAGAAATTATTTATGTTCTCTGTTCTATTATGACTTGTCCTTTTCACCACAAAGTTGGACCCCTTACTTGAGCAATGCTCTTATATTCAGGTTTCACAAGTTAAGTTTTGCAACACAGTGATGGAATGGACTTAAATTTGAAATGGTATGCATTCTATACCAAGCAAATTATACAGGCATTACAAGTAATTAGATAATGAATATGGAGGTGGAAAAATGAAATGGTGACAAATGCATTCCGGCATTTGTTTTGCCCGTGGAAAATGTGAGTGCTTACGGACTGCAGTTATTACATCCCAGGGTGATAATTATGATACAACAAAGGTAGGGTGAAGGGACAAGGCTACACTTGCAGTGATGTACATTCATTGCCTGTAATTGTTCATGTATCTACTTTCAGCTCATTTTTTGATGTGCCATGCATGACTTTTAGACTGAAGGAAGGACATGCTTGGCAGTTTCATGGACTTTGTGATTAGAGGATCAGAAAATATGCTGAGAAAGCCCCACAGAATCAGTGTACTCTGGCTTTCAACCTTCCCTTTCTTTGTAATTTGTTTCAAACCCTCTAAGTACTTCTCCAGATTTGGCTTCTTGAGCAGCCTCAATATTAATTTGTCAACCATTGGCAGCCATTCCTTACTAAGTAAGATGCTCTGGAATTCAACCTCCTTACCCGGGCTTCCTCAATAATGCACTCCTTAAAACCTACCTCTTCATCTAAGCTTTTGGTCATCTGATTAACATTGTGACCAATGTTAATATTTTGTTTGTCCTGCAAAATGCCTTTGGACATTTTACTATATCCAAAGGTGCTATATAAATGCATGTTATTTTTGTTCATTAGTGCTTGCAACCTATATTTGTATGAAACCAAAAATCATTTAAAGATACTTGCAGAATGCCTTTGCATACACCAGAACCACAATGTTCCTATTTTTCCTGCAATAAAAACAGCCATTTCACCTGTCATTGCCTGAAGTGATGAACCATTTCAATTTGGAAAATAATTCTTCAAATTCTTTTCCGATCTGCCTTTAATGCCAATGCCCCAAATGTTCACATTTTAATGGCTCCAGTGGCTATACTGTATTTTCATTTCGATGTTCCAAGTGAATTATCCATTTCAGCATCCTCCTCACGTCCTTAGCATCACACATGGCAGTTTTCAGACAAGTCAACTCACTACATGTGAAAAATGCCTGATGGCCTCATTACTGTAAAGACTATGAGTAATACTGAAAACTTGTGCTCCAGAACTAGCTGCTTCCCATGGCTAAGCTGTTCCAACCTTGTCTCGACGTGGCAAAATAGAACATTTCCCAAGCATGTCCTATGCACAGAAATCAGGGCAATCCAAACCAATCAATTACTACCCCATCAGCCTACTCTCAGTCATCAACAAGATGATGGAAGTGTTGTGCCTGACAGTGTTATCAAATGGCATTTGTTCAGCAATAACCTGCTTGCTAGTGCTCAGTTTTGGTTCTACTGGGGACACATAGCTCCTGATCTTATTACATCCTTAGTTCCAAAAGAGCTGAACTCCAGAGATGAGGTGAGAGTGACAGGCCTTGACATCATATCAGCCTTTGATCGAGAAGCACTAGCAAAACTGAGGTCAATGTGAATAGAGTGAAACTGTCAACAGGTTGGATCATACCTGCCATCAATGAAGATGGCTATGGTTATTGGAGACCAATCATTTCAGTCACAATATATCTCTGCAGGCTTCAATGGGCTTGAGTCCCAGGCCCAAACACATTTTATCAATGATTGCGCAGTACTAAGCACCATTTATGATTCCTCAGGTACTGAAGTAATACAGAAAATCATGGACAACATCCTAGCTTGGTCTGATAAGTAAAATGTAAAATGTGTATCACATGAGGTGCCAGGCAATGACCATTGTGATGAAATTCATTGTATCCATTCCTGTTCTGAGCAAACCAGCAATCAATGACTGGTAACCTTTATGGAACAGATACATCTAAGGGTTGCGAGGTGGCAACATTCAATTCCGCTCAACGATAGGGCATGAGTCAAAGGTCATTGATGAGAGGGTCAAAAAGCATAGTAAAAGAAACTAGTAGTAGGGGAGGGAGATGATGACAGAGCAGACTCCATTGTCGGAGCTTTGCTCTACAGCTGGGTAGGCAGCTGAACGGCACAGATTCCATAATGGGGGGTCAGGAGTGGTGAGATGTCTGTGTGCTGTTGGAATTCAGGGAGAAACTCTAGGAATTAGTAAGCAGCTCAGTTTGGACTCAGGACTCAGAAGAAGTCCTGGGAAACTGAGAAAATGGCAAGATTGCTCAGGAAGAGGAAAGCTGTGACGGGCTTGGAAGAAGCCTGTGAGCATTAACACTTCAGTGCAGCAGAGAGAATGGGCTTGAAAAGGTCACAAGTAGTATTTGCTTGATAGAACAGAGTAAGATTGAATTGGGGAAAAACCTAGTGGCAGGACTGACTCGATGAAATTAGCTCTTGTTAATGGGCTGGAGTCATAACTGTGAATGAATATTACTGTACAGTTTTGGAGTCCAAGGGAGCTTAAACCTCAGAAAGGAAGGAGCTTATTCCTAGGAAAATAGGATGATCAACAAGAATAGGAGCAATCATTGAGGCATCCCATGGTGCAATAATTCTTCAGAGGTGGTTTCAGGGACAGTTCAGCAATGTTTATGAATTGTAGTTTCTTATGACATTTAATGAGATTTAAACACTCGGCATGTCATTAACCTGGTGGGAAGGCTAGATAACTTGTAGTATGGGAGGGAGGCAATCCTTGGGATCTGTCTTGATTGATGTATATTGTGGGTTTGATCACAGATTATTACCCATATTCACCACATGTTCATGTTAGTTGTTGGAGATAAGGTGTACGCGTATTGTTCTACATATTACTGTTGTAACATAGTGTATAGCGAAGTTTATCGTTATTTATTGTTTTAATAAGTTCACTGGACATTGCAGCTTGTCTAGTTAAAAAATTAAAGTTACTAATCTATAGCTAGATTGCAATATAAAATTGGCTGTTTGGTTGAGGATTGTAAACCCCGCTTCAATATGATAGAATTCATTAACTTCCTATTGATGTTCAAAAGCATTACCATCACAGAATCCCCTAGTAACACCATCCTGGGGGTAACCATTGAACATCCACTGAATTGGACCCGAATTGGACCTGAATGTAGCTACAAAACAGGTCAGAGGACAGAACTCCGGGAGAAATAAATTACCTCCTGTCTCGCAAGAACTTCTTTACAATTATCAAGGTACAAGACTTGAGTGTAATGGAATACTTTTCCTTTTTCTGGATAAATGCAGCTCCAGTTATATTCCACTTATATTTGTCCTGGCATCATCCAGGACAAAGCAGCTTACTTGACTGCTACTTCAGCCATCACCTTCAACATTCACTCCCTCCATCTCAGATGCTCAAAGCCAAGGCCCCTTTGTCAGCAGCTTCCAAATCTGTACTCACAACAACCTAGACAGACAAGGACAGCAAACGTATGGGGACATCATCGCCATCAATTTCCCCTCCAAGCCACACACAATCCAGACTACATCACATGATTCCTTCGATGTTGCTGGGTCAAAATGCTGGAACTCCTTCCAAACAGCATTGTCCATAGGCTGCGGTACTGCAAGAAAGTAGCTTCTCATCACTTTTTTAAGGGAAACTAGGGACAGACTAAAAATGTTGTACAAGCCAGTGACACCCACACTCCCTGAATAAATATTTTTAAAATGGAAGTCTGTGTAGTGATTGTAACAAGGTCAGTCAGGTGGACCTCATAGAATATGAGTTCCTTGATTGGGGCTGTTAATGTGGTACAATCAGGGAGCCCTGGCTGACAGCTATAAACATGAATGTAAGAGTTTCTGTTCACTCTGAGAGCTGGCTCTGAGAAGCTGTTAAATACTATGTGTTAATTACTATGCACATGTAAATAAAGGGTGACTTGGTGATGGAATTCCAGCTTCTGTGGAGTTATTTCAGTCTGTTGATACATCTCAGCTGCATAGGTTAAAAAGATGATTCACATGTTCAACTGCTGCACATCACATGGCTAAACCTATTTAATGATGCCAATCCTCTCCTTATTCTATCCTCTTGACTATCCTTGGTGATCTCCACTTGCTCATGCTTCTCCAATTGATTGAACTCAAAATCTTTTCCATCCTCCTCTGGTCCTATGTTCATACTTGTGGTTTGTGGTCTTCCAACTTTAACCTCCATGGAATTCACCATCCCTCACCTCCCTCAACTCCTTTTTCATCATGGTATGTTTTCTCATATTTTCTGGAATTTGTTTCCTACACCTCTGTCTGTAAAACCTTTCTTCAAAACTATTGTTTTGACCATGCCTTTATACATCTCCCTAACTTCACCAAATAAAATACCTTTGAGGGTTTGCTAATGTAAAGGTACTTCATTAATGTAAGCAGTTATTATGTGAACAATATTTTGCTCATTTTCTGCAATATATAGATTCATCATTGCCTCCATTCACTATTCCATTTGATTCAGTTTGTGGATAAACCTTTTTCTCTACAATTTCTCCCTGTGGGAAACCCAACTATAGCATTGTTTGTATTCTTTGTTAGACTGGCTGTCGAACCACCTTCAGTCGTATTTGTCCAACAGACTGCCACGGCATCTTGCTTTGTACTAAAATATTCCCATTTTTAAGAAACTTCAAGCATAGGATCAAATAGGTTTCAATGTGATTTATCTAATTAAAAAGAGAAGAAAATGTAAGTTGTGGAGTATTGGGAGATAATAGTGACAATGTAATTTGTAAGGACTATGATCCATCAAAGAAATGGAAAAAGATTTTCGAACTGCCCAGAGTTTTTAATGTAACAAAAGCTCTTAACTTTGATCAGGCCACTCATCTAACAGGATTGTTATTAAAAATATAATAACATCAATAATTAACCATGCAATGAGTTTAATAATTAACTAGTCCCTTTGCTAGGGAAATTGCACAGAAGTACTTAAATATATGAAGCGAAAATACAAAACATTTTAGCCTTCATTACTACTAATTCCTATTTACAGAAAATAAAATGCTTACACAAAGATGGAAAGTGTCCAGTTGCAAAGAGTATACAGCCATAGATAGAATGGCAATCTTTCTCAGCAAATCTCCGATGAACAAATTTCTTCGCAACAATTCAAAGGAATATTGAGCACACTACCCGGTTCACCACCATCATATAATATTGATCCAAATACAGCTCTGAAACATATAAAATGAGCAGAATTTCTTCTTTCATATTTTTGAAGGGTTTAATCATGGGACGTTTGTGCAATTTGTGCACATTTGCCCTGCTACTGTAAGAACAGTGTTTTGCTTCGCCAATTCCCTTGCAGCTTATCAGCACTAGCAAGCTAAACAATCAAATGGAAACATATTTTTAGTTAAAATGGAAATTGCTGGAAAAACTCAGCAGATCTGGCAACACCTGTGGAGAGCTGTACAGAACTATACCAAAGAAGGGTTACCAGACCTAAAACATTAACCCTGATTTCTCTCCACAGATACTGCCAGACCTGCTGAGTTTTTCGAGCACTTTCTGTTTTGTTTCTGATTTCCACCATCTGCAGTTCTTCTGGCTTCTTGTTACATATTTTTAGTGGTTGGTTTAACCAAATTAACCAGTTAAAATAAAAGTATCTTCATCCATACAGTTTACCATGCAGCAAGAAACTCAGTTGACATTTGCAAAATATTCACAGCAGAAATTAAAGAAAAACATGTTTACTAATTGACTACTCTTCGAAGCAGTCTATAATTATGGTCTCATTATTCTTTTTGCACATTTTTACAAAAGGCTTAATCATATTTTTATGCGTCTTTTCAATTTTGGCCCAACTAAGAAAGGAACAAATCTTGGCTACAGATAACACAAATAAAAACTTGACCAACTGCCTGTAAGCAGTGTCACCTTCAATTTTTGATCATGGTAATACCTTGCATAATGCCAAGCAACCAGAGAGATTACTCTTGTAGCATAAAACACTAGTAAGTTCCTGCTAACACTATTATCAGAAATTACTATCCTTATTAGTCAGAGTCATAGAGATGTACAGCATGGAAACTGACCCTTGGGTCCAACTTGTCCATGCCGACCAGATATCCCAACCCAAATCTAGTCCCACCTGCCAGGACCCAGCCCATATCCCTCCAAAACCCTTCCTATTGATATACCCATTCAGATGCCTTTTAAATGTCACAATTGTACTAGCCTCCACCACTTCCTTTGGCTGCTTATTCCATACACGTACCACCCTCTGCGTAAAAAGGTTGTCCCTTAGGTCTCTTTTATATCTTTCCCCTCTCACCCTGAACCAATGCCCTTTAGTTCTGGACTCCCCCATCCCAGGGAAAAGACTTTGTTTATTTATCCTACCCATTCCCCTCATGATTTTATAAACATCTATAAGGTCACCCCTCAGACTCCAACGCTCCAGGGAAAACAGCCCCAACCTATTCAACCTCTGTTGTGGTTCTGTTCGCCGAGCTGTGAGTTTGTATTGCAGATGTTTCGTCCCCTGTCTAGGTGGCATCCTCAGTGCTTGGGAGCCTCCTGTGAAGCGCTTCTATGATGTTTCCTCCAGCAGTTATAGTGATTTGTATCTGCCGCTTCCGGTTGTCAGTTCCAGCTGTCCGCTGCAGTGGCTGGTATATTGGGTCCAGATCGATGTGCTTGTTGATTGAATCAGTGGATGAGTGCCATGCCTCTAGAAATTCCCTGGCTGTTCTCTGTTTGCCTTGTCCGATAATAGTAGTGTTGTCCCAGTTGAACTCATGTTGCTTGTCATCTGAGTGTGTGGCTACTAAGGATAGCTGGTCATGTC
>NC_057736.1:22599028-22611678 GCF_004010195.1 Chiloscyllium plagiosum
TACCCTTGCACCTGGGAGGCAACATACCAAACGTGAGTCTCTCTCGCCCCCCACAAACCGCCTATCTGTGCCCCGAACTATCGAGTCCCCAATAACTATTGCTCTGCTCTTCTCCACCCTTCCCTTCTGAGCAACGGGGGCAGGCTCCGTGCAAGAGGCCTGAACCCCATTGCTTACCCCTGGTAAGTCGTTCCCCCCCACAAGTATCCAAAAAGGTATACTTGTTCTTGAGGGGAACGGCCGCAGGGGGTCCCTGCCTTGGCTGCTTCCTCCCAGTCCCCCTCACTGTCACCCATCTGTCTGCAATCTTTGGAGTTATTACTACTTCCCTAAAGCTCCGATCTATGACCCCCTCTGCCTCCCGAATGATCCTAAGTTCATCCAACTCCAGCTCCAGTTCCCTAACACGGTCTTGGAGGAGCTGGAGATGGGTGCACTTCCTGCAAGTGTAATCAGCAGGGACGACCATGGCATCCCTCACCTCAAACATGTTGCAAAAGGAACATTGCACTGCCTTCACTGTCATCCCTCTAAAAGTAACCTTTTAAAAAAAAAACTAGATCTAAAGAATAGAACAAGCAAAATGCAGCACTTACCTACTTACCACAACGGGTCTTATCATTTAGCATGTTGCAAAAGGAACATTGCACTGCCTTCACTGCCATCCCTCTAAAAGTTATCTTTTAAAAAAAAACTAGATCTAAAGAATAGAACAAGCAAAATGCAGCACTTACCTACTTACCACATGCAGCACTTACCTACCTTTCAGAAAACATATAGAGCACAGTTTAGTGGCACTTGCTTTGCAACTACCTGTACTTCAAGTTTTGCAAACAGCCCAGAAAAAGAGATAGTGGTACCACTAACTTATGTAAATACACTTTCTTGTCCCTGAGATATTAGAAGAATTGCTTGCTGGTGACTGGAACAACTCTGCAATTCAAATTAGAATCCTCTCAAGTTGCAAATTTGTGAAAGGGTTGTGACTGTGTGGAACTCCCTGTCCATTGAGGTTAGTTTGTTAAATGTTTTTAAAGCAAAGATAGATAGATCAACAATAAAGGAATTAAAAATTATGGTGGGTGGGCAGGTAAGTGGGACTGGGTCTGCAAATGGATCAGCCATGATCTTATTGAATGGCGGAGCAGGCTCAATGGGCCAGACCACCTACTCCTGCTCCTATTTCCCAAGTTCCTATGTTCTTTATGACCAGGGATCATACAATTGCCATTAACTTGGTTATACTGAGATGGAGCTGCACTCCTATTCTGCCAATGTCAAACAGTTGTTTCTAGCCTAGAAATCTTCCTGAAAGAATAGGGTCTTGTCTTCAAAGTTTGCCACTGGTTCTGTCTCCCCAGTCAGAAGACATCCAAAAAGAACAGTCCATTCACACTATTAATGTGGTCAGAATATTAAGTCTTTAGAGCAGTAATAATATTTAATTCAACACTATCACGGAAGACTGGAGGTATGGTAAACAACAGATTGTCTTATTTTCGTCACAATTGTTCTCTATTAATTGGCTTAATTTGTGTTTTAGTTAAACTGTGACAATCCATTACAGCTGGGTTTAATTGCATCTAAGAAATATGGCCTGAAGTAATTACTCTTAAGTGTGGGTCATACTTTATCGCCATGTGCTGTAAGTACACAATAATATTATTGTACAGAGGATGAGTAATCTAGGCAAGAGGTTTATCAAATTTCAGATTCTCAATGTATATTAGGCTGCTTGTGTATACATTTAAATCCCAGCCTTTGCCAGGAATGTGTTCCCGGAAAACCTTGCAATGACAAAATCACATACAGCAAATATGTTTTATAATTGGAGTGAAATGGATAGGGTCCAGCTATCCAAAATTTTGACATCTACAAACATTGTTTCAGTAAATAAAACTGATATGAATGAATCAAAAATTAAACTAAATTGTAAGTTTAATGTAAACCTCTGCTCAGGAATGTCAGGCTGAGTGGATAACATCACTGAAAAGAAACATTTAAGGGACTTGTTATTTTTACCAGAAAACAGAAAAAATGAACAGCAAATGCTTATTTCCCCCACTCTCCGTGGAGAGTAAATCCTACTTCTGGTGATCTGGCCAGCTAATCGACTACAGCACAAACTGATTTCCGGTTACTGCAGAATAGCAGAATTGTTCCATCTCAGAAAGCCTGAACTTATATGAAATGTTCATTTTTGGTGAAAACGTTAATTTGGCGGGAAAACAATAACTGATTGTAAGGGTCGGATATGATTGATACTTAAGGACTGAAGAATCAAACACATCATTTACTATGTGATAGTTATATAGATTTTAAAATGATGAGGTAAGTTGTGATTTGTGGTATGTTCTTGTCTGGGGGCAAAGATCAATTGGTATCATTACTGAGATCAAAGCATTAGCAGACTTAGATATCTCTTATAGTGATATAGATGAGTGAAATCTCCTCATTGTGTTGCATCCCAGAACAACCATGGAGAAATGAACATTGACACCGCAATGAGCAATATAGTGCACAGAACGGTAGGTATTAAAGTCAATTAACTATTGACAATGATAGCAATGCTGGGAATTTGCTGTATAGAAAAGGTGCAGTAGCAATGTTAATGTTACTGGGTTAGTAATCCAGAAACACAGGTTAACACAGGGGAAAAGGGATAGAATGCAATTCAACAGATAAATGCGAGATGCTGCACTTTGGGAAAGCAAATCTTAGCAGGACTTATACACTTAATGGTAAGGTCCTAGGGATTGTTGCAGAACAAAGAGATCTTGGAGTGCAGGTTCATAGCTCCTTGAAAGCAGGTAGATAGGATAGTGAAGAAGGCGTTTGGTATGCTTTCCTTTATTGGTCAGAGTATTGAGTACAGGAGTTGGGTGGTCATGTTGCAGCTGTACAGGACATTGGTTAGGCCACTGTTGGAATACTGCGTGCAATTCTGGTTACCTTCCTATCGGAAAGATGTTGTGAAACTTGAAAGGATTCAAAAAAGATTTCTAAGGATGTTGCCAGGGTTGGAGGATCTGAGCTACAGGGAAAGGCTGAACAGACTGGGGCTGTTTTCCCTGGAGCGTCGGAAGCTGAGGGTACAATTGCAACATTTAAGAGACATTTGGATGGGTATATGAATAGGGAGAGTTTGGAAGGATATGGGCCAGGTGCTGGCAGGTGGGACTAGATTGGATATCTGGTCGGCATGGACGGGTTGGACTGAAGAGTCTGTTTCCATGCTGTACATCTCTATGACTCTATGACTCTATAATAAAATCTGAAGTTAAGAGTTTAATGGCGACGATAAAACGATTGTCAGTAATCCCATTTGCTTCACTAATGATTCTTAGGGAAGGAAATCTGCATTCCTGACCTGGTCTGGCCTTTATTTAACACTGAAATTACTGTAATGGGTTTAATCTTTAACTGCTATCTGAAATGAACCAGCCAACTACTGAGGTCAAGGTAATTAGACATGCACTGTAAATGCTGGCCAATAATGCTCAGATCACATGAAAGGATTTTTAAAAATTGGTGACTAAACCGAAAAGGAAAGAGCGATAAGGGGTAACAATACGATTGAGGATAAAACTGATTAGTAGTAGTGAACAGTGGGTAACAGACTTTCAGGTAGTCCAGCAATCAGATCACAGACATCAAAACCTTTGACTCCTGACCTCTTTTTGACATTGAATTCTTCCGCTGCTCTGACAGGCTCCCTTGCATTCTTCAGATGGACAGATGTCCAGGACTGTATTCTCCCCAGCCCTCTGTCTAACTTTAACAAACAGCTCCGAGACATGAGTGACTCGACTCCCGACTGCTATATTTGCAGCTCCCTGACCGACGAGACATGGTTCTGCTGATAGCCCCACAGGTCCGACTGTTGTCCACATCCCAGACTGTAACCAAAGAGAATACCTGACCATGACAACTGATCATGGCCAAGCTGCTGAACTCAGTGCTAGCTGTTCCTGTGACTGATGGTTCTGGTACCTCTTCCAGACTGTGCCCTCCTAACCTGCCACCCACCTTCACTGGACTGAAGACTATTCCACACCTATTTTCTGACATGGCCATTTAGTTGAATAAACATGCAGTATGTCTGCCTCATATTGTAAATGTTAAACTGATATCTTGATGTGTCATAAATGAAGGTATTCCCTCTTCCACCCCTACCAATTCCTACTAACAACCACCTGTTTGTGTGTCTGAGCAAAAAGGATGTCAATATTACTGTACTGACCGCTTTTGTCTTTGCAAAGCATCATATGCTAACTGGAAAAGGCAGCCTTTGTGAGTATTCAGTAGGCCCCCATGAGCAAGCTCTAAGAGAGCAAGTGAACAGCTCTGGTCCAGCCTGGGTGCTTGTGTGTTTATGCAAAATATCCCTGCTGTTAAAACTACTTGCTAGTGCAGCCTGCCATACAAGTCTGTAGTCCTGAGCATCTGTAAGTGGACCAGTGACGTGCCCATGTTGGTGATAAGGATGTGGCAAGGACTGGATATCGATGTCTATGGATGAAGGTGTGTGTACTTAGAACCTGTGAATGTTGCCCTGCTATGCAGTTTGGTCCCAAGTAACATTGACGTCCTTTGGAGCAAGTGATGAGCTGAAATCACCAGGTGGCTACCCTGATTTTCAAGTCGAGGTTTCTGTTAGTCACATTTGGTAAAATCGGAAGCTGAACATTAATATGATGAGTTGAGGCATTAATAAAATGTTTAATGAGCTATAATCCCTCTTAATTTGCACTGGCCACTGCTATCAAGAGCCTTGCCTTTCCACTTGACAAAAACATAAAAGATAGTGTAAAACGTTTCTGATGTCAAGATAGGCCAGGCTTAATTCTGGCCATAAGTCTCTCCATAACTTACTTCACTCAGACTCCTATAAGATCCTGTCTTGTGTTTACAAAGCACAAAATGAGAGCCCTTGAAGGAAATCCTAGATCGGTAATTCCTCTTCTGGGCAACCACAACAAAGGAGAACCAATACTGGAGTACTACCATTGAACAGACATCATACAGAGGTAGACTTGTTCTGTCGGATAAAATTAAATCCCTGAAAAAGGTTACTCAGCAGCCTTTGTATGACAAGCTTCAAGTTACAGGAGGAATAAACATCAAAGTCAAAGATCAACTTCATTAAGACACAAAGGCAGAGAGTACTCAGAAACACTGTATTGAATCCACAAACAGCTATACTCACTGCCAAGAAGGAAAGCATATATGAGCCTCAACCACATTTTTAAAGTGGATCAAGTCAACAAATAGGATTCACCAACAATGAAATAATGTAGCATGGATCCCCTTCCATTCCTTTGCTGATGATTGAGATTAGACTGACAATGGCACTTTTAAAAGGAAGAAGGACAGAAAATAGGCAGCACATGGCCAATGCTGGAGAGAGAGAGAGAGAGAAAAAGAAACCCACTCTGTTAACTGACACGTCAGTGAACCTGCGCAGTTACAGCCTTTGCTGTTTGAGCGCATGTATCGCAGGACATTGGAGTGCATCCAGGAAAATATAACAAACAGGGAAGTTCACAATTGACCTTGGAAGTACCTGTTTGGGAGAAGTCATACCACAGAAACAGATAAGTGAATAGTTTTAAGTATAGCCTTGCTATAAATCTACAATAGTGAGTAGAGTGGGTTCTTTCTTGATTATATGTTTTATTGAGATATGTCTCGTGATTAAATTTAAAAATATAAGTCATAAGTATTAAGTTAGCCTGGAGCAGTGTTTTGTAGAGGAATAAGATGGTGCTATTTTCTGGGGCTGTAGATTGGAAGAAGCAAAAATGGCCCTTAGCAGAGTGTTATGCTCTTCTGTTGGAATTGGGAGTTTCGGGAGAATTTATGTATTACTGAGAATTATATCTGCAATAAATGCCATTGTTTGCAAATCCTATCAGATCAAATGGATTGGTTGGAGTGGCAGTTAGAGGCAATGAGGAATTTACAAGAGCAAGGGGGTGTGATGGATGGCAGTTACAGGAAGGGAAAAAGGTTGCAGATACAGTCACATAGATGGGTTAATCCAGGAGAGGTAAGAGAGGTAGACAGTTTGTGCAGGAGTCTTCTGTGGCTATACCCATTTCAAACAAGTATGCTGTTTTGGAAAACGTATGGGGTGACGGATTCTCAGGGGATTGTAGCATGCACAGCCAAGTTTCTGGTATCGAGACTGGCTCTAATGCAATGAGGAGTAAGTCGGGTTCCAAGCAATTGATTGTGTTAGGGGAATCTTAAATCTGTGGCACAGACAGATGTTCCTGTGGACAGCAGTGAAAAATCAGAATGATGTATTGTCTCCCTGGTGCCAGGATCAAGGTTGTCTCAGAGAGGGTGCAGAATATTCTCAAAGGGGAGAAGGACCAGCAGGAGTTCATTGTACACATTGGAACCAACGACATAAGAAGGGAAAAGGATGAGATTCTGAAGGAAGAATATAGAGAGTTAGGCAGGAATTTAAAAAGGAGGTCCTCGAGAGTAGTGATATCTGGATTACTCCGAGTGCTACGAGCTAGTGAGGGCATGAATACAAGGATAGAGCAGATGAATGCATGGCTGAGGAGCTGGTGTATGGGAGAAAGATTCACATTTTTGGATCATTAGAATCTCTTCAAGGGTAGAAGTGACCTGTACAAGAAGGACAGATTGCACCTAAATTGGAAGAAGACTAATATACTGGCAGGGAAATTTGCTAGAGCTGTTTGGGAGGATTTAAACTAGTAAAGTGTTGGGGGGGTGGGGGGATGCTGTGGTTAGACCAAGGGAGATAGTGAGAAAAGAGATCAATCTAAGACTAGTACAGTTGAGAAAAGAAGTGAGTCAAACAGTCAGGACAGGCAGGGACAAAGCAGAGAACAAGGTAGGACTGATAAATTAAACTGAATTTATTTCAATGCAAGAGGCCTAACAGGGAAGGCAGATGAACTCAGGGCATGGTTAGGAATATGGGGCTGGGATATCAAAGCAATTACTGAATCTGGGATGGACAGGACTGGCAGCTTCATGTTCCAGGATATAAATGCTAAAGGAAGGACGGAAAGGGAGGGAAGAGAGGAGGGGAAGTGGCATTTTTGATAAGGGGCAGCATTACAGCTGTACTTAGGGAGGATATTCCCGGAAATATATCCAGGGAAATTATTTGGGGTGGAACTGAAAAATAAGAAAGGGATAATCACCTTATTGGGATTGTATTATAGACCCCCTGATAGTTAGAGGGAAATTGAGAAACAAATTTGTAAGAAGATTTCAGTTATTTATAAGAGTAATGGGGTGGTTATGGTAGGGGATTTTAACTTTCCAAACATAGACTGGGACTGCCATAATGTTAAGCGTTGAGATGGGGAGGAATTTGTTAAGTGTGTACAAGAAAATTTTCTGATTCAATATGTGGATGCACCTGCTAGAGAAACTGCAAAGCTTGACCTACTCTTGGGAAATAAGGCAGGGCAGGTGACTGAGGTAGTGGCCAAATGAAGAACTTATTGGAAGAGGAAGCTGCACAATTATCCCTATCCTCAAAGAAGAGGGAATACAGCACATCAGTGAAAAAGATAAGGCTGAAGTATTCACAATAATATCCAGCTACAAGAATTGAGTGGGTGATCCATCTCAACTTTCTCCAAAGATTCTGAGTATTACAGAGGCCACTCTTCAGCCAATTCGATTCACTTCATGGAATATCAAGAAAAGACCAAAGACACTGGGTACTGAAAAGGCTATGGGCCCTGACAGCAACTGTATAAAACTTTAATTCAGCCATACCTAGGGTAATTGCATGTAGTTCTGGAATCCACATTGTAGGAGGGATGCGATTGCACTAGAGATGGTGTAGAGGCGATGTACCAGGATGTTAACTGAGCTGGGGAGGTTCAGTTATGAGGAGATGCCCCTTGACATTCAATGATATTGCCATCACAGATTCCCCACTTTTAACATTCTTGGCACTTTTAACATTCTAACCAGAAACTGAACTGGACATGCCATATACATATCATAGCTCCAAGAGCTCATCAGAGGCTAGAAATCCTGGATTGAATATCTCATCCCCTGACTTCCCAAATCTATCTCCAAGGTACTACTCAGGAATGCAGTGGAACGCTCCCTATTTGCCTGGGTGAGTGCAACTCCAACAATACTCAACAAGAGCGGCATCATTTAGGACAAAACAGCCATTTGATTAGCACCACAGACACAATGTCCATTCCCTCCACCTCTTACAGTAACATTAGTGTGTACCATTTTCAAAGTACCCTTCAGAAATTCACCAAGGCTTCTTAGACAATACCTTCCAAACCCATGGCCAATACTGCCTGGAAGGTCCAGGACAAGAGATAGATGGGAAGGACATCATCTGCAAGTTCCCCTCCAAGCTGTGTACTATCCTGACTCGGAAACCTATCACTCTTTTTTCATTAATTGCTGGGTCAGAATACTGCAACTTCCTGCCCAATAGGATTGTGGGTGCATTTACACCACATGGACCACTTTGGGTCAAGAAAGCAGGTCCCCACCACTTTCTCAAGAGCAACTAGGGATGGGTAATAAATGTTGGCCCTGCTAACTAAAGAAAAATAGAAAAGTTACATTAAAAAACTGAAGTAAAAGTGAACAAAAAAACTCATTCATCAAAATTCAACTATGGCATCTTAGCAAAAGAGCAATCACAATCAAAGATGGAAGTGACTAGCATGTAATATGAGTTTGAAATGAAATATAATTCTTACTGGTTACCCAAGGAGGAGACTAGGTCCAGTCTGAGTTGTTTGTCATAACCTTGTACATTTACCATGTAGCAGAGCCCTGGCATGATCTGGTCATTAGGGGTGGTACTGAGCAATGTCTAATATCTGAACCTCACATTTAATAAATATGCTTCCAATTTCTTTGAATTTGTCAGACCTACATTGTGTTAAATAAACCTTTACATTGAAGGAAAATCTGTTAATGCCACAAAGTTAATACTTTATTTCTCTGAACATGCGTATTGTTTCAAATAGGAAAAACTTGCCAAATTCAAGCTAAATGGCAGCGCGGTGGCTCAGTGGTTAGCACTGCTGCCTCCCAGCACCAGGGACCCAGGTTTGATTCCAGCCTCAGTGACTGTGTGGGGTTTGCACATTCTCCCCGTGTCTGCGTGTGTTTCCTCCGGGTGCTCTGGTTTCCTCCCACAGTCCAAAGGTCTGTAGGTCAGGTGATTTGGTCATGCTAAATTGCCCATCATGTTAAGTGCATTAGACAGAGGGAAATGGTCTGGGTGAGTTAGTCTTTGGAGGGTCAGTGTGGACTTGGTGGGCCAAATGGCCTGTTTCCACACTGTAGGGACTCTAATCTAAATGTTGTGCAACAGAGACTGTCACTGTGAAATGTTCGCTGCATTCTTTAATCTGATTTTGTTTAGAAAGATGGACATATTTTATGAATATGCTACAATCAGCCTGATACTAGCATTGTAGGGTGACAGTTTTGGACATGTACTCGCGTTAAGTCTATAATTGTGTGTACCAGTGGCACTAGTAAACACCATGCACAAAGCTATAATTTTGTCTCCAGGTTTAAAGTCACAGCTCTGCTGGCAAATTTCATAACTTTATAATTTCATTGTTTGTGAAATGTGGCACTTCTTAAAATCAAGTTTCAACACTAAACATGACAGACTGTTAGTCACTAAAGGAATCATGGGATATGTGGCTAAAATTGGAATATTGAATTGATATGCAGTTCAAGCAGGATCCTATTGAATGATAGCACAGGCTTGAGGGGCTGACTGGCCTACTTTTGATTCAGTTCCAATGTTCCTTTTCAAGATTAGATTCCCTACAGTGTGGAAACAGGCCCTTCAGCCCAACACGTCCACACTGATCCTCCAAAGAGTAACCCACCCAGACTCATTTCCCTCTGAATGATGTACCTAACACTATGGGCAATTTAGCATGGCCAATTCACCTAACCTGCATATCTTTGGACTGTGGGAGGAAACTAAAGCACCCAGAAGAAACCCACACTGACACAGGGAGAATGTGCAAACTCCACACAGACAGTCACCCCAGGCTGGAATCAAACCCAGGTCCCCGGCGCTATGAGGCAGCAGTGCTAACCACTTAGCCATTGTGCCAGCCCAAATGCTTGTACGCACTATGTTTAAGAAACTTTCTCTTTAATTTGTAGGGTTCTCAAACTCAAGCACCATTTAATGAATTGTATCATTTATGCAATGTACATTTTTATCCGTGATGAGCCACTATGGTGACTTTTAAGGAAGATAAGGCAAAACTTGTTTAAAAGAAACAGTTTTATAAAATTTCCACTATGGCCCAGAGTTGTGAACATTTTTAATTCCAACTACCACATCCATTTGGGCAGTCAAAAGATGTGAAACTTTATGGCCTCAACATTTTACAGAAATTCAACAAGCACCATCAAAACCACTGATAATCAATGAAAGATGCTAAATAAGGACAATATACTTCAAGTAAAAACAAAATACATTTTGATTTAATCCTTCTATATGTGTGTAACTAAGACTTATTATACCAAATCCTTTTTAAGTTTAAAGGATGTCTTTGCAATTCTGTTGTAGATAGACCAGACATGTAGAAGCTATTTATTAGCACCACAGGCTACATTTGGCTCATTCACACTTACATTTCAGACATTTCTCACCAGCACAGACAACCTAATTGGCAATTCCCGTCAGGTGAATGACAGCATTAATTGTTTGTGGGCACTCACGGGTGCTCTGTTAGGAGTGTTGCCAATGACAACTTCAAACTAACTAGTTTTTTTTTGTTTTGTAGTGCTGGCACAGGTTAAATGTAAATATGTGGAATGCAGTTCTCCCGCAGTTACTATAGTGCAGGATATCTTTATCTGAGCTAAGGTGATAACAGAAGTGGGGATTTACCTGAATTAGATGTTAAACTGAGTACAATTTGGCAGCATGGCCACCCTTCTCTCCTCTTACTGAATAAGTAGGAGATTTTGAAAATCAGAGTCCTGATTCTCAGTTCGGATGACCACAGCTCTCAGGAATTTTCCAACTTGGTTCCTTCAACTTCTGACACAACCCATCAAAAATGACATTGAATAACATTTGATCTTTAGCGACGTTGGCCACAAAGATGCTTTGTTTGTCTCTAATGCTCATGGTTGCTATGGACAGTGAAGAGATCCGTTAACTTAACAGGCCAGAAGGTTTAGGTTATCATTTATGAAAATGGGCAAACATTTTGTCAATCAACTTGCAGCATTGATGCCATCAACCATAAAATAAATGACAGGCCTTTAGGTCTACTGCAGCTTTCTCCAGTGGGTCCCTCACCCATAGGTGCCAAAATAATCTAAACAATCTTGGTCTCAGAAAATCCCAACTGTTGCCAATCTTGTTCCAGACAGTATCCTGCTAGGGTATCGATTGTTGTTTTGAAGTAGTAAACCAATCTCTCCTTCTTAATTTGATATGATTTACGATGTTTTAACATTAAAAAGAAAGAACCCTGGGGTGGGGGAGTCCAGAACTAGAGGGAATAGGTTTAGGGTGAGATGGGGAAGATATAAAAGAGACCTAAGGGGCAACTTTTTCATGCAGAGGGTGGTACATGTATGGAATGAGCTACCACTGGAAGTAGTGGAGGCTGGTACAATTGCAACAGTTAAAAGGCATCTGAATGGGTATATGAATAGGAAGGGTTTAGAGAGATATGGGCCAGGTGCTGGCAGGTGGGACTAGATTGGGTTGGTATATCTGGTCAGCATGGACGAGTTGGACTGAAGGGTCTGTTTCTGTGCTGTACATCTCTATGACTTGCACTAGATAGTATTAGTCCAAGAACTCCCCACCTACGTTCGGGACACCACCCATGCCCTCCACCTCCTCCAGGATTTTCACTTCCCCGGTCCCCAACGCCTTATCTTCACCATGGAAATCCAGTCCCTATACACCTCCATCCCTCATCACGAAGGCCTCAAAGCCCTCCGTTTCTTCCTTTCCCGCCGAACCAACCAGTACCCTTCCACTGACACCCTCCTTCGACTGACTGAACTGGTCCTCACTCTGAACAACTTCTCTTTCCAATCCTGCCACTTCCTCCAAATCAAAGGAGTAGCCATGGGCACCCGCATGGACCCCAGCTATGCCTGCATCTTCGTCGGATATGTGGAACAGTCCATCTTCCGCAGCTATACTGGCACCACCCCACACCTTTTCCTCCGCTACATCAATGACTGTATCGGCGCTACCTCGTGCTCCCACAAGGAGGTTGAACAGTTCATCCACTTTACTAACACCTTCCACCCCAACCTCAAATTTACCTGGACTGTCTCAGATTCCTCCCTCCCCTTCCCAGACCTCTCTATTTCTATCTCGGGCGACCGACTCAACACGGACATTCACTATAAACCAACCGACTTCCACAGCTACCTAGATTACACCTCCTCCCACCTGCCCCCTGTAAAAATGCCATCCCATATTCCCAATTCCTTCGCCTCCGCCGCATCTGCTCCCAGGAGGACCAATTCCAATACCAAACAACCCAGATGGCCTCCTTCTTCAAAGACCGCAATTTCCACTCAGACATGGTTGATGATGCTCTCCACCGCATCTCCTCCACTTCCCGCTCCTCCACCCTTGAACCCCG
>NC_057736.1:22612108-22650797 GCF_004010195.1 Chiloscyllium plagiosum
GCCTGCTTGGCACACCCTCCTCATTCCTGAAGAAGGGCTTATGCCCGAAACGTCGATTCTCTTGCTCCTTGGATGCTGCCTGACCTGCTGCGCTTTTCCAGCAACACATTTTTCAGCTCTGATTTCCAGCATCTGCAGTCCCCACTTTCTCCATAGTATTTTTCATGACTACCAGACGTCTCAACATGCTTTATAACCAATTAAGAAATGTTTAAAGTGTTGTTGCTGTTGTAAAGTAGGAAAGGGAGCAGCTGATTTGTCAACAGCAAACATTGATAAATAACAATGTGATAATGACTAGGACTTTTTGTGATGTTGATTGAGAAATAAGCATTGGCCAGGAGAACATGAATGTGTTCACTAATATAAAAGCAAAATACTGCAGATGTTGGAAATCTGAAATAAAAATAAGTGCTGCAGAAACTTAGTAGGTCTGATGGCACCTTCAAGTGAGAAACAGAGTTAACATTTTGTGTCCAGTATGATTCTTTGTCAGATACTGCCAGACCTGCTGAGTTTCTTCAGGACTTTCTGTAAATATGGATGATCTTATTGGTCCTCTTCAAGACAGTGGCAAGGGATCAGTAGCATTCTATCAAATGGGAAATCAAAAGAGAAAATGCTGGAAAATCTCATCAGGTCTGGCAGCATCTGTAAGGAGAGAAAAGAGCTGACGTTTCGAGTCTAACTGACCCTTTGTCAAATGGGACTTGGTTTAACATCTCATCTGAAAGGGTGAAAATCCATTCATGTAGCACTTCAATTTTTCTAATCAAGCCCTGGAGTGAGACTTGAACCTAGTTATTCAGAGACAGATGTGCTACCAATGGAGCCACATACTAATTAGTCTAATTTATCTTTGGGAAGCACTAGAATGTAGAAGTTATATTAATGCAGGAATGTTGAAATATAAAAGATATTTAAACCCTGTTCAGAAACATCCATTTCTGCATTCATTTACTTCTCATTTACTTGTGTTCTTGTCCTTGTTACTTCCCTCACTGAAGGTAGGCAGAGGTAATGTTTTTACCCTGTTTATTTGATTGTAAACGACATACCTCAAAAACTAATAGATGGATTTCACCGTTTTATCCCAGTTCTTAAAGTCTTTTAATTATCTTCTATTAATCTCTGTTTTCTTTATATTTTAAATTGTCCTTTACTTGCATTTAATCTGGTTTACAACATTCCTGATGCTGTGGTCTCAGTACAAGTTGCCTATATGACTGTGACTTTGGTATGGTAACTGTACTTTGTGGTGTGCACTCCCTTTGGCAGTGACGCTCATTGGGAATAGTAAGTACCCTTTCCCAACCTGTTTCCTTAATTTATTTAAATGGTGTCTAACAAGGATTTTCTACTTTGCACATGGAGCTTGGAAAACATGGCTTTCCAGTCAAAGCTCAAATCTAGACTGCCTCTACAGATTATTCTACTCCATAAACTCTGTTGCTGCCAATCACAACAAGTTGATTAAGCTTTTTCTACCTTGTACTGCTTTCCTTCACTCCTGAAAATGTCTGAAGTGGAGGTTTTAGCTTGAAGTTTTATTTCTGTCTTATTGTTCTTGTCATGATTTCTGCTGACTGCTTGTTTGTTCAAACACTTGCAGCCGCTGACTGACCATGTGTGCTCTGAAAATGGTCAAATATGAAAGCGGTAAACTCATTTATAGTCATAGAGTCATACAGCCATGATCCTTCGGTCCAACCAGATCACACCGGCCACGTTCCCAACTAAAATACTCCTCCCTGTCTGTGTTTGACCCATATCCCTTCAAACCTTTCCTTTTCATGAACTTATCCAAACGTCTTTTAAATGTTGTAACTGTACCTGCATTCATAATTTCTTCTGGCAGTTCATTCCATACACAAACCACTCTCTGTGAAAAAACAGTTGCCCTTCATGTCCTTTTTACATTTTTCTCTTCTCACCTTAAAAAATGCCCCTAGTTTTGAGCTAGGGCAGCATGGTGGCTCAGTGGTTAGCACTGCTGCCTCACAGCACCAGGGTCCCAGGTTCAATTCCTGTCTCGGGCAACTGTCTGTGTGGAGTTTGCACATTCTCCCCATGTCTGTGTGGATTTCCTCCCACAATCCAAAGATGTGTAGGTTAGGTGAATTGGACATGCTAAATTACCTGCAGTGTTAGGTGTGGGGGAATGGGTCCGTGCGGATTGCTCTTCAGAGAGTTGGTGTGGACTTGTTGGGTTCAATGGCCTGTTTCCACACTGTAGGGAATCTAATGTTAAAAAAAACTCCCTCACCCTAGGGACAAGACTCTTGTCATTCACCTTATCTATGCCCCTCATGATTTTATAAACCTCTTGTAAAGGTCACCCTCAACTACATGTACTCAGTGAAAAATATTCCAGTCTTTCCAGTCTATTTTCATACATCAAACCTTCCATTTCCAGCAACATCCTGGTAAATATTTTTTGAGTTCTCTCCAGTTTAATAATATCCTTCCTATAACAGACCAACCAGAACTGCACACAGTACTCCAGAAGAGGCCTCACCAAGGACTTGTACAACATCAACATGACATCCCAACTCCTGTACTCAAAGGTCTGAGCAATGAAGGCAAGGGTGCTAAACACGTTTTTAACCGCCGTACCTACCTATGATGCAAATTTCAAAAGAATTATGTGGTTGAATCTCGAGGTCTCTCTGTCCTACAACACTATTCCAAAATGTTTCTATGTTTACTCCAATCGATTACTTCTATTATTGTTACCTTGTTGTGTTTCAGCAATGATGTCCACTGCTGATCACCATGTTATGTGTGTTGCAGAACCAGCACTACCAACAAAGCCATTGTGGTCAAGTGTTGCAACCAATCCTTCTTTCTAAATACTTTTAACCAATCTCTTCAGGCAGGTTATGATGCATGTAGGGGCTGGTGAGACTTGAATCCATTTGACCCAGAGGTATGGACACTACCACTGCACTGCACCCTTCTTTCTATGTAGGTTTTAATGGTCTATTTAGTTAACAGTGGTAGATAATGAATGACTTGTAAATCTTAATAATGGATAATTTATTGCATGACAGAAACACATTCAAATTATATCGGCTCATTGGACATAGTACTTAAGTATTAGAAGACAAATGATAACACATCTACACTCATTGGGATCTCAAATAGAGACCTCCTTTCCCCACATCAAGCATAAGCTTATCATCAGATTGGATGGAGCTTAATGCCGTCTCCAATATGAATCCTTTCAGAGCTATCACCTTCATAAAGGTAAGACTTAGAATATTACACCATCCTGACTTGGATGTATATTTCCCTGCCTTCATCATTGCTGGGTCAAATCCCAGAAATCCCTCTCTAACAGATCCATGGCCAAATGCACACTGCATGTCTACAATTACCCAGGAAATCTGCTCCCAAGCGCCTTCACCAAGATGGATAGGAAACATTAGTCTTTTCAGTGATCCATGAATAAACAATAAGAAAAAACTCAAGTGAACTCAGGAATACAACATTTAATTTCCAATATGACTGGGTAACTAGGAAATGGTACAAAGATCAGTGGATACACCAATAGCTAGAATTGTGTTTAATGAGTTGTGAAGTTTTAAAATTATGATTTGAAAGGATCAATTAAAAGATTAGTTCTTTAAAAATTTGCAAATTAATCTTCAATCTGCAGAACAAAGGGTGCCTTGTTCATGCATACACTGCAAAATGGCAGATCTAATAGAGCAATGATCATAGAAACTATGAAGAATACTCTAGATGTTAGACTGAACCATTTATTTATGTATTTATTTTGAGGAATGTGGGCATCTGGCCAGCATTTATTGCTTATTCCTAGTTGCCCTTGAGAAGGTGGTGATGAGCTGCCTTCTTGAGCTGCTGCAGTCCTCCTGCTGTGGATTGATCCACAATGAGGGAGGAATTTTCAGAATTTTGACCCAGCAACATTTAAAGAATGGTGATCTATTTCCAAGGCAGGATGGCGAGTGGCTACGAGGGGAACTTGAAGGTGGTTGTGTTCCCATATATCTACTGCCCTTGTCCTTCTAGGTGGAAATGGTTGTGGATTTGGAAGGTGCTATCTGAGGATCCTTGGTAGATTTATGCAATACATCTTGTAGATAGTACGCACTGCTGCTACTGAGCATTGATGATGGTGGGAGTGGATGCTTGTGGATGTGGTACCAATCAAGTGGCTGCTTTGTCCTGGATGATGTCAACTTCTTGAGAATTGTTGGGCTGCACTTATCCAGGCATGTGGGAAGTATTCCATCACACTTCTGGCTTATGCCTTGGAGGTGGTGACAGGCGTTGAGGTGTCAGAAGGTGTGTTACTTGCCACAATACCCCTAGACTCTGACCCACGCTTGTAGTCACTGCATTTACATCATAGAGTCATAGACGCATACAGAATGGAAACAGACCCTTTAGCCTAACCAGTCTATGCCGAACATAATCCCAAACTATACCACTCCCACATGCCTGCTGCTGGCCCATATCCCTGCCAACCTTTCCTATTCATATATCTATACCAATGTCTTTTAAATGTTGTAATTGTACCTGCATCTACCACTTCCTCAGGAAGTTTATTCCACACTCGAACAACCCTTTGTGTAAAACATTTGCCTCATATATCTTTTTAAAATCTCTCTCCTCTCACCTTAAAATTGTGTCCCCAATCTTTAAATTTCTCATCTTAGGAAAAGACATCTATCATCAATTCTATCTATACCTCTCATTATTTTATAAACTTCTATCAGGTCACCTCTCAACCTCCTATGCTCCAGTAAAAAAAAAGTCCCAACTTATCCAGCCTTTCTTAATAACTCAAACCTTCCATACCCGGCAACATCCTGTTAAATCTTTTCTGCACCCTCTCCAGCTTTCCATTTGAGTTTCTGATCAATGATAACTTCCATGATGTTGATAGTGAGGGTAACACCATTGTATATATAAAGGGCGGTGGTTAGATTGTCTCTTATTGGTGATGGTCATAGCCTGGCATTTGCGCAGCATGAATGTTACTTGCCACTTATCAGCCCAAGCCTGGGTATTGTCCAAATCTTGTTGCATTTGGACATGAACTGCTTCAGTGTCTGAGGAGTTGTAAATAGTGCTGAATATTTTGCAAACACCAGCAAACATCCCAATTCTGACCAGATTATGGAAAGAAGATCATTGATGAAGCCAATGAAGATGGTTGGGCCTAGGACATTACCCTGAGGAACTCCTGCAGAGATGTCCTGGAGCTGAGATGACTAACCTCTAACAACCACAATCTTCTTCCTATGTGTCAGGTATGACTTTAATCACCAGAGAGTTCGCCCCCGATACCCTTTGATTTCAGTTTTGTTAGGGCTAAATGATGCCATACTTGGGATAAAATCTAAAATCTAAATCTAAAATTTAAATTCATCCAAATAAGGGGTCAACTTATTAGCCCAGCATAAAAGTGAACCACTAGTATGGGTACGAGAGGTTCCCATTTTGAAATGTCATTGATGTTTGACACAAAGTATTAAACTCCCGTGGATCTTCACGACACCCCATTCTGACTGCTTGATCCTTTGCACCCAGTTATAAAGTTCCAGCAATTAAAATAGATAAGATTCCCTACAGTGTGGAAACAGGCCCTCCGGCCCAACTAGTCCACACCAACCCTCCGAAGAGTAACCCACCCAGACCCATTTCCCTCTGACTTAACACTATGGGCAATTTAACATGGCCAATTCACTTGACTTGCACACCTTTGGATTGTGGGAGAAAACCCACACAGACACGGGGAGAATGTGCAAACTCAGCACAGTTGCCTGAGGCTGGAGTTGAACCTGGGACCCTGGTGCTGTGAGGCAGCAGTGCTAACCACTGAGCCATTGTGCTACCACATGGTATACATTGTGTAGTGAAAGATTGAGGGTTAGTATTGTTGAAAGTAGAGTTTGCCTTAGCGGAAAAGGATGGTCAACTTATATGCAAAAATATGATTTTTGGGTTTGGAAAATTTGGGTCATCTTATATGTGGGGTCAATCTCTAAGACGCAATTTAAGGTGGCTTGTCTCTATAACAATATGTATGTTTGACTGGTACTTAAATGCTGTAGACAGCATCCGTAAAATTGGAAAAAATAATTGGTATTTATGTAGCTTTTGATGTGCTGTTTTTATTGTCTCATGTGTATATATATATAATATATATATATAAAAAAACATTGTGAACAGTCAGATTAATGCACAGCTGGGTTAGACTTGCTGAGGTTTGCAAATAAGACAAAGTATAATTATGCCATGTATCATCGGAGAGAATGCTTCACCTGCTAAAATCAAAGTAATAATCAGCAGGGTGCTTGCACCGAAGTGTCAGGATATTGGAAGCTTCTTTATGTAACGTGTGGGATTTAACAAATGGCTGATAGACTGTGGAAGACCCCAGGAGCTGGGAATGACCACATTCTACATTAATATCAAAACATTGAGCACTATATGTAGCAACTCAAAATGATATTGAAAAATAGAAGAATAAGAAACTGAAATTTGGCGGATAAAAAGAAATAAGAAGGTTTCATGAAATTAGGGAAAGGGAAAACAACAAAAATATAAACAAAGTAAGACAACAGGCCAGAGTTTAGAAGGTGTTGTTGGAAGAGCCTAAGCCAGCAGTAATTGTGCGATAGATTGGGGAGTATTTGCTACAAGGAGAAAATAATGCATAAACTATAAAACATTTTAACTAATCGAATCAAAATAAATATGTCAGATTGGATGCTTAAAAGGGGTTTGTCCAATATTATTGCCATTACACATCACTGGAGTGATTCTTCTGATGGTACAGGTATGCATTTTTACATACATAGAAGTAGCTTGAGTTGTCCTTCGAGGTCTTGGGATTTAGCCACTAAACTGCTTTTCATGCTCCGGCCAGATAGCAAGTGCAGTAAATACCTGAATGTAACCTTGGGTGGCACAATGGTGTGCTGTCAATTCCTATCTGTGCCACACACTAGGACTCTTGTGCCAGGCACCTGAAAAATAACCAGGCATTGAGAGACCTATACCAAATTCCTTCAGGCAGATTTCTCCAGAATAAAGTTTCCCCCATAAAGTTCTTGTGACTGTTAAGCCCAGCATAGTCTTCACCAGGTTGGTGTGGGGATATTTGCAGTTTCAGCCCACAGATATATTAAGAGAACCCAGAGATCCATCATTCGCAAGGCTAATTTCTTCATCACCTTTGATGTAATGTTCTACACAAGTGTTGTTGATTTTCCTAGAGCCATCCACGTTGCTATTACAGTGTGTGAACATAAAGGTATTTTAAAATTCTCATTAAAGATAGGATTTGTTTCAAACATTGTCAGAAACAGCAAACGGAACACAGATGCAAAAAATGACATAACAGTAAAAGTGTGCCTAAGGGCCAGGTATTTAGCAAGAAGTGATGCTAACCATTGATCCCATCTGTTCAGGCAGCAGGAGCTGGAAATCATAATTCTAATGCCTTTTGCAGTTCCTTTACACTTGTTTCTTTACAAGATCCTTTATCACTCTGATTATCGGTTTAATCATTTAATCTCTCCTGCCTTCCACTGTAGCTGATCTTCTCTTTGCTTCTTTCCTTCTCTCTCCTCTTTAGCCATCTCTGTGCTTGCTCAAAGGGAGTCAGTTAGCCCAAGGTGGCTGGAAGCTGGCTTGTGACTCAGAGTGAAGCTGGGGTGGAGAATGGCAGTGGCTGGGGCCAGCCACCCAATGGGTATGGTCAAGGCGGTGAAGCCATTTTTGTCCCAGAACCAGAGCAAAGCCAACCGCTGGGTGCAGAATCTTCACCGGGTCTGGCACTGGGAGGTGCCAGACACTGTACAGAAATACTCTCTGGATATCTCAATGAAACATGGAAAATATAACAAATGGGGAATGTTCATAAGAAATGCAAATGTCGCCGACTCCCAGGTTACCGATCTGCTGAGTAAAATTGACCTTAAGAAACTATAAAAGTGTGAAAGCAGCAGACACAGATCATGTGTTACTTCCCTGAGACAGAAACATCCCAACCCACAGGTTTCCTCTCCAGGATCTAGGACATGATAAATAATGAGGGGAAAAGGCTATTAGAAAATAAATTGTTTTCGGAAATCATTAAAAAAAATTGAATGAAAGTAAAGCATGAGTTCAATTCCTGCACCTGTCAATGTTACCATGACGGACTCTCCTTCTCAACCTCTCCCCTTGTCTGAGGTATGGTAACCCTCAGGTTAAACCACCACCAGTTGTCCCTCACTAAGGAGAGAGCAGCCCTATCTGTTATTTGCTCAGAACCTTTTACATCTTTGACTTCTTCGAGGACTGATAAAACATTATTTACCTGAAACTCCGTGGTGAATCTCACGTGTTATGAAAGGCCTGTCTAATGGATAGAGATTGAACTGATTAAGCATGTACTCTCTGGTGTTTAAAAGAATGAGAGGAAATCTAATTGCGGGATGGAAGGTGGTAAAGGAGATTGACAAGGTGGTCGTTGAGCCGGTGTTTCCTCTTGTGGACAATCTAGAATGAGAAGTCATAGTTTTAGGCGAACAAGTGGCAGATTTAAAGCAGAAAAAAGGGGTAACTACTTCTTTCAAAGAGTCATGAATAAATGGAATTCATTACATGAGAGTGTGGCAGAAGCCAGGACAGTGAATACATTTATGAAAGGGATGGACAGAGTTTTACTTATCAATAGGTTAAAAGGGGAGCAGTTACTAAAGTGAATTTGAGGCCTAAATGAGATCAGCCATGATTGTATTAAATGATGGAGCATTCTTGAGGGGTTGGATTGCTTACCCTTCCCTTCGCTCTTATATTCTTATATTCTTGTGGTTAAGTACATGCTGCATTGGATTTTTTTTAGGGATTCTCGCTGTGAGGTCTAGTGTGCTTTTTTGCTGTATCTTACCAAACACACCTCATTAACTATCTCCTCCACTCCTAAGGTATCCCTCACATCAGATTCTAGCTCAATCTTACCTGCACTGTTCCCAGAACAACCCACCACTCAGTGGATATCTGTCAGACAATTAACAGCATTTTTATCTGCACATCTTTGACAGGCAGTAATGCATTCAGTTGAGCATTGTCCATTCAGCACGGTATCTCACCGGTAGCAAAATGACAAGGAAGCCACACTGCTCATGGCACATACAAGGCTGACACTCCTTCAGACATTCAACCCCATTCCCTCACACTTGTAGCTGTTTAACCACCAGGACTCAGAGTTTACCTGTCCTTAGACACATCCCATCTACACCCTGAATCCCTGATATTCTTTTCCCAATGCCTCATCTTGTCATTGTCCAGTAGGGGACCATCAGTAGGTGAAGCATTTGGACAAGTCCAAATATGAGCCTTTACTGATACTGAGCAAATAAAAACCACAAAGGAAACAAATTCAGGCTGCAGTTGAACCAAGTGCTGGTGATCTGACCCTGACAATCCATAATAGTCCTCTGCACAAACATTTACTGACTGTATGGGTGTCAGTCAAGACCTGTCTGCCTTCTGGCACCTGAATACAGCTGAGCTTTGTTATTCACAAGGAGAGCTTCCTCTGGCTCAATCTCTTCATCATCCTCCTCAGATGATTGTTCTCTTTCCTCCAGTTCAGCAACATCCAGCACACCAATCACCTTGCTGCCTGCTCAAATTGTACAGAGCAGTTCACCAGGCTCCTATCGCACACTCTGTCTGGACAATAATAGAGGGTATCCCCTCAATCATCCCATTTTGCAGGGCCAGGTGATGGTCTGGAGATATTAGCACTAGACTATTAATTTAAGCATGCTGGTAATGTTCTGGAGTCCTGAGGTCAAATCCTGTTATGGCAGATGGTAGACTTTTAATTTAATAAACGTCTGAAATTGGGAGCCTTATGATGACCATGAAACCATAGTCAATTGTCAGAACATTAAGGAAAGAAACCCTTTACCTAGTCTGGCCTACAGACGTTGCTGTGACCAGCAGCGAAAAAGCAGAATGGTGTGTTGCTTCCATAGTGCCAGGATCAAGGATGTCTCAGATAGGGTGCAGAGTGTTCTCACGGGGGAGAGGGGCCAGCAAGAGGTAATTGTCTACATTGGAATCAACGACATAAGAAGGGAAAATTCTGAAGGGAGATTACAGAGAGTTAGGCAGAAATTTAAAAAGGAGGTGCTCGAGAGTAGTAATATCTGGATTAGTCCCAGTGCTATGAGCTAGTGAGGGCATGAATACGAGGATAGAGCAGATGAATGCATGGCGAGGACCTGGTGTATGGGAGAAGGATTCACATTTTTGGATCATTGGAATCTCTTTTGGGGTAGAAGTGACCTGTACAAGAAGGACGGATTGCACCTAAATTGGAAGTAGACTAATATACTGGCAAGGAGATTTGCTGGAGCTGCTCAGGAGGATTTGAACTAGTAAGGTGGGGGGGTGGGACCCAGCGAGATAGTGAGGAAAGAGATTGATCTGAGACTGGTACAGTTGAGAACAGAAGCGAGACAAACAGTCAGGGCAAGCAGGGACAAGGTAGGACTAATAAATTAAACTGCATTTATTTCAATGCAAGGGGCCTCACAGGGAAGGCAGATGAACTCAGGGCATGATTGGGAACATGGGACTGGGATATCATAGCAATTACCGAATCGTAGCTCTGGGATGGACAGGACTGGCAGCTTAATGTTCCGGGATACAAATGCTACAGGAAGGATAGAAAGGGAGGCAAGAGAGGAGGGGGAGTGGCGTTTTTGACAAGGAAAGCATTACAGCTGTGCTGAGGGAGGATATTCCTGGAAATACATCCAGGGAAGTTATTTGGGTGGAACTGAGAAATAAGAAAGGGATGATAACCTTATTGGGATTGTATTATAGACCCCCTAATAGTCAGAGGGAAATTGAGAAACAAACTTGTAAGGAGATCTCAGCTATCTGTAAGAATAATAGGGTGGTTATGGTAGGGGATTTTAACTTTCCAAACATAAACTGGGACTACCATAGTGTTAAGGGTTTAGGTGGAGAGGAATTTCTTAAGTGTGTACAAGACAATTTTCTGATTCAGTATGTGGATGTATCTGTATGTGGATGTATCTACTAGAGAAGATGAAAAACTTGACCTACTCTTGGGAAATAAGGCAGGGCAGGTGACTGAGGTGTCAGTGGGGGAGAACTTTGGGGCCAGCGACCATAATTCTATTAGATTTAAAATAGTGATGGAAAAGGCTAGACCAGATCTAAAAGTTGAAGTTCTAAATTGGAGAAAGGCCAATTTTGACGGTATTATGCAACAACTTTCAAAAGCTGATTGGGGGCAGATGTTCGAAGGTAAAGGGATGGCTGGAAAATGGGAAGCCTTCAGAAATTAGATAACGAGAATCCAGAGAAAGTATATTCCTGTCTGGGTGAAAGGAAAGGCTGTTAGCTATAGGGAATGCTGGATGACTAAAGAAATTGAGGTCTGGTTAAGAAAAAGAAGGAAGCATATGCCAAGTATAGACAGGATAGATCGAGTGAATTCTTAGAAGAGTATAAAGGAAGTAGGAGTATACTTAAGAGGGAAATCAGGAGTGCAAAAGGGGGACATGAGATAGCTTTAGCAAATAGAATTAAGGAGAATCCGAAGGGTTTTTACAAATACATTAAGGACAAAAGGGTAACTAGGGAGAGAATAGGGGCCCACAAATATCAGCAAGGCAGCCTTTGTGTGGAGCTGCAGAAAATGGGGGGATACTAAATGAGTATTTTGCATCAGTATTTACTGTGGAAAAGGATATGGAAGATATAGACTGTAGGGAAATAGATGGTGACATCTTGCATAATGTCCATATTACAGAGGAGGAAGTGTTGGGTGTCTTGAAATGCATAAAGTGGATAAATCCCCAGGACCTGATCAGGTGTACCTTGGAACTCTGTGGGAAGCTAGGAAAGTGATTGCTGTGCCTCTTGCTGAGATATTTGTTTCATTAATAGTCACAGGAGAGGAAGACTGGAGGTTGGCAAACGTGGTGCCCCTGTTTAAGAAGGGTAGTAAGGACAGGCCAGGGAACAATAGACCAGTGAGCCTGACCTCGGTGGTGAGCAAGTTGTTGGAGGGAATCCTGAGGGACATGATGTATTTGGAAAGGCAAGGACTGATTAGGGATAGTCAACATGGCTTTGTGCGTGGGAAATCATGTCTCACAAACTTGATTGAGCTTTTTGAAGAAGTAACAAAGAGGATTGATGAGGGCAGACTGGTAGATTAGCAAGGTTAGATCTCATGGAATACAGGGAGAACTAGCCATTTGGATATGGAGCTGGCTCAAAGGTAGAAGACAGAGAGTGGTGGTGGAGGGTTGTTTTTCAGACTGGAGGCCTGTGACCAGTGGAGTGCCACAAGGATCGGTGCTGGGTCCTCTACTTTTTGTCATTTACATAAATGATTTGGGTGTGAGCATAAGAGGTACAGCTAGTAAGTTTGAAGATGACACCAAAATTGGAGGTGCAGTGGACAGCAAAGAGGGTGACCTCAGATTACAACAGGATCTGGACCAGATGGGCCAATGGACTGAGAAGTGGCAGATAGAGTTTAATTCAGATAAATGCGAGGTACTGCATTCTGGGAAAGCAAATCTTAGCAGGACTTATACACTTAATGGTAAGGTCGTAGGGAGTGTTGCTGAACAAAGAGACCTTGGAGTGCATGTCCATAGCTCCTTGAAGGTGGAGTCGCAGGTATATAGGATAGTGAAGAAGGCGTTTGGTATGCTTTCTTTTATTGGTCAGAGTATTGAGTACAGGAGTTGGGAGGTCATGTTGCGGCTGTACAGGACATTGATAAGGCCACTGTTGGAATATTGCGTGCAATTCTGGTCTCCCTCCTATTGGAAAGATGTTGTGAAACTTGAAAGGGTTCACAAAAGATTTACAAGGATGTTGTCAGGGTTGGAGGATTTGAGCTATAGGGAGAGGTGACTGGAGGGGTGACTTTATAGACATTTACAAAATTATGAGGGGCATGGGTAGGATAAATGGGCAAAGTCTTTTCCTTGGGGTCGGGGAGTTCAGAACTAGAGGGCATAGGTTTAGGGTGAGAGGGGAAAGATATAAAAGAGACTTAAGGGGCAACCTTTTCACGCAGAGGGTGGTACGTGTATGGAATGAGCTGCCAGAGGATGTGGTGGAGGCTGGTACAATTGCAACATTTAAGAGGCACTTGGATGGATATATGAATAGGAAGGGTTTGGAGGGATATGGGCCAGGTGCTGGCAGGTGGGACTAGATTGGGTTTGGATATGTGGTCGGCATGGATGAGTTGGACCGAAGGGTCTGTTTCCGTGCTGTACATCTCTATGACTTTATGACTCTAAGTGACTTCAGACTCACTCCAGATTCACAGCAACACAGTTGACATTTAACTACACTCTGGACAATTAGGTTGGGCAATAAAAGCTGGCTTGGCCACTGAGTGAATAAAAGAGTT
Source organism: Chiloscyllium plagiosum (assembly GCF_004010195.1). Classification (NCBI taxonomy): domain Eukaryota; kingdom Metazoa; phylum Chordata; class Chondrichthyes; order Orectolobiformes; family Hemiscylliidae; genus Chiloscyllium; species Chiloscyllium plagiosum. The sequence continues at coordinate 22,625,565 of NC_057736.1, forward strand.
CACTTGTCCCACCATCCATTCCACTGTGGGATTCCACTTGTGGAAGGCACCATGTTGTCTGAGTGACCAACACATTACATTGCAAAAGGAGTGCCTGCTGTACTCTGAACACCTTCCCATCCCAGAACTTCCTGAACTATTCTCCTTTCCATTGCATTCAGCAGAGTGCATTGTTATGCTTCCATGACCATATGATGCAGTGATGTTCCCCTTGTCCCACAACGTCCTTGGAAGTTTCAGAAATCATGGGGCATTTGCCAGCATTTGCCTCCTTTTAACTTCTGCATCACTGAGGTGACACTATTAGTGTGGCCATCACCAATGGCACGGTGTAATCTGCCTTTAGCAAATGCTTGACAGATAAATACTATCAGTCTGCATGCATTACGTTCATGTGGAGAAATGTTTGTAAATAAGAGTAGCTGGAGTTCGCAAACATAAACTTCATATATTTGCCTCTTCAATGTCCTAGTACCCAATAGACGTCGATCCTGCATTTTCACCCATCAATCTGACACTGACTCTGCTCACCGTGGGTGTTGTCCCCGCTATTTTCCTGGGCATTTTGCATCTTCAAAACTTCAAGTGATAGCAGGGAACACAGCTCGCAGTTCTCACTGCCTACGCCAGGATCCACTTCCCCAGTGCCACCATGTTTCCTTTGCAACCCATTCCTCCAACTGGGTATTTACAATATTGAATTTTGCCTTCAGCTATCCTCTTTGACCTCTGAACCTTTGTGTTACACCTTAATGATGCCCACCATGTCCCTCTCCATTCCTTATGTTGAGGCCATGGTGATGGTCACTGCCACACAACCCTCACTCATAGCCTACAATGCCCTCTGATGCTATTCTGCCATGCATGTAAATTCTTCCTCCATCATCATCCTTGTTCCTACCTCCACAAATGCCTCTGCTTCCTCGCTGAGCATTGACAATCCCAATCTTTTTAGCAGTGACACCCCTCATGCCATTACAGGCCCCACTTGCAACCTCCTTAACAATCAACAGACATGCCCCTTAGACTATATTGCCATAGATCTCTGACCCACTTCTATCAGCAATCGCTAAACATGACTGACCAGATTCAGGCCTCCTGCCAACGATCCACAATTCCCCAACTGGTGCTGCCGGCCCTCTACAGCAGATCATTGCCTATTCCCTGGACTGCAGTCTGGCACATCCTCTGATGTGAGTGGCCTAAAAGATTGAGTGACTGTGATCAAGCTCAAAGAACTCATTGATTGACCGTAAAATCCCACCCAAGCCCCAACTCCCAGCACTTGACTGGTCTGGGGTCTAGCCTCACTCAGTTTCCAACATGGCCATGATGTTGAATAAAACATGCAGTGTGTCTGCTGTTCACATGGCTGGAACATGCTGGAGGTGTTAGACTGACATTATGGTGTGTCTCGATGTACCCTCTTCAGAGAGATTCCTGCTGGAAACATTTTCAGCACTTCACCTGACAAAGGAGCAGAGCTTTGAAAGCTTGTAATTTTAAATAAACCTGTTGGACTATAACCTGGTGTCATGTGACTTCTGACTTTGTCCATCCCAGTCCAACACCGGCACCTCTACATCAGGGATCCACACCATAAAGACAGCAAAACTAGGATGAAATTAGCAGGGGAAAGATTTGGAAAGCTTTGTCTTGGAATAGTGAGGCAGGCAATGGTAAGAATTACACAGAACCCAGAAAGTACAACAGGAAGGTTGTGAAATACAAATTGAAAGAGAGTCAGTGGATGTAGGGACAATAGACTATAGACTGGAGGACTGAGAGCTGTTTGCTTATCTGGATCTTGGCTGAATTTTCTGTGGTGAGAGTGACCTGCTTAGTGTTGGAAGTAGGGAGACAGAGGAGTCTGTGATGTATGGAAGGAGAGTTACTGTACTTGCACCCCATCCCCCATTAATTCTCCCCTGAGGACAGCACTGCAGCATGTTAGACAGGAGGTGGCAGCACCTGACAATACTGATTGGACCCAGGAACAAATGTGGAAGAAACTGACACACCTTCTGCAAATTCAACAGTTTGAAGTAGATAGCCAAAAATGCATGCCGTAACTTGTTTTTCTATAGTTACTGCTTACCAGTGCTGTGTAGTACTGTTTGAAATCTTGCACTGATAAATCTTTTAAAATAGATTTCAAGCCAGTCCTCTCCATACAAGTTACAATGAAAGCCCTTGGCACATAGACATCTTCAAAGGTTTAGTATATAAAGTCACAGCAACATGGTTACTTGCTGCCATTGAAGATGGGTCACACATGTGTAATTGAGTGTGTGCTGCTTCAACATGTCTGTGCTGCATTTCTGCTTTCAAGATAACATGCCAAACATTTAACTCCTCTTTTACTTGAGGAGATCAGGGAAATATAAGTGAAGGAACATCCAGCTCTTTAATCAGTCCTCCTCATCACTCACATGCTCAGTGTGTGACCTGCAAGATTTTGCACAACTGCAAAACATTACATATTAAAAGCCGATTTCTATTTGGAGCTTGTACCTTGAAATTGATTTTCCGACACAGCCTTTTTTTGTGCAGACCCATGAACAGTAGGCCTGAACAACATAGCACCCTGTGTCTTCCATCAAGTGGCTTCAATACCAAGCCCAGGTAGATTTACACTGATTTCTATATTGGGTTATGGGGATGGGGTGTGTAAAAGGCGTTGAAGTGTTTGATCAGCCATCATCATTTTGAATGGTAGTACATGCTTGATGGTTTGGATGGCCTGCTCCTGTTCTTAAGTTCCTATTCCTGGAGGAAGTAATGAGTTGCCTTCAGGAGATGGTGTCTGGTGGTACACATTTGTGGAGGAAAACGTCGGTTGGCAGATATGAAGCTGGAACTAAATAAAACATAAAAAGATTGCTGAAATTACGTGAAAATAAATATGCACATAAAAAAGTGCTATCATACATGTAGTTCCTCTAACCCATTCTGGTGCACACAGCATCATGCAAACTTAAATGCTCTGCAGAGCATCCTCTGCCATATCGACCTTATTCAAACTTACTGAAACGAAGTTCTTGAATTTTCTGCATGATACTATTTTGAGCCAACCTTTTAGGCCAGCTGGAAGACAAATCACTCTGCAAAATGGTCAGTAATCTGATTCAAGAGATTACCATCTTACTATATATAGTCCACCTTGCGGAAAATTTACCCAATCAGCTAGATTTAATCAAAGATTGCATTCGAGTGGCCCAGAAGGATAATATAGGTGCTGAATCATAGAATCCCAACAGTGTGGAAACAGGCCTTTGGCCCAACAAGTCCACACCGACCCTCTGAAGAATAATCCACCCATTACCCTACATTTACTCCTGACAAATGTGCCTAACCTACTCATCCCTGAACACTATGGGCAGTTTAGCTCGGCCAATTCACCTAACCTGCACATCTTTGAATTGTGGGAGGACACTGGAGCACCCAGAGGAAACCCACGCAGACACGTGGAGAATGTGCAAATTCCACACAGACGGTCACCCGGGGCTGGAATTGAACCCAAGTCCTTGGCATTGTGAGGCAGCAGTGCTAACCACTGAGCCACTGTGCTACCCCCTCATGGTTTGTTGCTTAAATCATCCACAGTCCCCTTCCTTGTTCCATCTGATCAGATTCTGCTAAAGCCCTCTGACAACACCACCTCTAGTTTTTTTCTGAGTGAATGCCTCATGTTTTATTGATTAGAAACAGTCTGCTAATTATTGCTTAAGAAGGCTGTAACATTACATTTCATCTGTAACTATTATATCCAATATACCGAGGGAATGTTTAGATTCTGCTAGATAATAAATTATGATAAATTCCAATATCTGTCTAAAAGATATGAAGCATGTGAGTTGGGAGAACCTCCAATTGCAATAAACATTAAATTCAAGTTCAAATTCAACTTCAACTGTTCGTTTAGTTTCACTTTCATGGAAAGATCTTTATGACCCTGGGTAAAGCAATCATCGCAATGTTTTGTGGAATTGCTATGAAGATTGTACTGTGTTTATAAAAATTTGTTTTAAATCTTCTGATCCATTGAATCTGTGTTGACTAAGGAAACTGTTTCTCAGTCATAGCATTTTCAGCCAGAAGACTGTGCATTCAAGTCCAACTCAAGAAATGTGAGAATTTTAATCTGGGTGAAGACTCCAGTACAGCACTGAGAAGGTCACATTTATTTAGAAGTTCTGAATTTCACATAAGCTATGAAGCTAAACATATGTATGCTCCCTCAGAGGGATGTAAATGATCCCATTGCTCTATTTTGAAGAAAAGCATGGCTGTCTTCCCTGTTGTCCTGGTAAGTATCTATCTCCTGACCGATTTGGCTAAAAACAGATTATTTGGGTATTAGTTCATTGTTTTTGGCGGGACTTTGTTGTGTTTAAACTGACTGCTGAATATTGTACGTTATAACACTGACTACTCTATAAAAAGTGTTTCAGTCATTGAGTCTTGGCACAACATTGAGATTGCAATGGGCACAGTATTTATAAATGCAAAAATTTCCTTCTTTTATTTGCTTATCACGAGAACCAAACCTAGGCCAGTTTGTCCCTGAGCGTGCTTGAGTCATGCTTCAACTTTGATTAGTTGACTTCATGATTAGCTCTGATTTAGTCAGAATGCATCACATGAAACGTGAACAAATCAGGCAGACTCTGTACCTGGAAAACATGACCCATCGTCTACATACTCAGAAGAGTTCATTTTAATAATATGTTTGTAATGAAACATACACAGTAAGTACGCATTATTTTTAATAATTTTAATTAAGGTGACACACTTCTGCATGAAGAAATTCTTTAATGATTAATGTGGTCATCATAGTGTAATTAATGAGATACAGAATTGCAAATAAATTCTTTATTAAGGTGGAGTTGTGAGAATATAAGCAGTAGTCTGATTTACTCTCTGTTGTGTAACACTTAATAATCTCTACTGCCCTATACTAGTTTTGATTTGTTGCAGTTTCAATTAGAAATTAATTGGATTGTTGAGTTATTAATAGTTTGTTTTCAATGTGTTGTAATAAATAGATTACAGAATATTGCAGCAGCATTTCTGAAAAATTGTAACTACAGCTGAGTCTCTTATTCATGATTGTACATGGTGTATTGAAAGGCAACCACTGTTTGCATATGTATCATGGAACCTTTTTGCCATGTTTATAGGAAATTAGACAATTTTCATGGGAGCTCCATCAATCTTAAGGCTACGTTCATGTCATTACTGTAGAGCTGTGTAAATCCCTCTAATTATGCACCAATAATTTGTGATTTGTACTATAACTTAATGCCAAACCACTTCACAATGAAGCTGCAGTTATAGTTTAGAAACAGCCTAAAAACTCCATTAGTAATGATTGGATTAAAGTGGGCTGCCAAGTTTGTAGTACCTGCCTTTCATGATTATGCAAAGTCAAATTCTGTCCCATTAAGTTGAACAAAACATTTTAATATTTCACCAAAGTTCGAACCACTTACTCTTGCAGAGCATGCTACATAGATGGTTTCTATTTGGTGTCAACATAATTGCTGGAGGGCAACTTGACTTATTCAATCGATTCCCTATGTAAATTAATTCACGCTAACCAAAACAAACTCCAAGTTATTTCAGAATTAGAAATAAGAATGATAAAAGTTGTCATTAAAAATAAGTAGATTACAAAGTGGAATAGGAAAATACCATTTAACAGTCACAGCACAGATATTTTAGTCACAATTACTAGATTATCCGCAGGACAAATCTGAAGGACTATGTCTGCCTAGGATTTCCTCCATGTGCTCCGTTTCCCCCCAAAGATGTGGAGATACCGCTGTTGGACTCTGGTGGACAAAATTAAAGATTGTGCAACACCAGGTTATAGTCCAATAGATTTATTTGAAAGTATTAGCTTTCAGAACGCTTCTTCTTCAGGTAGCTCGTGGAGCATCCCCATTCTGAGTGATTAAAGATTTAACAGCAAAATAGGTTTGTTCAATACATCACATCAGTTGTGTGACAGTTTGATCTTTTACTAAAATTCAGTGTCCTATCATCCTGCCCCGCTAGCTACCTGACAAAGGAGCAGTGCTCCAAAAGCTTGTGATTTCAAATAACCCTGTTGGACTATAACCTGGTGTTGTGTGATTTTTAACTCAGTTCAAAGATGAGCAGGTTAGGTGGATTGGCCATGCTAAATTGCCCTGTGGTGTCTGGAGAAGTGGAGGCTAGATGGTTTAATCATGTAGGGTTACAGGGGACAGGGTTGGGTCTGGATCTGGGTCGAGGTGAGACATCCCTTGCAGGCTCTTTCTGCACTCTAAGGATTCTATCTGAAAGCAGTCATTTGAAAGAAACAGCCACTACTGGCTAAAAAGTGGACTATGGTGTTAAGGAGAACCAAACCTACCCTTGAAAAATTCCTTCTACTAATTGTGGTGGAATGGAGATTAGGGCAACAATCAGGGAAAGCAAGGAAACAGAAAAGCTTCAGAGGGGAACTAATAGAAAATGGTAAACCAACACTTCTTACCATCCTCAGTGGCTGAGAGAGATGCCCTCATGATCATGAGAGGTTGGCAGATTCTGGATGCCAATGTCCTTGGATGAGGGGTGCATGCAACTGGAACTCATGGATTGTATCCTAGGCTGCAGTTGGATTGTCCGCAGCACAAAGGTAGTTCAGAGAAAGTGGTGAGCTGAGTCAACCAGCTACTGCTCTGGTTTCCATATTGAGTTTTCTTGATGTGTAGCTAGTTTGGTGAGTTTGGTATGATTGAAAGCTGAATATTAATTAGGTGAACTGTGACATTGATAAGGTGTTCAATTAGTGTTAATGCCTGTCTATTGACAATTATCAATTGCTCAGTGATAAACTGAGCAATTGTGAAAAGCATGAAGGATGGTGCGAAATGCTCTCCAATGTCAAAATGGTGTTCAGGACTTTCCATCTGACTTTGCCAGAAATTTAATCATAGCCCATGTCGCTCAGACCCCTGTAAGATTCCACCCAAGGTTACTGAAAGCCTAAGCATTTCAGCAGTTCAGTTGCTACATTTGCTGACTTGGAGGATTATTTAAACTTGTTTGGTGCCATTGCTGTTGAGTTATATTGAGGATTGCCTAGAGAAGCAAACTTATTCCAAACCTTTGGCAATTAATCCAGCATTTTCTTTGAACTGAACCAATGTTGACTTGGAAGAATGTGGTACAGGTGGTTTAATGCAAGAACACAAACATGCCTCAATAAAGGAAATATAGAGGCTTACTTGTGGGAACTAAACCAACCTTAACCATTACAATTAGGGTTAGTTCAGTGCAAGTGACAGGAGTAAAGGGAAAGGTAACATTTGCAATTCTCCAGCAAGTCAGGGAAAACAATAGAAGTCTTTATACTGTTTTTCAGTTTAATTTGATTTCCAGATACCACAGCTCTGATTTAAATAAAATCCAGTCAAGCGATGATTTTAATCCACCCATTTTGGAGAATGGAGTGTGGGTAAAACTGATACCATTGGCTCCATTTCCATTAGCAATCCATGGGCTGCCATTTTAACTCCAGAAATCATTTGGTAAACCATCAGAAGCAGGCAGGTTTCCCCTTGAATGAATTCCTATTAGTTTCCAATCATGCCATTTGGCCCTCTAGGTGATTTTAACTGGATAGGATGAAATTCTCTCCCAAGGTCCAGCCTGTTCAGTAAAGACAAAACTGTTCCAATACATTGATGATTGGTCATTGGTGCTGTTTCCTCCTCTCATTTGGAATTGAAAAAATCATCACGTTTGTTTTCAATTTCCATTCTTCTCTAACCTTCACCTCATCCATCTTTGACTTTTCCCTTCTTTGACTTCACTGTTTTTATTTCTGGGTTAGGCTCTTCATCAACATACAGTACAAACTCATTGACCTCCACAGTTACCTTGACTATAATTCCTCAAACCCTGTTTCCTGTAAGGGCTATATTCCATTTTCCCAGTTTCTCTCTCTGTCACATCCATTCCAGTGGTGCCACCTTCCGTCGAGGTGCCTCTGTCATGTTCTTCTTTTCTCCTCAACAAAATGAAGCCCTCCCACTGTGGCTAACAAGGCCATCAGCCATGTCTAACCTATCTCTCGCACTTCTGCCCTGACCTCTTCCACTTCCACCCCACCAGTCTCGACATTCAAAAGTCAACTTCTGCCACTTCCACCACCTCCAACAGGACAACACAACCAAAGACATCTTCTGCTCCCTGCTACTATTGGCACTCTGCAGGGCCATTCTGCCTGTGATACTCGATCCACTCCTCGATCACTCCTGGCACAGTAGAGTAAGTAGCATTCAGGTTCCTGAGCCCAGGGCTCATCCACTCTTCATTGCTTTTCTTCTTAATTTTCTTACCTTCCTGTGGAGAGCTCAGCCATGAATGGATCGGCATTGGTAGTGTTGGTGGTGGTAAGGTGCCCAGTGTGTCAGAGGTGAGTGTGTGTTCCTGGTGGCATCAATGGTGGTGAGTTGTCCAGTGTGTTGGAGGTGAGTTTGTATTCCCGGTGGTATCGGTGATGGTGCGGTGCCCAGTGTGTTGGAGGTGAGTTTGTGTTCCTGGTGGTATCGGTGGTGGTGCGGTGCCCAGTGTGTTGGAGGTGAGTGTGTGTTCCTGGTGGCATCAACGGTGGTGAGGTGCCCAGTGTGTCGGAGGTGAGTTTGTGTTCCTGGTGACAGCGGAGGTGGAGGCAGTCCAGACTCAGTACAAGGCCCGGCAGCACCTGTGGCGTCTGTGTTGCTGAGATCGGCCCTGCACAGTCTCATGGTGGCGGTGACATTGGTGGGCACAAGATGGCACTGAAGAACGGTGACTCTGTTCCAGTGGTGGCATGGTAAGTGACCTGAGTCTGGCAGACTGCTTCGTGCTGGCGTTGGTTTCAATACTGGGGGGGGGATGAGCCCAGATCCAGATCCAAGGCTAAACACTTAACAAGATGGACTTTGAACTTTAATTCCTTATTTTCTACCTTTATATTTTATGTTTTTAATTTACTTATTCATTTGTGTTGCATTTATTGCCCGTCCCTAGTTGTCCTTGAGAAGGTGATGGTGAGCTGCCTTCTTAAATCGCTGCGGTCCACCTGTTGTGGGAATTCTGACAATGCTGTGAGGGTCTTGGGTTATTTTCTGTGCTTTGAGATGGCGCTGGAGAGTGGCGACCTTATACAACACTTTTCACTCCATTTCACCGCTAACACATCTATTGTACATCCCTATCATTCCTTCGCCATTGTACAACTAGTGTAAATTCATGTCACGGTAAATAAATCAAACCAAATCCTCATTTCTCCATGGTTCCTTCCCATGCAATTGTAGAAGATATAACACTTCCACATTCACCTCCTCCCTCCTCATTGTCCGAGTCTTCAAATACACCTTTCAGGTGAGGCAGTATTTTGTTTGTACATTATTTGATCCAGTCCCTGTACATACTGCACACAGTGTGGTCTCTTCCACATTGACGAGACCATATTAGGTGACTATATTGTGGAGCACCTCTGTTCTAACTCTAGGAATGACCTGACTTCCCAGTTGTTTGCTATTTGAATAAACACCTTACTTCCATGTTAATATTTCCATCCTTGGCCTGCAGTAATTTTCTATTGAAGCTCAACGCAGGTTGGGGATGCAACACCTCATTTACCACTTGAGCAGTTTACAGCCTCTAGGACTCAATGTTAAGTTTGAAACATTAGAGTATGACATCCATCCACCATTTTATTTCACATTCTTCATACTTTCCCGACCGTGTCTTGTTTGTATTTTGTCTTGGCTTTGCTCTCATTAGAGCAGACACATTTCCTCCATTGCACTGCTAACACATCTATTGTACATCCCTATCATTCCTTCGCCACTATTGTCACTGCCTTTGTCTAATCAGGACGTGCTACAGGATTAGCTTCACAGTGAAATTCACAGTTCATTATTTAAAGGGGTACCCGTTTGAAGGCCGCTATATTCACTTTATTGCTTCCACTAGAGGAATAGTTTAAGGAAGCGTAGCCTCAGAAATCAGGAGCATGGGTAGATGGACATGCAAGAAATGATGAGGCAAGTGGAGTTGAGTGGATTTTCACCCAGCTCACAGGGTCTATAGTGCAAAGCTATGACTAAGGAAGTTTGCAGCAGGACACTGTGTTTCGCTAGATGGGCAATGGCTGAATTGATCTCTGCAGCATCCTGCCACAGACCTGCATGGCACAGGTAGCCAGGTTTTGTGAGCAGCTTTCAGCTGTTATGACATCTCTGATCATTTCTGCCACAAACCTTTTTCAGGCTGGGGTATTCATCTCCATTTCCAAATCTGCATCAAGTAGCTCAGCAATGCAATACTTTATTTGTTGGACCTAACCAGCCGCCAACACTCAAAAAACAGGAGAGCTGTGTGATTTGAAGTGAATGCCACTGTCCTTTGTGAATAAGTCAGCACTCACACAGCCGTCAAGGCATCAGGAGTCCAATCAACAGCTTTTGTCAATGGAAAGGCCGTTCTCTCCAATAACCTCCAACTCATCAGACGTTACCAGAGAAAGATCATGCAAATTTACTCCAGTTCCACATCAGTTGTGATGGCAATTTTACCTTGTGACAGTTCCCCATCCTTCCAGAAACAGAATATGTGCTCAATGACACATGGCACTACCCAGAGCCCGATCTGAACTAATCACAGCTGTGCCACCACTAAAACCTCATTGAGAATGTCACTGGGCTTTCGAAGCAAAGTTTCAGATGTCTGGCTGCATCGAGGACCAATCTGTAGTGGTTCCAATGTTAAGTCTGTCATATCAAAAGTATGCTGCACATTGCACATCCTAGCAACACAGTAGAATTGTGGAGCAGCAGGAAGAGTCATCATCAGAAGAGGAATAATTGAGCGAAGAACGACAGAACAAAGAGAGCCAACCCAGCATAGTGCATTGCAAGCAGAAGCCAGTTATCTGATTATAGAACAGCACAGCTGGTAATCTGCTGCATGCTTTGTTGCAGAATCTTCCTCCCACTTGCAGGAAAGACAGTTCACCCCTTTGCCTTACAGAACCTAGGACTTGCTTTTCATTCATTTTAATAAATCTTTTTTACAACAACTTCCTAGAAGAGGTTGCCACCACCCCTTTAGAGTTTATGCAGAATTTGTTGAAAACTGTGACAAGAAGGTAGCTGGGCTTGCTACTCCTGTCACCACTGAATACCAAACAAATAAATTAACCCCTGTACACCTTGCACTACCCCATCTGCTCAACCTCCGCTGAGTGTTAAAATCTATACCTCATTTCTTAAGTGTAGTTCTATCAGCTTGACAAAACTAAAGCTCATTCCAGTTTTACAACGGGAGGGGTTTGTGCAATGCACTAGAGGGCAGGTTTGTGCTGTTGTCTCATGACCGCTGAGACCTAGAGTAAGCCTGCTTGCAATTAGACATTTCCATTTGTCCGGTGCAGAGTACAGCAAGGACTCTATTTACTAATTGTACTTGTTAAGGAAAAAATATGTATGGAATGTGGAGATTGCAAGATAAACAATCATACACCAAAAATGGCACTACGTTGTGTGCAGTTTTAGTGGATGTTTTTTTTGCTTCAGAGATGACCAAAATACAAGTTTGCCCTTTACTTAATTGGTCCTCAAGTCTGGTTCAGAGCAATGTTTATGGCTGTTCTGAACTGTTGAATACAATAGAATGAGGAGGGAAGGGGTTTCTTTTCTTTCATAGTGAATGAAACTAGGTAAGGGGAAATATTTTAAACTTTATTTTTTTGTTGTAATTATGCTGCAGATTAGGCATTTTTCTAAACTTCAAAATAGGTTCAATATATGATACTTGGAAATGTGCAGAACATTATTGCATTTTAACAGGGCAAGTTGTTTTTATCTGAAATCCACTGTCTAAAAGGTGACAGAAGCAGATTTCATAGGAACTTGCAAAAGGGAATTACACATACACTTGAAAAGGAAAGAGTTACAAGGTTAGTAGCACAATGGGCCAAATATCAACCACCTGGGCTGTAACATTCAATTGTCATTGCAAATGTAATCTTGGATTCAAGACATTTCAAGAGGATAGGCCCATAAATAGGCAGAAACAAGACTTAGTCCTTTTTGAAATAAATTGACTAGCTGTCAGAAAGTTAATATAATTTTTTTTTATTATTTAAGAGAGACCTGCACTTGAGTTGATTCCAGACTGATTGGGTGGAAATCTTCATTACCTGCAATGTGCTATTTCATCTGTTTTGGGGTAGTATCAGTTCTATTCTAATTTGTGAATCCCACACAATGAATTGGACAAGGTAGAGATTTAATGTTAATCTTGCTTTGAGAACCTATAAGGTTAGCTGGTATGGGAAATATAAATTTTACAATGAAGCATGAGATTTATCTTCTGATGCTGGGACTAAGCCGTATTGTCAGAGTGATGTACAGGAGTCAATACAATGCAGAGTCCTGTCCTATTACTGGCTCTTTAATGTTTGATGCTGACACAGGCTGCTCAAAGAGGAAGTGTTTGATTCCCTATTGTTGATCATTTCTTACTTCACGCCAGTCACATCAAACAATGGCAGCCATGACAATAAAGGCAATGAAAGCCACATTTTAAAAAATGTACATTTTATGCGTTTATGGCTCTAAGCAAAGATATAAATCCGGGAGTATGTGCAATGTCAACATGACCGACGGTGAGATTATGTCGGCGCACAGACAAAGAATAAAATTAAAGACATTGTTCATTTCTTCAACACTGCATCAGCCCCTGTAATATTACTCACAGCCAGACAATAAGAAGTGCTGCCAGCTGCCACACTGTATGTCATGCCACTTTTGCATGTCTTTCAAAAAATTAGTGACTCTGAAACAAACTTCGTGCAAACATTAGACTTTTTTCGTGTTGGAGGGCATTCAAGGCTACATTCAAGGCTACATTACAAACATGGGGTTCAATGACTTTCACAATCACTTAACCCTTTCATTGATCAGTCCACACCCTGAAAGTACACTGAAATGCACAACATTCTACTTGCCGTGAAGCCACCTCTTAATGTTACTTCTGATAATTATTTGATGAGATGACCTTGCTTTGAAACCAAAGCTGCACAGCTCTCCACAGTGCCTGATCTCTCACTAGCTCCTTTCTCTTTCATGCAGTAATTGTATGTAATAAGGTGGTGAAATTAAGAGCTACAATGAAGAGTCCACATTGTGCTAAATTGCTATTTGAGAGATGGTATGTTGAAAATGAAGTATTTCTAAGAATCAAGGAGACCTCTCACTTATATGAGATTGAAAAGCTTTCATTCATGCATCCCATTTGATGATTTTAAATTCCCAAAAGTGGGCAATTTGTTGAAAGAAAAAAAACAACCTTTATTTAATAACCACATTAAATAAATCTACACCTAAAAAAGGCTCTTAAAACTGTTCATCAAAGTATGAATCCAACCCTCCAATGCTGGGATAACTGGTCTGGAGCTTCTGAAACATTCACCCATTCATAATATACTCAGTCATAATGACAATCCTGAGGAAATGGCAGCATTGAAACTCATAATGGTGAGTTTTTTTTCTACCTACGCGACATGGCAATTTATCAGTGCAATCCAGCAGCACATCTTTTTCTCTAACTGACAGCTAGGGTTTTGTTTTGTTCGGTGACACCGGCTGGTCAACATTTACTACTCATCCCTAGTTACCCTTGAGAAGGTGGTAATGAGCTGCCTTCTTGAATTGCTGCAGTCCAAATGCCTTAAGGAGAACCTAAACGTCCTTAAGATGGAATTCCAGGACTTTGACCCAGTGACAGTGAAGAAAGAGCGAGATATTTCCAAGTTAGGATGATTTCTGGCTTGTTTCCGTGTATCTGTTGCCCTTATCCGTCTAGATGGAAATGGCTGTGGTTTGAAAGGTGTTGTCTCAGGATTTTGGTGAAATTCTGCAAGAAACCTTGTAGATAGTACACACTGCTGCCACTGTGTGTCAATGGTGGAGGGAATGAATGCTTGTGGCTGTAGTGCCAATCAAGTGGGCTGCTTTGTCCTGGAGAGTGTCAAGTTTCTTGAGTGTTGTTGGAGCTTTACACCTATCTCAGCAAGGGGGGAATATTCCATCACACTCCTGACTTGTGCTTTGTAGATGATGCTGGAAATGTGTTGCTGGAAAAGCGCAGCAGGTCAGGCAGCATCCAGGGAACAGGAGAATCGACGTTTCGGGCATAAGCCCTTCTTCAGGAATGATGGACATTCTAATTTAGTTGAGCCTCGTGTCTGTGCTCTCCCTCTGTCTGGTCAATCCAAGTCCACTGTGACTGCAGAATAATTTTGTCTGTCTTTGTAGATGATGGACAGTCTTTGGAGACTGAGTATTCCTTGCCTCTGACCAGTGCACAATATATAAGTATCAGACACAGTTAGCACTGGTTGACTGATGTTTCAGAAAATTGAGGTAAAACAGGAAGGCAGTGACAGCTCTGACCAGTTCATTGTGAAGACACAATGCAACATTTGAATATCAGTGTAAAAATCACTCTGGTGTATCATTTTTATGATTAGATCTTCATGGCTAACATTACTTCACTTCTAGAGACTTGTTGGCTTTGCAAGGTTCCTTGATGATTGGTTACTGTCATGCATTCCACAATGCACAGTATGAGATAAATCGTAAGTTTTATTCTGTTTAGATGGCATGAAACCAGCAGCAAAACGATGATAGGGGAATAGATGTTTCTGAGATGATCTCAGGGTAACACATTGTGGCATCCTTATTTGAAGAGTAAGGAACTTAAATGTCGTGCCTTTGACAGACAAAATTATTCTGCAGTCACAGTGGACTTGGATTGACCAGACAGAGGGAGAGCACAGACACGAGGCTCAACTAAATTAGAATGACTGTCAAACAAATGAGCAGCATTTGCAGTAAAAAGTAAGTTAAGTGGAGTTCAATGCTTTATTTCACAAACTCAAGAATGATAGTTTTTCATCAACTGCATGTTCTCTAAATGGATTTTGTAAAAAGACCTGACTGTAGATGATGATAAACAAGATGATATGGCATGGAAGAATAGAATGATAAAAATGATTAGGTAGTGCACAAGATCTTTACATTTCCCTTACAGTTCCTCAAATATCAACTAAAAAGCTTAACTATTTTTGGAAAAACAGGGTTCTTGCTTTGTTAGATTGTTGAAATTAAGTTTACTGCATGTATTCAGTTTAGTATTTGATTGTGAATACTGTTAGTGTAATTATTGATGTTCTTAAGGGGTTGTGCACCGTGTGTGCACGTGTCTTGAGACACCCAAGCCAATATTTCCAATCAATAATTATTTTTCTGGTGGAATGCATATCCTGGGCAGCTGCAGAATCTCACTGACTGGTTGCTAGGCTGCTGGTGGCCTTCAGTTCCCATGTGGTATGCATTGTGGTGGCACAGCATCTGAGTCAGCCATTTCTAGTGTTGCTGTGGTTGACTGATCTTGCTTGCTTTCTGCTGCTTCTACAGCTGTGCCTGATGGTGTGGATGAGCCGTCAAGTTTGAGGACAGCTATCCCATTCAAGGCTGCTCCTGGCATGTGACGAGTCTGAGGGGAGCTATAAAATTCATTAAAGCAATTTAATTCAATCTTCAAGTATGTTGAAACTGATTAAGAATTATTACACCATGGCTATCATCTAACCAAGTTCTCAGTAAAGGTCCATGAAAGTCATAATTTTTTCCAAAAATCCTGATTAAACTGTTGAAATTTTTATTTTCCTGCAATTTTATGTAACACGTCAATTGTTTTTCTGGCTGTGAGTTCATTCAAAACAATCCGAATCAATCACAAAATCTGCTCAAAGGATTAAAGTTTGGACAGCAAGGAGGTAAGAGTGAAAATATGTCAGAAAGTAATCCCTGTTACTTTTCTTAATAAAAGCAGAGAATGCTGGAGAACTCAGCAGATCTGACAGCAGCTGTGGAGAGAGAAAAACAGTTAATGTTTCAAATCCAATTTGACTCTTCTACAGAACTGGTATTGGAAAATGGTGCATTTTGATTTTGTTGACCGAGGAAGAGGAGGAACTAGGGGAACTGATGGCATAGATGCCCAGGGTAAAAGACAATGGATTTTCTGATGGTGGTGTGAGAGAGATAGAAATGTAAAATGGATATAAATGAAGGTATGAAAATAAGAGAGTAGACCATTCTGCTTAAAAGCAAAGTTAACAAGACCTGAAATAGATATGGCTTGGAGTTGTTGATGGGGAGTGGATTTTTTAAAAAAATTGAGGATAGTGGTCATGCTCTGAAGTTGTGGAAATCAATACTGAGTCCTAAAGACTGCAAAGTGCCTAAGTGTATAACAAGGCCTGGCCCCTTCAGCTTGTGTGGTGCTTTGTTGAACATTGCAGCAGACCCTGGATGGGAACAAGTTGCATCATTAAAATGGCGACCACTGGAAGACCAGGGTCATTCCCTAAGGACAGAACAGAGGTGGCCCACCAGACTGTCATCACATTTGGGTTTGGTCTTGCCAGTGTGAAGAAGAGCACATTGTGAGCAGCACTACCTTTTGGTTTATCTGTGCACTGAAAATACAACTGCTATGGGTGAATAAACCTTTCTTGTTTAGAATATTAATCACTTGACTGCATGTCTAATTGACCAAAGATCTTAGGTTGGATTTAGCATGTGATACAAATTAGAAATAATTCAGAAAAACTGCTTTAAAAATTTCCCCTTTTCAGCATACTAACCTTCTAAGCAATTACTTTCCCTCTGGTTCCTCATCTTTAAAATTTTTGAATATTAATGGCTTTTGTGAATTCTTTTTCATTTTGTTTCTGGTGAGAATTTTGCATTGTGAGGTACGCTTTTTATTTTCTATCATATTGCTCACAAACATTCAAAATCCCTCCTAGAAGCTATATATTTTTGTACTTATAGCTCCCCTTAATAATTAGAGTTATGAGTGCTCCTCAGTAAGAGTTAGTAATTCGGTTTGATCCCCGGTGAGGAAGGAAGATCTGGCTCCCCTTCTGTAATCAAAACCCTCCCCATGTTGATTGTACCAAGGTTAACTTAAAACAAAAATCCTTGTTCTAGTGATACCTTTCCAATTCCAATGTATTTACCATTAAAAAGGAACAATCATAATCAGGCTTTCTTAAGTTAGAGAATGAATATGTTTATTATTTACTAAAACGTGAGAAAAAAATAAAATACTGACACATACAGAGATGAAAACTGAGAAATGAGTAAAAAGCTAACAGTTGCAAACAGATATGAGTCATTCTTTGGTTTGTCTCTGTGAGGTAGATGGTGAAATCTTAGTACCACGATATTGGGAGAATCCTGACTGTTGAGTGGTTAACGTTGAGTTCTGCAATTTAGCTGGACAGTTGTCCCACTTCTGATTCAATTATGGCTTTTGACTGATGATTTAGAATAGAATCCTCTACAGTTTGGAAACAGGCCATTTGGCTCATCAAGTACACACCAACCCTCTGAAGAGAATCCCATCCAGACTCACCCCATTTATATAACCCTGCATTTCCCATGGCTAATCCACCTAGCTTGCACACGATGGGCAATTTAGCATGGCCAATCCATCTAATATGCACATCTTTGAACTATGGGAGGAAACCCATGAAGACGCAAGGAGAATGTGTAAACTCTACATAGACTGTTGCCCAAGGCTGGAATTGAATCCTGGTCCCTGACACTGTGAAGCAGCACTGCTACCTACTGAGCCACCATGCCACTTCCATTGAACAGGGAAAGACTTTCTATCTTCTTCCTTTCACCTGCAAGTGTTGCAGAGTCTAATAGATGTTCACAGCTGTAATGTTCACTGCACACTGTAGCTCACTAACACTAGAACACCAGACTAACATTCATACATCAGAGGTGCAGTTTTTTAAAATGCCTTTCTTGAGGATTCTTAGCATGAGAAAACACAGACAAATCTTTCACCCAAACTGCTTTCCTTTATCTCAGATTATGTCTGCATTCAGGAGACGTTACTCACAGGAGATTGTTCAGATTTGATGAATTTTATCTCTTCTTTTGATGTGTTTCTCTGAAATTCCTTGACACCCTTCCAGGTGGAGGGTTTTGGTTCAAGTATGTTTCCAATGGCTGTGGAAGTTCTGCAGCAGGAATGATGTTGAACACTTGAAACCAGGCAGGGACATTTCAGCTGGCAAGGGGTCTGGCAAATATAGATTACCAAGCCACCACTTAAACAGATCACTGTGATTAGTTTCGCAAAAATTGGCATGTCTGTTTTCCTGTGAATCAAAGCACAATGGATTGTTTTATTGCACATTTTCCTCCAACTTAATCTGTTCTTTTTGTGATGTGAATATATAAAACAAGTGGACAACAGTCTTATAAAGCTGACAAAAATAACTGCAACAAGTTGCATTATGTCTTTGATATAGCACAGCATGTTAAGTGTTTCAAAAAGTTGTAATCAGAACATCTATATCGTTCTGACATATGCGTCAAGGAAGGGAGTGGAACTGGTGGCTAGGAAATGGGAGTTTGTAGTGAGAGGTGAAGATTATGGCATGGCTCTTTCCATTTGGTGGAAACTTTGGCTCATCCAGACTGGATGATTTGGCAGGCAGTCTGAAAACTCAGAGGTTTCAGAGACATTGAGATGTGGTGAGGTGAAGTTGGATGTTGTCAGCTTACATGTGGAACACTATATCATGTCTTCAAATACAATTTTGCAGACAGGGCTACATCAACTTCTCTGTTGAGATTTTGAGTTCCAGGTTTTGGACTATGGAAAGTTGTGTCAGGGGCAACACATCTATATGGTCCTGGCCATCTCTTTGGGAATAGACCCGAAAGTGGAATTGAAGAGTCTTGTGCTGGATAAGCACAGCCGGTGAGGCAGCATCCGAGGAGCAGGAGAATCGATGTTTCAGACATAAGCCCTTCATCAGGAATGAGGCTTGTGGGCCAAGGGCAGTGCCGAGTTGAAAGTTTGGGACTGGGATAGGTTGGGGGGAGGGGAAATGGGGAAACTGGTGAAATTCACATTGATTGTAGTTGGAGGGTCCTAAGGGGGAAGATGAGGTGTTCTTCCTCCAGGTGTCGGGTGGTTAGGGTTTGGCGATTTCCCTCCCCACCCCTATCTGCGTTTTGGAGAGATCATTCCCTCTGTGACTCCCTTGTCAGCTCCATTCTCCCCACCAACCCACCGTATCCTCCCCAGCACCTTTCCCTGCCATTGCAAGAAGTGCAAAACATGCACACACACCTGCCCTCTCACCTCTGTGCAAAACCCCAAAGGATCCTTCCACATCTGACAGAAATTTGCCTATACTTCCACACACGTCATCTACTGTATCCATTGCACCCGATGTGGTCTCCTCTACATTGGTGAGACAGGACGCCAACTTGCGTTTCAGAGAGAATCCTGGGACACGCACACTGACCAACCCCACTGCCCTGTGGCTGAGCACTTTAACACCTCCCATCCCACTCTGCCAAGCACATGCAGATTCTGGTGCTCCTCCATCGCCAAAACCCTAAATACCTGACGCCTGGAAGAAGAATACTCCATCTTCCACCATGGGATCCTCCAACCACATGGGATCAATGTGAATTTCACCAGTTTCCCCTCTTCCCCTTTCCCACCTTCCAACTCACTGTTGCTGTCTCGGTCCTACCCCACTGACCAACCCCACTGCCCTGTGGCTGAGCACTTTAACACCTCCCATCCCACTCTGCCAAGCACATGCAGATTCTGGTGCTCCTCCATCGCCAAAACCCTAAATACCTGAATTTATCTCTCAGCCCCCTTGGCCCACAAGCCTCATTCCTGATGAAGGGCTTATGCTTGAAATGTCGATTCGCCTGCTCAGGTGCTGCCTGACTGGCTGTGCTTTTCCAGGACCACACTTTTTGACTCTGATTTCCAGCATCAGTAGTCTTCACTTTCTCCTAAAATGGAATCAGCAGGATTGCTCTCTCAATGATCTGTGTAGTACTCCTCATTGTTTGAATCCTCCCCTTCACAATCCACAGCAACAATGGGGTACCATTTGGTGTCAATAGATTAGATTCCCTACAGTGTGGAAATAGGCCCTTCAGCTCAACAAGTCCACACTGACCCTCCAAAGAGTAAACCACCCAGACCCCTGACCAAAATACCGAACACTATGGGCATGGTCAATACACCCGACCTGCATATCTTTGGATTGTGGGAGGAAACCAGAGCACCTGGAGGAAACCCACACAGACACAGGGAGAATGTGCAAACTCCACACAGACAGTTGCCCAAGGTGGGAATTGAACCCGGGTACCTGGCACTTTGAGGCAGCAGTGCTTATCACTGAGCCACCGTGCCGCCAATAAACCACCTACTGTTCAGTTCACCTTCTCTGAGCATGCTGGCTATTAGGAATTGCACACAATGGAGATGCAATGGCTGACTGCTGTATGATAATGTGCAGGCTGGGCAACCAGAGGCCTCTGGTGATCAAACAGTGAAGGAGTAGAATGCTCTCCTGTTGGCATACCTCTGTGTGTTTTCAACAGGAGCTTTTAGTGAAAATTATACACTGGCATTTGCTCCAAGTGATGCTTTCGAAAGTCTGTCCCTGTCTTTTCTTCTTTGGTGCCTTGGCCAATTTTATGAATGGTCTGGCCTAATGATACAGCATATTGGTCACTTGCTGAATTGTATCCCTTCCTGCTGTTTGACTGATCTGAGACAAGTTCCATTGTGGATATCTGGAATAATCCTCACTCATAGAAGTGTACTGCCATGGTGAACTTTATCTCTGCTGTGATAGTTCTTCATCTTCTTCATCATGTTGACCAGTTCACAGAGCTGACCAAAGGTGTCCTCTATGCATCATGGGTAGTGCAGAATAAGCTCCTCATTTCTCATTCAAGACCCATACATGTGGTATGTAGGACACCCATCTGGAGACTGAAGTGAAATCATTCCCTATCCACCTTAGCTCATTCAGTCTCAAGTTCTGGGATTTGCATTTCTCTCCTCCAGTATTAGAATCGTCAGAGAATAAGTCATTATTAAGGTTTTTCAAGATGTGTGATCTCTGCAGCAGCAAGGTAGGTCTAGGCCTAGATAAAATAATGGAATATTCGATTTGTCAATCACATTGTCTGGATTTCATGACAATAGATATTCCCTCAGTAATAATATGCTTGTTTGAACACTTCACCATCTGTCAGATCTTGATGAAATAAACATTAAGTTTATTAATGTTTAGTTAAGTTAAGTTTCAGTACAAATGTTTATTATATATTTTGGCTCTAATGCGGAATGCATCCAACAGCAAGTCTTTAATGTAGCACAATGATGGAATGAAAGAGAGAGCAGGCACTTTGGTCATGAAATTCAAACCTGCCCATTCTATATTGAATTTTATTTAATGAACTATTTTAATGAAGATAAAATTTCATAAGTCATAGAATATTGAAATCTACCACTTAGCAATCTTTCACTAATGGTTTCTCTGGTTTGGGGAATGTGCAGAATGCTTGGTACAGTCCTATATCACTGGGAAATAAATCAAATTATTAAAAG
This sequence comes from Chiloscyllium plagiosum, assembly GCF_004010195.1. NCBI lineage: Eukaryota > Metazoa > Chordata > Chondrichthyes > Orectolobiformes > Hemiscylliidae > Chiloscyllium > Chiloscyllium plagiosum. Next base: position 22,647,132 of record NC_057736.1, read on the forward strand.
TCCCCAAATGACTATTTCTCATAATCAGCAACAAAGCCATCTTTCAGGAAGACGTAAAGTTGAAATTGCTTTCTAATTGATGAAGGAATTTGAAAATAAAAACTATTGAGCTGTTGGATACAATCTACATCTGCTATGGGGAATTGTATGATGCCGATTTTGGCCATTTCAAGACGGATCAGGTTAAGGTCACCTCTCAAAAAGCTTCTATCTCATTATGATATATTGTGTAGCTTCAAAGATTGCAAGTTGTGTTGTGCAATTGTCCAAGTTCCTAAGCTTTAAAGGGATGTTGTTATGAATTTATAATTTTCCATACATCAAGAGGTATTTGCTAAATCAAAGGGAGCATTAACATGGTGATAGCTACAGAAACATTTTGACCACAAGAGTTTTAAATATTTTATATGGCAGCAACTTATGGGTGATTTCTTCAGTTGGTTCTGTTTGAACAAAATTGAGGCCAAATCTTACTAAAAACCTGCCTAATGTCACTTTCCAGAAGTCTGGCAAACTTTCCCATGATATTGTCCAAGGCTCATCTCCTAACTACATATCACACCACAATAGCAACCTGCTTATCCAATACAAGCCTGATTCTTTCATTGCTGAGGGTGGAAGTATTTGTCACTACCAGGATATCCTAAGATCCCTGGGATCTACAATCTGGAGAAATGCACAGTAATGCTACAAAAAGATTACTGACCATCTCTGTTTTTCCAGGATAAGTGCCACCATCTTCACGCTGCTCCTGCACCCATCTTCCACTAAGCTTCAGACTCGACTATTCTCATTTAGCTATGCAACATCTTCTCAGTCATTCTCTTCCACTCCTACTCTACTAACTCTGCATTGCCCGTTCACTCACAGGACACCTCACCACTGTTCTGCCACCTGGACCAGCACAACCATCTGTGCCACCCGCTTTCACCTGATTTTTCTCATCTCCCAGGAGAAAATGCTCCACAATAGCACTGAAAGTGCAGGACAGGTGTTAGGGTTCCTGGCATTCAACTCCTCACTCATTATGAGAAAAGCATCTTGGTTGTTGTTGGCCAAGACCAGCACCAATCCTGTAGAGACACAGAAACATCCATGTCACAGCTGTCAAGTAGAAGCAATGTCCATTGTTGAATATATCCTTAATGTTACAGAACGTCTATGTCTTGTTTGCAACACATTCACGTTTTTGTCTCCTTTTGGTTCTAGCATCATTACCACAGCCTCCATAATCCAGAGGGTGATTCTGCAAGACATCGCCTCATCACGTCTGAGAAATAGGGCAGGCAGATCTGCCAGGGGCACAGGACAATCTGACACAGGACTGTTGCAATATGATGAGGACGCTGTGGTCTCAGGCATACAACCAGCTCCATGGCCAATTTGGTGGCTGCCTCAGACTGCCAAGTCCAGCATGCCCAGCGTCTACTGGATAAACCCACAGATCTGCACTCCATCATTCCAGCTACAAGTGCTCAGCAACACTATAGCTGTGACACTAGACCCTTTAATTTATTAATGCAATAGGATCTGATTGCTGAAATGCAATAAAGTACTTTCTGTTTCAAGCAGGAGCCTCTCATCATTATGACACACTTGATGGCTGCAAGATACCAACAGTTACCATCCCAAAAGATACAACAGAGCAAAGTCAACTCCATTTGTTTTTTTCTGATAAGAGTACAGAGCTTCTCTGAACTTCCTTATCCAACAGTGGATGGCAAACTTCTAGACATTGCAAATATCTCTCCAGCTCCAGCTAGGAAGGAACCATGTAAATATTACATGCCGTGGTCACCTTCATAGCCTTTGGCAATACCGTCATTGCCCACCTCTGAAGTTGCTGTTATAATCATAGTAGGTGGTAGATTTCAATGAGGATCGTTTTATGGAAATGCAAATTTCTGATACATTGTTTCAGCCTGAGGTTCAGGTCAGAAAATTGTTTCGTGAACACCCTGGATGAATATTGCCTCTGCTCTGAGTCCTCCTCTGCCTTTACCTCCCCCTCTAGTCTCTGGTAGCTTGTTCTCCACTTACTGCCCTTTGTTCTTTCTCCACTGATGTTGTTTTATGAAGGGGAATGACTACCAGTGCAGCCTTCTGTGGGGAAAACTGGTTGGTGTGGAATCCTGAAACTCGCAGCAAATATTTAAGCACCTACTACACTTTAAATTGCTACAGTAAGTACTAAACATTTGTAGAATTGAGGAAACAGCTGGAAGAAATTAATCAGTGAATAGTTGATGACCCCTTGACATTGTTCTGCTGCTAAATACATGTCCAACACATGAGATAACAGGATTAGGTGTCAAATCACTGTTCCATGCTAATTGACTGAGATTGTCTTTCTTTGCATTTTTCCAATGGGTGTTTACTGCACACATGGGCTAAAACCATCACAAAACAGCATGATTAGCCTCAGAGGTACTCCAGATGCCATATCAAGACTTTGGTAACAAAGGGTGTTACCAATCTGAATTATGTGCCAAATTGCTTTTGTTGAATCCACTGGACCATTGGTGTTTGTCATCCACTTCCACTGGTATTGTAGCAGCTTTCAGTATCAGGATTATGATCCAAATTACATTATTTGACTATATATTGTTATGATCCAAACTGATTTAATTACTGAGAAGAAGTGCGGACTGCAGATGCTGGAAATCAGAGTCAAGAGTGTGGTGCTGGAAAAGCACAGCAGGTCAGCCACCATATGAAAGGAGCAGAAGTGTTGATATTTCAGGCATATGGCCTTCATCAGGAATGAACCCCTCATTCCTGATGAAGGGCTTTTGCCCAAAATGTTGATTCTCCTGCACCTCTGCTGCTGCCTGACCTGCTGTGCTTTTCCAGCACCACACTCTCGACTCTGATTTAACTACTGGACATGTCCGATCTGGGAGTGAAATCTGACATGATAAATCACATTCTGTTTTCTTGTTACCTAACAAGGTGGTCTTTCAATGAAACACATGCCATGTAATCCTGCTGATTTGATTTTAATAATAAAACAGACGTTTGTTAGACAAAAGAAATAAAGCCAATTTAGAATCAACATATATACTTATATAAAGCACAATTTCAAAGATTCCAAAATACATGGTATGAATATAATCCTATTTATCTCAACACCATCTCTTCACTGCACCAAAACACAAGAGAGAATTCCCTTTTCTATCACATTTACAGATTTGACTTATCTGTTTCTTTCAATTCCTCATGTTGAGGGTTTGTTAGCCTTTTTTTGATTATTCACACAATTGCCCATTTTGTTTAGCTCAAAAAACCCCGTCAGGGTTCAAACCAAACACTTCTAGTCTGAAACATTCAAACCAAAACACTCAAACTGTGGTAATTTCCTAACTGTTCTGAGCTAATTATTCCCTCGAGGAGAAACAGGTTTTCACCTGGCAGGGGCCCTCTGTCTTTCATATTGGTTTTAAAAATACGTGGCTCCAGAAAGATTGACAGGTTAGTTATTAAATGAGGTAAAAACAATGACTGCAGGTGCTGGACACCAGATTCTGGATTAGTGGTGCTGGAAGAGCACAGCAGTTCAGGCAGCATCCGAGGAGCAGCGAAATCGACATTTTGGGCAAAAGCCCTTCATCAGGAATAAAGGCAGAGAGCCTGAAGCGTGGAGAGATAAGCTAGAGGAGGGTGGGG
>NC_057736.1:22651697-22737489 GCF_004010195.1 Chiloscyllium plagiosum
TGTGTTGGTGAAGTTGATGAATTGCTCAACCTCCTCGCGGGAGCACGAGGTGGCGCCAATGCAGTCATCAATGTAGCGGAGGAAGAGGTGGGGAGTGGTGCCGGTGTAATTATGGAAGATCAACTGTTCTACGTAGTCAACAAAGAGACAGGCATAGCTGGGGCCCATACGTGTGCCCATGACTACCCCTTTTATTAAATGCCCTCAGACACACAGACCAAAATCATATGCCAGTACTTCAAAATTCAAACTCAAATAGATGATATAAATATATATAAATCACATAGAATCTGTACTTGTGAAGTAGGAGGCCCAAGTTCAAATCCCACCTTCTCTAGAGGTGTGCAATAAATGGGAAGTACGGTGGCTCAGTAGTTAGCACTGCTACCTCATAGTGCCAGGGACCGTGGTACAATTCCCATCTCGGGCATCTGTCTGTGTAGAGTTTGCACGTTCTCCAGATTGTATGTGGATGCTGTGGAGAGTCATACCTCTGCTCTTCCTTCTGATTCCAGTCTGCACCCCTCCTGCACTCTGCCTTCACTTGCCTGTGTTATGAGTCCAGTTTTGATCCTGAGTCTCAGGTGAATGCGGTATCAACAGCAGCAACTGCCTTTCCTGGGATGGCTCACTGCCACCCAGTTAAATTCCTAATTGTCCTTCTACTCTCCAACCGGGAAACCATCTCCAGACAACTCCCATTCTTCCAACTATGGGCTGCGGGCTGATTGTAAATCCCAGTACAGGCCTGATAGTTAGCCTTGCAGTTACCTCAGATTACCTCTTATGAAAAGCCTGACCTGAATTTCCTTTTTTAAATAATATCAGTGAGACACAAGAGAAGGCATGGACTGCAGACTACTGTTTAGCATCAACTGCAGGAACAGATGGCAGTGAACGTCAGGTCTGTGTGACTACAGTATGATGATTGGAACACTCTAACAATTGATGGCAGTCAGAAACCAGAAGATTTTGAATCAATCTCAAAATCGTCAGAATACTCCCTCGAGGGCCACTGGAAAAGCCTTTGGCCTATCCCTGCTTTGATATTGAGACCAAAGTCTTTTCACAGAATTGGCAAAAGATGTGAATGTTCTTTCTCTGCCTGAGTTAGCTTGTTAACTGCTAATACTTTAAAGCTATTTGTGTTTGGAGCAGAATTTTGCCATTGACAATATTATTCTCACCATTCCTTTGAGATTTTTTGACACCGTGTCAATGATCCTTTTAAAATTTTAAGATGTTATTTTTGTGATCATTTTGATGCCCTGCATCTTTTGATATCAAGTTTGACAATTACAGTTTTTTAATATATTTATTTGTGTGATGTGGGCATCTCTGGCTGGGTCAGCATATTTTGTCCATCCCTAATTGCCCTTGAGAAGGTGGTGGAGAGCTACCTTCTTGAACTTCTGCAGTTCACCTGCTGTGGGTTGACTCCTAGGGCATTAAGGAGGGAATTTCAGGATTTTGACCAGCGACTGTGAAGCAATGATAATATATTTCTAAGTCAGGATGGTGAATAGCTTGGAGGGGATCGCGAAGGTGGTGATATTCCAATGTATCTGCTGCCCTAGTCCTTCTAGATGGAAATAGTCCTAGGTTTGGAAGGTGCAGTCTGAGGATTTTTGATGAATTTCTGCAGTGCATCTCGTAGATAGTACCTACTGCTGCTATTGAGCATTGGTAATCGAGGGAGTGGGTCCTTATGGATATGGAGTTAATCAAGTGGGCTGCTTTGTCCTGAATGGTGACAAACTTCTTGAATGTTGTAGGAGCTACACCTATTCAGGCACATGGGAAGTATTCCATCATACTTCTGATCTGTGCCTTGTAAATAATGAACAGGCTTTGGGCAGTCGGGAGATGAGTTACCCACATCAATATTCCAAGTCTCTGACCTGCTCTTGTGGCCACTGTGTTTATGTAGTGTATCCAGCTGTGTTTCTGGTCAATGATAACCCCCAGGATGTTGATGTGGGATTCAGTGATGGTAACAACATTGAATATCAATGGGTAGTGAAGAAGGCTAATAGCATGCTGGCCTTCATAACATGAGGAATTGAGTAAAAAAGCAAAGAGGTGCTTCTGCAGCTGTACAGGGCCCTGGTGAGACCACACCTGGAGTACTATGTGCAGTTCTGGTCTCCAAATTTGAGAAAAGACATTCTGGCTATTGAGGGAGTGCAGCGTAGGTTCACGAGGTCAATGCCTGGAATGGCAGGATTACCTTACACTGAAAGACTGAAAGACTGAAGCGACTGGGCTTGTATACCCTTGAGTTTTGAAGATTGAGAGGGGGTCTGATTGAGACGTATAAGATTATGAAAGGATTGGACACTTTGGAAGTAGGAAACATATTTCCACTGATGGGTGAGTGCCGAACCAGAGGACACAGCTTAAAAATACCAGTGAGTGGTGGCTGTGTGGAATGCTCTGCTACAGGGGGCAGTGGAGGCCCACTCTCTGGATTCATTTAAGAAGGAGCTCTCAAAGATAGTGGAATCAAGGGTTATGGAGATAAGGCAGGAACAGGATACTGATTAGGAATGATCAGCCATGATTATATTGAATGGCGGTGCAGGCTCGAAGGGCTGAATGGCCTACTCCTGCACCTATTGTCTATTGTCTATTGACTTAGATACAAATGTACGAGGCACAGCTTCTTTAAATACAAGATCTCCTATTCCAATAGAAAAATAAAATGTTGAGCATTACAATGATAAAAGTTCAGTACAACAGACCACACTGGCACCTAGCTTCCAATCTGCACTGGGCTGAGCTCCAGACCACGTGAGAGACACGCCACACCAGGAGGTCTGACTGTAGGAAGCCACTGGGCCAGACTGGCTGGTCACAGCCAACACCGGGAAGTCGCCACGCCATTCTGGGAGATGTCACCAGGGATCATCACTCACCAGAGGCCAGGAGTCATTGCTGGAGGCCGGGAGTCAAGAGAAGAAAAAAAGACGAAGAAGAAAAAAAGTACTGAAGAAGAAAAAGAGAAGAGAAAGAAGAAAAGAAGAAGAAGAATGGACAGAGTGAATGAGCTCCAGTTGGAGCGTCCTACTCCGCTGCCGTCTTGCATGCACATAGTCCTGTTTGGTAATGCTGGGGATCATTGGAGGAAGTCAAGGTGAATCATCCACTTGGCACTTCTGGCTGAAGATTGTTGCAATTGCTTCAACCTTACCTTTTGCACTGAGATGCTAGGCTTTTCCATCATTGAAGGTGGGGATACTTGTGGAGCCGCCTCCATCAGTGAGTTGTTTAATTGCCCACCACCATTCATGCCTGGATATGACAGGACTGCAGAGCTTAGCTCTGATCTGTTGGTTGTGGGATTGCTTAGCTCTGTCTGTCACTTGCTGCTCTTGCTGTTTGGTACAGGTAGATCTGTTTGGTAGCTTTGATAGCTGTACTCCTGTGTCTTGGAAGAGACAAATGTATCTGTACTAGCTTCCTACGGTCGTGGTTATTATCCCTGACCAATTGTCAATGTACTTATTGGTATCTCAATAAATCTTCATGTTATCCAAGAATAATGCCCTTCCGTCAATCCATAATGTATCTTTTACCTCTAATCACCAAGAAAAAGCAAAACAAAAATTGTCAATGAACTACCTCAAAAACCCCTTACCTAGTAATAAATTTTGGTAGGTGGGGCAAACACCGCAAAGTACCAGGTGTGATTCGCAGTGTTCCCTCTAAGTTGCATGGCTGCAATGTGAGGTTCCTTTGAGATTCCATGCACATTGACTTCTGGTTTCAGAGGTCTCTGCCTTGGAGGTTCATGCCCCCCGCAAAAAAGATTTAAGGGATTATTGGTGGACATCTTGGAAAACGTCACAGAATGTTTCCTAACCTCCATCCTAGATAACCAAATGGTTATCCTGAAATGAAGTTCCTGAGTTTTAGACTCTCTAGCCTTGGAAAACTGACCCTCACTGTCTGCAGTTCAGACATTCGAATCAAATTTGTTCAATGAAACTACAAATGTCACATAGATACATTCTATTCAATGTCTTCCCATCAAATAATTCCCTTACCTCAGTATGCAATTCAGTGAACTTTAGATGCACCTCCTCCAAGAGAAGGTATATTCTCCTTTCGGTTCAGTGACAAAATTGTACCAAGTTCTCCATCTATCTATCTATACCCATTTTCCCTCTACCTTCTCTCCATCCCTAACTTCTTCACTTAGCTCCTCGTTGTCCTATAAGTTAGACACTGTTTGCAAAAGTGAAATAACTTCTGGTATCGTTTGCAACAACAGATAGAGGTTAGACTACAATGATACAAAGCCCAAGTTCAGCCAAAACTGGAGTATCTTGTTCATTTCTAGGTATATATTGGCCCTTGGAGGGAGTGCAAATTGGATTTATCAGATGGTAAGTGGATTCCCAGGACTGGGGAGATGACAAAATTGACTGGAATTTAGATGGTTAAGTGATATTTTCATCAAAATAATCAATATATTAAGGCAATTTATAAAAAGGGTAGAGGGAAATTACTTCTGGTGGGGCATTTAATATAGAATAGCTTAAAAATGAGAGCAAACCCTTTTGGAGGGAAGTTTAGAAACATTTCTAAATTGATAGAATCTTAGATTCTTTTCTGCAAATTGCAGTTGATGTTAAGTCAGTTGCTAATTCTAAAATCTGAGATTGATAGATGTTTTGTTAACTAAACATATTAAGAAAAGGCAGGTATATGGAGTTATGTCACAGGTCAGCTGTGACCTTAGTGAATGGCAGAATAGATTCAAGGGAATAAATAGCCTCCTGTTCCTATGTTCATGCAGGGTTCCTGAATCATATAATTTCAGTTAATATCTATTGGATGGCTTAACTTATTATCAACACCAAACAAATTTTGATTTGTGGTAAAATGCCTTCTGATTTGTCTGACTCATTTCATGTGTAATGTACCTTAAAACCAAATAAACCTACCATACTGTTGTAAATAATTTTTAAAAACTAAATTCTGTTAAAAATCAATCAGCTAGTTGATTGACTGGTTGACAAGCTGAAATCCTAGCTGGGTATTGCAGTTTAAAGTTATCTATTCTTTCTAAGAAACAGCTAGCAGCAAGAGCATAGCTATTCCATGAAAAAAAAGAGTGACAGTAACAATCCTATCTGTAGAAATCCACTCCTGGCTGCCTGGTTCATAGCGAGAGAGAGAGAGAGAGAGAGAGAGGCTAATGGTGACCGTAGGGAGTTCTGTGGTCCAGAATGTCCTGATCTCCCCTGAAGGGGTCAAGAAAAAAAGAACAAATTTGGAGTTTCTGAGAAGTGGAAAAACATCAGTTTAAAGCCACTGGTCTGTTCAAATCAAAGGGTAAGAGCACTTTTTAATTGGCACATTTATCTTGGCTTGTGTTAGTTGTAAAATATATATCAAATGCTGCAGACAAATGAAGATTTGATGTTTTAAAGAGTTTTAATTGCAGACTTACTAAGCCAACAGAATGAGATGTTGTCTCTTTAATCTTGCATTTTTTCCCAAGCCTTTATTTTACTGTGAATCTTAATTGTTTGCATGCATCTTCCAGTAATAAAAGTCTCTGATCTTTTTGCGTCATGTTGAGGAGATCAGATTTAAATCTGTTAGCAATAATCTGGATCCAATTTTAGAAGATGTGTTTTGGAAATGTAACTTGATTCCCTCTCTGTTTCTTCAGATATGCTACAGTAAAAGATTTGTGTTTTAAACACCAGGGAGACTGTTCCATAGCTTGCTATTTTCTTCACATTTTGGTTGCAACTTTTGTACCTCGGCATTAACTTTGTGATTTATTGCTAACTAATTATTTCAGTGATACACGCTAAACTTTGAGACTCTGTGCTGCAATATCACTTTTTTGATATAAAACATACTTAAATATATCCCAAAAATCATAATGTTAAAATTTGTCAAATGGGAGCTTAAGACAGGTGTTTACAGGGTTACTTCAAATATCTAGAGAAGAATGCAAGTTCCACTGATGCCTAGCAACTAAATCCAAATACAGAGGAACCTCAATTATCCGACATTTGATTATCTGGAATTTAACCAAACAAAATACTCCCCATCCGTAAACCAGCTGTAAAACCAGGAAACCTATTGGACAAAACAGGTCCATTTGGCCCATCTCACTGGTTTTTGGAAAGAACTATTTACATTTATCTATTCCTCTGTCCTTTTCATATCCTTGTAAACTTCCCTTTTTGCAAATATTCATTGGTTTCTTGTTTAAAAGCTATATGGATCAACTTACATCACAATTTCTGCTTTTTATGGATTTTGCTCAGCTACTGTCTCTGTCAGGGCAGTTCATTTCTTCAAAACACTCTTTGCTTGTGTTACATTCTCACAATTCAATTGGCCTGGAAACAAAAGATCAGATGAACTGTAATTGACTCTTGCTTAAAATGCACTTAGATCAGTTCTGTACAATAAACAATAAGATCACCTTTGATTCTACAGCATTAAGATAGCGTGCTTCCTGTTAGATTGAGATAAGTCAGTAAAACCAGGTACCTGTGTCTCTGCCATTTGTCATTGCTTGGCTAAAGACCAGTGTCAGAATTTTTTGACATAACTCTCAAATAAATCTTAACAAATTGAATAGATGATTTAAAGAACAACAATCTGAAGCCAAGAAGGAAAACACATGCCCAAATCCAGGCTCTCAGCCACATCCCCTGTAGCTAACTGTTAGCTAATGCCAGAGGTTGGGTAGTTTTTACTTCTCCTCCTGTTGCCCCCATCTCACTCCATGTCACTGAGTGATATTACAGTTTCCAATTGGATTTTAATCTGGTTCCAAATGCTAAAGAATAGTGTCATGGAATCAATTAGATCAAGCTTTGTTTCAATTTTGACAACTCAAATGCAGATCTGCCTTTGCAGAATAACTAATTTCTTCTGTGGTATCAACACTTTGACCTGTACTCTGAGGAGACAAATTGTTGCTGGTGAAGGAAAGTGGAAAGCTCTGAACTCATGGGAGTGGCTCACAAAGTTGGATTGGTTTTCTTGAATGAAAGGAATTGATAGAGAATGTGATCCAGGTTTTTAACATAAGAGAAAGCATGGTCACACTGGTGTGTGTTGCTCCAGGTAACGGGTTTAAAAAGGTTAATCTGAGCTAAACTGAAGCTCCATCACTCTGTTACATATTGGTGGAGCACCAGGTATCCCAGGCACATAGCCTGGTGTCTGACTCATTCTCCAAATGGTGACCCATGTCTCTCACCTACATCTTGTCCATCTTTATTATGTCTAAGGGTTAATGTATAATAAATAGAGCTACTGAGATTTAATAAGGTATGTTCTGTTATCTAGAACAGGAACTTCATCTGCTGAGACTTAGTTATTGTTCAGCCTTCACCACAAACATTTGTGTTGTTTTGGTTACCCTGGGGCCTCCTCGTGATATCTTCCTGCAGGAGGCCGGGATCCCGAGTATCTCCATCCCCACTCCATCTTGGCTAGCGGCATCAGAAGACAGGCTAGGACTCTGTTGATCGACTCAGAGTCAGGACCCATTAATTGATAGCCAGCATGGAGGGAGGAGGTGCGGGACCTACACTGTGTGACCGTCTCCTACTCGGAGGAGGTGCGAGACCTACACTGCATGACCGTCTTCAGCTCGGAGGAGGTGGACAGGGAAGCGATGTTGCCAGTGGCAGCAGAAAAGGAACACATTGCCAGGACCCCAGGGACAGTTTCAGACAGTGCCAACTGGAGGAGGGGGGGGGAGTCTAAGAGCTTAACATATGAGGAACATTTGAGGACTCTGGGTCTATACTTGATGGAGCTTAGAAGGATGACGAGGGACCTCATTGAAACTTACAGCATACTGAATGACCTGGAGACAGTAGATGTTGGAAAGATATTTCCATTGGTAGGAGAGAGTAGGACCTGAGGGCACAGCGTTAGAGTAGAAGGTAAACCTTTTAGAAGGGAGATAAGGAGAAGCTACTTCAGCCAGAGAGTAGGGAATCTATGGAATTCATTGCCACAGAAGGCTATGGAGGCCCGGCCTTTGAGTATATTTAAGACTGAGATAGGTAAGTTCTTGATTGTCAACAGGATCAAGACTTATGGGATGAAAGCGGAAGAATGGAGTTGAGAAACTTATCAGCCAGGATTGAATGGTGGAGCAGACATAATGGGCTGAATGGCCTAACATCTGCTCCTGTGTCTTATGGTCTTGTGGAAAGATGAACTATTTCAGTTTTTGTAATTTAATATTAATTTTTCAGTATTTAACAATTTGCACAATTTATTCAGTATTTAACCATTTATACAAAATATTCAGTAATTTATTCTGAAATGCAAAATGGTGCCGAAATGTGGTGTCATTATCAACTTTTCACTATACTTAGGTGTAAGTGACAACATTAAATAAATCTAAATCTATCTACAAGAAAACTAATAGGAAAAAGGACTGTTGGCAGCTTTCTACTCTGACCATGAGTGTTTGGTACATGGGCCTTCTTATTACAGTTGGAACAATGTGTGGATCTGAGGTTGATTGACAAAGACATAAAAGGACATGAAGCGAGCAGGTAGATGGAGTCAAGAAACACATCAGCCTCTGATCTCATTGGACTGAATGGCTTTCTCTTGTTCCTCTTCCCTTGAGTACAGGGTTTTAACCTACTTTCTAAACCAAAACAATGAAGAAGGAAGAATAAAATGAAGAAGCTTTGTGCAAGCCTGGAATTATAAGAGAATTCCCTACAATGTCATAGATATATTGAATATATAGGAAACACTGTTGAACACCTACATCTTTAAAACAAAACACTCTACAGTTACTTCTGAGAAGGGTGAATGCTGATACGGGGATCAAACATTAGATAGAAAGCATGCAATGCCATCTGTGAACACAACTAGCAATGTGATGCTATCTGTGAATGTAGCCAGTCAGGATGAGATTGCAGACTGTGATTTCAGAGGGATGGTATAAAGCTTTGCTTGATTGTTTTCAATATTTCTGGGAGAAATTCCACAAATTTGTTTTTGAGGATTTCTCCTAATGAATCTTCATTGCATGTAAGAAATTCTTTATTTAATGCAAGAGATTAAATAAATTGAGAACAGTCCACCGCCAATCCATTAGTGTGTTACCTTTGCAATCCAATCAATATGTTAGAAATGTTAAAACATTGAAAATTTTATGGTAAGAAAGAGGCAATTTGCACCATCATATCTGCACCAGATAAAAAAACAGATATTCGGTCTAATCCTCTCAGCTCCTGGTTTGTACCCCTGTAGATTATGGCATCTCAGTGTACATCCAAGAGTTTGTTAAATGTGATGGGCTTGTTTTGTCATTACAACCCGTTCAAGCAGTGATGGGAAAAAGCCCTTCTCATAGAATGTTGGAGGGCATAGTGCTGTACTGTTATCAGAACCTGCACAGAATCCCGAACATTGAGATCTGCAGCCATGACAGAAATTGAATTGATATGATAACATGCATGGTTCTCACAATGTTCATCTGAACTTTGACTACAGTGTTGGAATACTATAGGTTTTTAGTCAGAGATGGAGGTAATAGTCACTACATCAAGGTTAGGTCCACAGACATTCTTATGGAATTGGCTAGTGGTAAATATAGGCTTCAGGCTCTGTCCAGTGCCCTGTACCACATTCAACCCAATTTTTTCATGCTCTTTGACAATGACTGAAGGCCAACCAATACATCTACTGAACTGGATGGGTTTTTCTGACAATCAACAATGATGATGATGAAACCGGAGCCAATTGTCAGAAAAAACCCATCTGGTTCACTGATCTCCTTTCTGCTGTCCTCTCCTGGTCTGGCCTCCATGTGACTCTGGACCCACAGCAATGTGTAATTAGGGATGGGCAAAGCATGCTGAAATGCCTTAAGATTGTTGAAATAGACATTGAGTACAGAAAGCTTCAGAAAAGAGGTGGGTTATTGTTTCAGTTTGCGCTGAGCTTCACTGGAGCTCTGCAGCAAGCTGGAGACAGAGATGTTGGCCAGAAAGACAAGCAACTGAAACCTCAGGGTCTTTTTTGTCGACAGAATGTAGGCGTTCTGCGAAGTGGTCACTTGGTCTAACCCATCTCCTGCACTTCAGCCCTCACACCGACTCGTCCAGTGCTAGCAGGAAGAACAATATCTCATTTTCTGCTTGGAAACCCTGCAGCCTTCTGGACTTAATATTAAGTTCAAACATTTTAGGGCTTGAGCACTTTTCCCCATGTTTTCCCTTACCCCTACACACCAGGCCTTGTCAACACAGGGTTGCCACCACACACTACCCATTGTCAGCCATTTATTCTCCCCATTCATTCCCCCAGACTGACCTTTAACCAGTCCTTTGTCTATCCAACTATTTTCCTCTTTCTTCGGGCTCTATCTGCACCCATCGTTTACTCTCCTCCCTCCACCTACACCAACCTGCACCCCCCCGCCCCCCCCTCCCAACAACTTCATCTTCTGTATAAAAAACAGTCTCTTTCCTTGCTACCGTCAGTTGTGAAGAAAGGTGACTGGACCTGAAACATTAACTCTGACTTCTCTCCACAGACACTGCCAGACCTGCTGAGACTTTCCAACAATTTTTTGTTTTTGTGTCAGATTTCCAGCATCTGCGGTTCTTTTGGTTTTTTGCCAAAAGCAAACATTTATGCACTGTGGACCATTTTGAAAGCCTTGTATTTTCCATCCTATTACAAGAATCCCATAATAAGCTTAGCCATAAACTAGATTCATTCATCTTCAGCATGGCAGTAGACAGATAAAGAACAAGGCATCACATATATGCAGAAAGAAAAGAAAATGTCAAATGGGTACTTTTCAAGCTTTGCCAGCATATACTTGAAGGCTTTCTAAAAATTTGTTCATGGATTGTGGGCATTCATTGCTCATTTCTAACTGCTTTGGAGAAGGTGCTGTTCAGCTGTCTTTGGATGTAGAAACCCTTAATGTGCAGTTAGGAAGAAAGTTCCCTCACTTTGACCTAGCAACAGTAAAAGAACAGTAAATGATTCCTGTCAGGATGGTGTGGCTTGAAGGGGAACTTGCAAGCTGTGGTGTTCCCATGCAAAAGCTGACCTTGCTTTTCAAGGTGATAGAGCTAATGGATTAGGAAGATATTGTTAAAAGAGCCTGGGTGAATCATAACAGTTCATCGTGTAGTTGGCACAAATTGTTGCAAATGGGAAAATGTATTTCAACAATTAACCTTCTTTTTGTTGTAGGTTACACAATTCTATTTTCTGCAGTTGTCTTCTATGATGCTGAGCCAACTCAGTTTGACAATAAACACACTCTTGTTCAGCTAGCAGCACTTGGTTACTGCTAAATTGGCCAAAAGTGTTAGTATAATGGTGCTGCCCTCTTATACCCCTCCAATGCCGACAGCATGCCATTTAATCTGTTCTCATTTAGTCTCTGATGACATCTGTATTATTGCTATAATGTCCAAACTTTTGATGAGAGGGAAGTAAATCACTTCCTATACTCTGAAGTCAGAAGCTATATTCCAAAGGAATAAGCATTTAGCAAGCTGTCAAAATGTTCCAAAGCATTTCACAAACTTTTGAGTGGGTTAACAATTTATACATTTTAGACCAAAGTCATATCCAGTCAATGAATTTGTAAACAGAAAAAATTAAATCCAAAATTGTGACATTATAGAAGGTTCTCACTGCGACAATATTTTATATGTTGAAATATACGTTGTAATTCTTTTTAAATGTTGGTTTTATTTAAACTAATATGACAGTATAGCACTCGTATATGCCTAACTGTGTAATATTTATACTCAGTGGTACTGATGTTCAGACTTTGTTTTCTGTCTGATGATCTCACTGTAAATCTCTGCTGCCATTAGTGATCTGAGTGACCCGTTTGTTGCACCATTTAATTCACAAAAATAGTCAGAATGTCTGCCAGCAGCATGTTTAATGATTAACATGTTAGCAAATTGTAGAAGTAACATTAAAGAAAGGGTAAATAAAACACAACACTAGCAAACAACTAAAATATAAATATAATTTAGAAAATATTGTGATTTGGTTTTAACAGAATAAACGGAAAACAGGTAAGGACTGTGCTTAATATGTTGCACACTACTGTTAACTGTTTAAATTATGCATCTGAAACCCTCCTTTCTTGAAAACTGAACAATAGGAGGTAGAAAAAATCCATGCCAGAATCTGCCCTTACATGAACTGTAGCAATTTAAAGACGAAGCAAGCCAGCTTTGCTATTTTGAGGCCTTAAGCACATTTTACAACTCTCCCACAAATAATAATACTCTCCAATACTCCCCTCATTGGTGACATGGAAACTTTAAGTGAGCCAGAGTCTCACTTTGGCACTCATCTGCAGGAGGGAATAGAGATTTTGGTGGTTTGGATTAGGCTCAGGTTTGATGAGAGGCTATTTGCTCAGCTCCACTAATAAGTTCTCCAGTCTTCAAAGTATTAATAGTGCAATACAACTGTAGAAATGCTGATAGATTAATATTTTTCAGAGCAGTTTCCATTTCCAACAAGGTTAGAATGAGTCCCCTTAGATCTGTTCTCTGTGTGATACTTTAGAGAAGTACTTTTAAGATCTTTGAGAGCTGAATGTGAAACAGAGCAAGATGGTGCTTTTAACATCGGTAAAGCTGATTTGATGAATGAATTCTCTATTGCTAGAAAATATCCTGAATATAAAATGAGGAGCTGAAACTGAATTTCAAAATCAATAAATATAACTACTTAATCAGCAATCAAGCTTATACAGATCAATGTTTCATTGAACAAAATGCAGACAAAAGCTTGTTCCTACAAGTGAAATGGAGCCATTCCACATCTCTTTGCTTCAGTAGGGTTACAGTTCTGTTCTGATGATCCTACAAAAAGAGTACATATCCTTGCTGTAAGTTGCAGAGCTTAGGTAGATTATTTCTATATCCCTACTTCCTATCATATACTGTTGATTGTTTGCAGTAGTGCAGTCAAAAGTGATTTGGACTCATAGTGGAATAAATGTACCTGTACACCACAAGACTTTCCCTGTATAGTGAATGCTCAATCAATCAGATTCCAATAAAGTTGCTATGGTTCATTGATGTATATTCAAGGCACCTGTCATAGATTCATTCGGAAATCAGGCCAAGAAGTCTTGACACAGTCCTCCTCTGAGGACAACAATAGGGGGTCTAGAATGAGTGAAGGCCATGATGGCAACTCTGGAGCCACTCCAGAATCAAAGCACATTTAAGAAAGGAAATATTATACTCAGACTGAATCTTGAAAGAACTGCTCTCACTTTTCTGTTGTGTGTCATTCTGTATTTCCTTTAATATGCCCTCCTTGCAAGATATTTATCTGTGCCCACATTAATCTCTCCCAAATTGGAAAATAAAGGTCCCAAACATCTCTGTCAATTATCAGAACAATAATTGCGAGTGATTCACCTCAGAAGGCTTTATTTCATCCACATTTAAAATAATTCCTCCATTTACATTTTTAATCTTACTGCAGATAATCTCAAAGAAACAGGCAAATTCTCTCTTAAGAGAATACTTTGTGTTAGTATCAAGTTCAACTCGGATTTGTTTTCAGGTTTTTTAATCAAGAGCTCAAACATTGTACAGGATTAAAAAACTATTTTAAATGTCAAACTTAATTGAGTGTATTTAACTTGTCATACCCATGAGTTATGCACTAGGGAGAAAATGACCTCATTGTAAATGGGTACAGATTAACACTCACATAAAATATACTCTGCATATGTTGCTGATTGTGCAAAAGCATTATTGGATATGGGTTAGCAAAACATGTTTTTAAACCAGTTTGATATACACAGTGGTTGCATATGAGAACCAGAGAACACTGAATACCTCTGTTTCCAAAGCCACAATATTATAATAACTCAAACTTCAAAGACTAAGATGTTTGACCATTGCATAATAAATTGTACTCCCCTCAAATACACATACTGTTAGGCTCTCCTCATGGCTAAGCAGTTTCTAGAACAGCTGCTGGGAATTTTGTTGGATGCTGGTTATGTGTCACTTATCCTGACTGTCAGCTGCAAGAAAGGTGCTGCTGGAAAAGAGCCTAACCAGTACATTCTGCTTCAAGCCACAATCCATCGAACTTGTTCAGTTTCTGACACTTCAAATGTATGAACTTGTATTTGGATATTAAATTTGTGTAATTGTGGTTTAAAGAGGTTTAATAAGTGTGGTTTGTGATTTGGTTGCAGTGTAAGACCATGGCTTTAATAAATGTACTTTTGAATAACTGATATGGGAATTTACTAAAAATTGAGAATGTTAAAGATGGAAAGTCTGATTACAAATAAAATTGGTGAAATGTGTGTCACAACCCTTAAAACAAAGCCATTTGATTTTGAACACTTTCTGCATCAACATGCTATGCAACTCCAGCTTGGAATGAAAGCATCTGCCAATTGACAATCAGTTCTTTCAGGTTGAGGTCAGTTGCAGACCTTGTGAAATAACTGCATTGTTATTTTCTAGTTAACTCATTCAATATGTATTGGCACTGATGTGTGACTAACCACATGGTCTCTGCACCACTGATCTATGCACCTGCAAACAAGACAAATAGTGAAAGCTTTAATCTCTGAACCACTGCACTGAACATTTAGGTGCTGTTCCAATATTTATTACGTCACAGGTACCTGTTTTTCTCTAGCATTCTCTTGGAACAGTTCAGAGCTGATCTGACGTACTTCCCATGTCAGCATAAACAGTTGCTTTCATCAAATAAGGAATTTTGAGACATAAACCACATACTGAGCTCAATAGACCTCTGTTACTGGTCGAAGAATGGCATGCATAGAATCATGCTTGGTAAGTTCATGCTTCAAAAAGCTTCATGGAAGAATATGGCTTTGATGTGCCAACAACCAAAAGAATTATGGTTAGTATTAAGAATAGAGAAAACTTAGAAATAATTCCCGTAAAATATGTTGATCAACCTGAAGGAATTGCTTTGGTAAATAATGAACATGAATACTGACTATAGCCCCTGATTTTCAGCTATTTGAATTTTGCTGCTATTAAGAAATCTCTGCATTTACTTGTTAATGCTAGAAGTCAAAGCGGGAATTTATATTTATTGTGAATTTGTTTCAAGTAAAATTATTTAAAGAAATTCATTGTAGGAAGTGCACATAACTAAAAAAAAATGAAAAGTGGAACCAAATTTAGCCTTGATTAAACCATTTAGATGCGTTAATCAGACTGTTCAGACATGTTACGTCACATGTTATGTCATGAATTTTAAAAAGATATATGGGACAAATGGGATGTGATCCCAGACAAAGGGACACTACCAATGTGCTGTATGAGCCCTTATTAAACCATTTATGCTTTGAGTATTTTGGAAAACTCCTTTAAAATAAAAGTGAATTGTGTTCGACTTATGCAACTAAGTTAATTATACAAGTGACTATTTAAGTATGCAGTAAGTGAACAGACTGAGAGAATATATTTACATCAAAGGCAATCTTATTGGCTATTCTCATGTGTAAACTTGAAGGTGTAATTGACAACCAGTCCAATGTGAAAGTGTCATCACTAAGTGCCAATTAGATCGTGGTGTTTAAGATAAAAATGTGTGGCTGTCAGTAGTATTAACTAAAGTGTGCAGTAGTGGGTCTGAACCAAATGTTCCCCAAACCGCTAATTCCTGAGCTAAAAGCAATCATTTATAGACTTCAGTGGTCTACAAGAGATGAGAAATCAACAATGATGTTCCCAGCCACAGAGAGATAGAAAGTGATCAACCATCCATTATCAATGACGCTAACAACTTCAGTTGCCAGCTGTGACTATTCTTTTCGGCTTCTTTAGAACTGCGGTGATGGTATTGTCACCATTATAATAACTATGATGGTACCAGACTGTTTTAAGGAACAGGAAAGGGTGCCTTATAGCCTTTGAGGGATTATTAATGAATAAGGAGCATCCTTTAATAATACTGAATGCTGATGAAAGCTAATAGATACAGTGAACTTAAAGGGAAGAAGTGTCAGGTATAAACTCTGGGATAGTTTCTGACATGTATAGAAGTGCAGTGTGCTTTTTGGGATTTAAAGACAGGAGGTGGAATGTGGTTATGTAAAGGTTAAATGTAAGATTTGTTTCATCTGAAACGATGGCCATGTTTAAATAGATTAAAATGGATTAATGCAAGACTTATCTATTGTATAAAGATCAATTAATGGATGGATGATATAGAGATAGGTTTACTACTCAGAAGAAGATATTACTATTGTGCTGCTGAATAAAATGCCTGTTGTGAAAGTTAAAAAGCCCTCACTGCGTGCTGTATTAAATATGCATCTTATTAAAAATAACTGAGATATTTTTAAAATTTGTGGTAATCTACAAATTGGTACCCTCATGGTAAGCAATGCAGATAGCAATGGCAATGATGCACATTTAATGAAGGGTTGGGTTGATATCATAAAATGTAAGAATGAAGTTCAAATCGTCTTTGGCAGTTGTTGAAACATAGCCTTGAACTCATTCCAGGATATTAGGCAATTTTATAAAATACTTTTTCATTTATAGTTTTGGCTCTTTCTGTTCTAACAGTACCTATTAACAGTGACAGTTGCTACTGGTACATATTGCTGCTGTATACTAATATTTCTACTGAATGCTTAACAATAATAATGCTATGTTTATGCATAAAACAGTTAACCACATGGAGAACCATCTTTGAAAATCTACTGGTGCAAAGAAAGCTAATCATTTAAAATGTGACAACTAAATTTTCTCACAAAATCTCTTCACTTCCACACCAAATTAGTACTTTCCAATTCTGTTTCTCATGTCAATTTGTGTAAAGAAAAACTCACCATAGTTTCGGTTCTTTTCAAATTCAGCTGTTACATTCCAGCTTATGTCGTTTTGTTCCAAGTCCTGCTCAGAGAGATATCTCAATTTTTATTTTGATTCTCCTTTGGTTTTATTACAGATGCTATCTTGTGTACATATGTGAACAACTATTAGCAAACCTAGAGGATTTTGTCCTAATCAGATGGGCCTTTGAGCATATAGGAAGTTGATGTTGCAGTTGTTCATGTTTCAACTGTCGATCTCCTGGAAAGATTAACAACGATCAAGATGTACACATTTAGATACAAGTTGAATACCAGTTTCTGAGCTTGTCATTTATTCTTCAGAATAGTTTGGGTTGTCAACAAACAGCATCAGTTCACAACAGTGTTTACTTGCATGCTTTCCTACACTAATAGTCCACAGTGTGGCATTATACAATAATTGATGCACTGATGGTAATTCATTCTGGCTTGCACATTGAATTAAATGGATCCATTCTGCAGTGGATATCAAGTTTGCCTTAGTGTGGAAAGCCCTGGGTGTAAGCATCAGTAGGATTCAAGTCTAGTTTGTCAATAGAGAATATTAAGCATTAAGACAAAAGTGCAGTTGCAAAAATAAACTTCCATTAGCTATGTTTGATGCACTGTTATCCAATAGATGAAATTAATACTGCACACATTTTTGTCTGTGCTCTAAAGAAAGTGTGTTTTAAACAAATTATGTTTGTAACAAGAATACTATCACCGAGTCAAAGTAACACATAGGTTAAGAGTTTAACTCAAAGGGTGATGTACTGGGGATGAGGGGCATTGTTGTGAGGTTGGAAAACCCAGAAAATTGATCTGTAATTCTTGTTAGACGATTTCCCAATCATAAGCAGCCTGATTGACAGGCTTTCAGATGCTTCCCAGAGCTGAAGCCTAAGAGGCAGATGGGCAAAATGAGAAGCAAGATCTTGTGGGATTGGGCAAGGAGGTAACATGATCCTGCCTTGGACAAGTCCTATCGTAATCCAAAGAGTTCAAATCAAAGGGACAGGTCCCATGGTATTCTGGATGTGGATCCCATTTGCAGGAGAAGGCTCCTTTGGTTGTTGGCATGCGAAAACTAAGGGTAGTTTGGGATGGGATAGGAGGGTCTTTACTGGCTAGCTTGTTGGTCTGGACCGGAGTAAGCTGATTGTACCAGAAATTTGTATTTTAATGCGGACATAATCCCTGTTTGCCGGTTTTTAAGCATTAAGTTTAGAAATTCTGATGGGAATAGGTTTAAGTAATTGAAGGAGATTTTCTATTTCTTTTCTTCAAGTTCTCTTATTAGTTCTCTTACATATTTACAATTTCATTTGATCTTTTTGATTAATTGTAGGCTTCTGTATTAAAATTTTTCAAAGAGCAGGTCATAGCATGGTCATAGCACTGAATGGTCTCATTCCACCCTGCAGCATTTGGTTCTGTGTTGTGTTTAAGAGTACTCAAGAACTGGGCGCAAATAAATGAAGGCATTAACACCACAGTTCTAAAAATTCAGTCCATTGAATCTCTGACATTACTGCTCTGAACATTTGTCGATAAACTACAATGATTTGAAAATGTATTGTGATTAAAACCATACATTTCATGTTACTTGTGTGATGTTGCATGTTTATGAAGCAAAGCAAATAATAAAAAAATTCAAATGAATTTCGATTCTTGATTTTAAAAAATCATAAAACTTCTCTAGCTAACCCAATAATTATATAAAATGCATATTAATAATTGCACAGCAGAAAAAAATGTTTTTTTTTAAGGTGTTATCAAGTCTGTGTGCATATATGTAACATAGCCAGTAAAGTTTTGAATGAGATAAATGATATAACCCTAAACATGTGATTTCAAACTGCTTTAAAATGAATATTGCTGTGTTAATATTATTTAGGAACAGCAGCCTTGCCTGTTCCACTACTCAACGAGATCATGGTTGATCTGTGATCTAATTCCACGTGGCTCTTTTCCCTATTTCCTGTAATACCCCTGTACCAGAAATCTATCAGTCACAGATCTAAAACAAACAATTGACTCAGTATCAATTGCCATTTGCTGAAGAGTTTCAAACTTCTACCATCTTCACCTAACTTCACCCTAAGAAACTTAGCTATATTTTTTAGACTATATCCCCTAGCCCCAGATTCCCCAACCAGCGGAAATAGTTTATTTTGCCACCATTTAACTTTCCTTAGCATAGTGAAAAAAAATTCAATCAAGTCACTTCCCAAATCAGTCGGTTATAATATCTTAGCTATTGTGTTGTTTATTTCTCTTTGACATATTCACTTCTCTACAGGACTATACAGGCACTATAATCTATGCCACATACCTTTTTGGGGTGAAATTTGGTGTGACCTAAACAGCCTATTCATTTTTTTATGTCCTCATCGACTAATAAGCAATGAATACTTCAATTCAGTGACATGAACTAGCAATGTTGTCACAAAAAATTACTGGGCATGTTATCAGTGGTCCTTTTAAATGTGTGATTTGCCATTCTACATCAGGAATATCTGAAAAGTCAACACTGACTTCCAAAATGAAAAATGAAAGAACCATGGACACTGTAAATCAGAGACAAAATTAGAATTTGTTGGAAAAGCTCAGCAGGTCTGGCAGCACCTGTGGAGAGAAATCAGAGTTAACGTTTTGGGTCAAGCCATCATGCTTCTGTTCTGAGGAAGTTTTACTCGACCTGAAACATTAATTCTGATTTCTCTCCACCGATGCTGCCAGACCTGCTGAGCTTTTCCAGCAAATTCTGTTTTTCTTACTGACTTCTAAAGGTTGGTGCTGCAGCTAGTGCTACTTCTGACAATTTGCAAATCTCCACATTTCATTGCACTGGCTCCAATCAATAGTTAAATAAGGAATAAATACATCTGGCAAATGATGAAGAATTCCCCTTCAACAATTTAATAATCTTTTTGGTAAAGAGATATTTTAGAGAAATCAAACCTGTCACTTTGTGAAAGCTGCTTTCTTCTCAAATGGGGACATCAACATTGGAAATCGGGCAGAGGGCTGAACTTTTAAGAAAATACTGGTCATCGTTTATCTTTTAATGCTGTTCTCGAATTGTTATAACTCATAAAGCCAAAGTGGCAATTTCTTTCAGTTTCCCAAGGATTGTATCAGTTAATTAAATTGTGTGCCTGTTAAAAATTAGACAGTACAACAGATTAACATTCTATTCTGTATTTTTAAAAAAGAAATGGCACTACTGTGTAGTATTATGCAATTACACCTAGATTATTGCCATCAGAGTAGCACTAAATTATGTAGTAGATGCTGTCATGTCTTGTCAAAGTCTAATCCACCATCAATCTTCAAACTGATGCATCTAATGAAATACTTTCAAAATATATCGAAATAGCATCAATATTGATTTATTAATGCTTGAGAATGCTGCTCTAATTGAATTGAAATCCAGGAAGTCAGTTAATGTAGCTGACAGTGATATAGGAACCCAATCTCATGTGGCATGGGCAACTGTGACTTTTTCTTTTGCACAATGCTGTCAGTTGAATAAATAGTAATTCAATTTGTGTTTCACTTGAATGCAAAAACAATCCTCAGACTGAGACCAGCTGTGATATATTTGGTTATCTAGAATGAAATAAATAATTCAAGCATATTTTTATTTTGTCTAGTTTTATTTTATTGCCTTATTTGTTCTTCCTTCAAATATTCTTGCATTTAAATGGTTTTACTTTTTTTGATGCATCAGTCTACCATATTGACAAGTCTTAATTTTTTTATGCTGACAGACTGAGGAAGATTGAATGCAATTGGAGGCTTGAAGCTGTAAACAAGACCTCCAGCAGTAACCAGGATTCTTTGTGGCCTGAGGATCCACTCTGAAAATTGAACAAATGTTGCAGCTTTCTTTTTTGTAAGGCCTACTTCATCTCTTGCTGTTTGTCCTCAAACTCATCAGCACCTTAATGTCCCTGGGACTGCCACCACAAGATTAAAGAAAGAGGTGAGAAACCTGAAAAGCCTCCTCCTGTCTCAATGTCATGAAGATAGTGGGTCCTTGTTATTGAAGAAACAGGTTGACTTTTTTATTAAAAACTGAAAGAACTGCAGATGCTGTAAATCAGAAGCAAAAAGAGATTTTTTTGGAAAAGCTCAGCTGGTCTGGCAGCATCTATGGAGAGAAGTCAGAGTTAACAATTCAAGTCAAGTGACCTTTCCTCAGAACTGACCTTTATATTCCCTGTGCTGTCAAGTCATCATAGTGTTACCAGACCATAGGTCTACTCTCTCATTAGAGGAAAACAACTGGTGGTGATTAAACCTGAGGGTCAGCATGCCTCAGGTGAGGAGAGAGGTTAAGAAGGAGAGTCCTTCATGGTAATTTCGGATGGTAATAGGAATTAAACCCACGCTGTTGCCATCACATTCCTTCGCAAACCAACCCTCCAGCCAACTGACCTTACTGTGCTCTCCATTCTCTAGGAGGTCCTTGATATTTCAGATAGTCAAGAAGAGCAGAGGCTAAGCATTACCAGATTTCATTTTTTTGTTTTCCTTTTGCTTGATGGATTTCAGCTCATCTAAAGGAAAATTTCAGGAAAATTTACAAAATTCCCAAATTGAACCAATTGGTAAATACAGATAACATGAGGTTAATATGCAGTAGTATCAAACTCATAATTATATTCATATTAGTCAAGACCTTTAAATGTATTCCTTCAATGTATTCCTTCTCCAATACTACCCTCATTAGAGATGGTAGCTAACATCATCAGTGTGAGGGAACTGAGCTCACAATGTTTATTGGCCAGTTTGTGGAAGCATTCTTGATTTAATAGAATACACTTTACTGAATGATTTAAAAAAAAACAACAGGATTTGGCATTAAATAAAACCTGACCTATCTATCAAAATTTTTGTTTCAGCAACAGTGAAACAACAGGTTAGTTGAATTGGCCATGCTAAATTGCCCATAGTGTTCAGGGATGTATAGGTTAGATGCATTAGTCAGGGGTAAATGTAGGATAATAGGTGAGGGGAATGGGTCTGGGTGGGTTACTCTTTAGAGGGGTCGGTGTGGACTTGTTTCCACGGTGGAGGGATTCTTCTATTCTAACACTAGAAGAGAAATATTCTGAGAAAATATGAGACAAAACAATTGCATTGTGCAGGCATATCATCAGATTGCCATCTTGAATTGAACCTATATTAATTAAACCTGTAGCTGGCAGATGAAATTCAATGCAGAGAAATGGGAGGTAATGCAGTTTGGTAGAAGAAACACTATGAGGCAATACAGGCTCAATGGGACAACATTGAGGGGAATACAGGAGCAGAGGATCTTGCGATTCATGTACATGATTCCCTGAGGGTGGCCAGGCAAGTTGACACAGTTGTTAAGAAGGCGTAAAAGATCTTTAGGTTTGTAATAAGAGGCACAGAATATAAAAGCAAGGACATGATGCTACACCTTTACAAATCATTGGTCAGACCATGTTTGGAGTATTGTGTTCAGTTCTGAGAATCTTATTTAAGGAAGGATATTAAAGACCTGGAAAGAGTTCAAAGGAGATTTACTAAATGAAACCAGGAATTAAGGATTTCAGAAACAAAGAAAGATGAGAGAGATTGGGCTTGTTCTCCTTGGAACAGATAAAGCTAAGAGGTAACCTTACTGCAGTGTTCAAAATTATGATTTGGAATGTGCTGCCTCGGAGGCAGATTCCATAGGATGTTTCAAAAAAGACCTGGATATATATTTGAATGGAACGACGTTAGAGGGTTACAGAGATAGAGCTGGAGAATGGGACTAGCTGTGTAGCCCTTTCAGGATGGGTTGAAAGGTCTCCTACTGTCCTGTAAAATCCTATTATTCTATAATTGAAGACCAAATGGACAACATCGCTGAACATCAAATAATTCAGACAGTCAACAGCATTAGTTTCGGTGAGTTTAGACAGCCCTGGGCATATCCTGACCAGAAAACAGAACAGATTACTTTTTCATTTGGATTCATTCCCAATCCTAACAATTCTTTGACCCAATCCTAACAACTCTCTGAGTAAAGAAATTTCTCCTCATCTCACTCTTAGCTCTCTTGTTGACAATTTTGAAGTTGTGACCATTGATTACTGACATACAAGCTAGTGGGAAATAGAACATTTTTCTTTAACCTGTCAAAATTGTTCATAATTTTGAACACTGCAGCAAGGTTACCTTTTAATCTTCTCTGTCCATTTTACAAAGGAGGAAGTGCTGAATGTCTTGAAAGTGATTGCTGGGTAAGGTCCAAGGAGGTCTTGCTGAACAAAGAGACCTTGGAGTGCAGGTTCATAGCTCCTTGAAAGTAAAGTCACAGGTAGATAGGATGGTGAAGGAGGTATTTGGTCTGCTTTCCTTTATTGATCAGAGTATTGAATACAGGAGTTGGGAGGTCATGTTGCGGCTGTACTGGACATTGGTTAGGCCACTTTTGGAATATTGTGTGCAATTCTGGTCTCCTTCCCATCAGAAGGATGTTATGAAACTTGAAAGGGCTCAGAAAAAATTTACAAGGATGATGCCAAGGTTAGAGGATTTTAGCTATAGGGAGAGGTTGAATAGGCTGGGGCTGTTTTCCCTGGAGCGTCGGAGGCTGAGGGGTGACCTTGTAGAGCTTTATAAAATCATGAGGGATACGGATAGAGTGAATAGACAAGTTTTTTTCCATGGGTTGGGGGAGTCTAGAACTCGAGGGCATAGGTTTAGGGTGACAGGGGAAAGATATAAAAGAGACCTAAGGGCAACTTTTTCACGCAGAGGGTGGTACATGTGTGAAATGAGCTGCCAGAGGAAGTGGTGGAGGCTGGTACAATTTCAACATTTATAAGGCATCTGGATGTGTATGTGAATAGGAAGGGTTTGGTGGGAGATAGGCCGGACGCTGGCAGGTGGGACTAGATTGGGTTGGGATATCTGGTCGGCATGGATGAGTTGGACCGAAGGGTCTGTTTCCATGCTGTACATCTCTATGACTCTATGACTGTAAGATCTAAGTTTTATCTAGATACAGAAAATTTCTGAGAGTCTCTTTACTTAAGAGCTGAAGTCATTAATATATTTAAAACCAAAGGTTATGGATCTTCAACAGTGTGGTCCCACTCTCCCTCTTTAAAAAAAAAAATTGACACCCTGCAATTAGGTTTTTATGATCCTAAACAGAAAATTCAACTTTTAAAACAGTTTTTAACACAAAGAGGATTTATCTTTGTCCAGGCATCAGTTAGTTCTGCAATTTTCTTTCTTCAATAGTAAAGATTTTTCTGTGGTAAGTCCAGATCTAGGAAACACTGTTTTGAAATTAGGACCACCCTTTTAGAACAGAGATGAGGCGAAATGTTTTCTGAGGCCATATAACTTTGAAACTTTCCACCTCAGAAAGAGTTGGAAGTCGGATTGTTTAAGGCGGAGAAAGTTAGATTGTTTTAATCAAGGGAATTGAAGGTTATCTAAAGAAAGTCGAATTGTGGAATTGATAACAAAACAGATCAGCCATGATCCTATTGGTTGACAGAGCATGTTTGAGGGGCTGAAATGTCCTCTTTCTGCCCTTAATTTTGTGTGTTCATAAATTGATATCAAAATAAGGAAAAAAAAAACATTATCATTCCTAACTTGTGCAAATCCTGCCTAGAGGCTGAAACTTATGACTACAAGCTTGCAAGTTTTAAATAAAAAGCTCCTGTTTTAAAACCAACATTCATAAAGTGACCAAGGCCAGTAAAAGAGCAACAAATGAAAAAAAAGGGAAAGAAACAGAAGCAGAAATAAGAAAAAAAAGAAAAAGAAGCAAAATCAGTACAAGGACTAAGCAAACAATGCACTGCATTTCAAAGATCTGCAGTGAGAAATAGAAGGCAAACATTTAATTATGGACTGGCCATCCAGTAATACCGCTTATGAATTTCAGCTGTTCAAGCAATATAACACAGTTCTATCTTGCAGTACAAGTGATAGATGATCATGAAGAGTGAGCTCTGAAAATTTGATCTTGCCTTTGACAACTTTACAGAATTAATGCATTGGGTATTTCCATGGACTACCAGAAAGATCTACAAATGATTTGGAAAGTTCTCAAAGATCTGCTCCAAGTAAAAATAAGACTCCAACTCATATCATATAGACAGAAATCTACAAATGATATCGAACAGTTTGTCTGAAGTGGGACTTTTCCAAAGAAAAGTTGTCAGAATGGTTCATAGGAATAGTCAGTTCACTTCACTTGAATAGTCACTTCAATTAAAGCCTTTAGGGGATCTTCTCATAAGCAAACAGTGCATATCACTGAAAAATTACTCAAGGATGGACACAGATATGAAACGGGAGTCAAGATTAGAGTGGTGCAGGAAAAGCACAGCAGGTCAGGGAACATCTGAGGAACAGGAAAATTGATGTTTTGGGCAAAAGCCCTTCATCATCGGACTCTGATCTCCAGCATCTGCAGTCCTACAGATGTGAAACTATAAAGGGCAAGCTAACAGTAATTACATGATTTAGGTAGAAGAAACACTACCACAACCATTGGCAAAATACACCAAACCAACAATACCTGTAACAAATACAGTATTTTGCACCTACCCAAAAGCTGCCCAGATTATCGTGAAACAGTAAGGCATTGGCATCAAGAAACATTACATATATGAATGGGAAGGGTTTGGAGGGATATGGGCCGGGTACTGGCAGGTGGGACTAGATTGGGTTGGGATATCTGGTCGGCATGGACGGGTTGGAGCGAAGGGTCTGTTTCCATGCTGTACATCTCTATGACTCTATATACATGCAGGAAATCTGGTTCCACCGGTCAAGTCAGACCCCAGAACAAAACATGGGAGTGAACAACAAGGTAGTACAACACTCACACCAAGGAAAATATAAAGAAGGTATACAAACACACCACACCAATGAGATGCAGAGTTGATCAACTGAAAGGCAAATTTCAGAAGATGACCAATAGCTCAGTGCTGTTAGCCTCATACATCGATGGTACAAGGCAGTCAGATATTTTTAACAACATTTATGTCATCCATGCTATCAAAGACAGGTCAATACACAGTAGAAGAGGGGAGGTGGTGATATTATTGATAGATGATTAATCCAGACACCTTGGTAAAGTTCTGGGGACCGGAGTTCAAATACTACCATGGCAGATAGTGGAATTTAAATTTAGGAGAAGTCTGGAATTAAGAGTCTAATGATGACCATGAAACAATTGTCAATTGTTAGATAAACCCATCTGGTTCACAAATGTCCTTTAGGGAAAGGAAATTGCTATCCTTGCCTGGTCTGGCCTACATGTGACTCCAGACTTGCAGCAATGTGGTTGATTCATAACTGCCTTCTGGGCAATTAGGGATGAGTATTAAGTGCCAGTCTGGCCAGTAATGGCCACATTCTGTGAATGAATTAAAAAAAAACTAAAATTGGCAGACTATCCAACACCAACATACCACTATTGTGCATCCTGAGAGGCATTTAACAAGCCAAAGTCTACAGGGCAGTGCATGAGAGACTGTCTCAGGATATAATGGATCACCAATGCCATGCATTGGCAGAATCACACTGCAATGCCAATATGCAAATTCATCTTGACTTCCCAAACAGCTGAGCAGTTGCAGCATTACCAGTATGCACAGATCTCAGTATCATCAGAATTCATGAGATTCAAACCCACCTACCATGATGGAACAAACCACATGCGATGCTATTGACTCAGTCAATGATGTCCAAGGATATGATTTCGAAGTGAAGTATAAACTAATTGCCAGGATGTTCACATCTGACAGATTAAGCATATTACTCAATGCATAATAATAACCAAGATATTTCTCTGAATCTATCTATTAATGATAAAATTATGAAGTTGAAGATCTTTTCAATGTCGAGCTGTTATATTTTTGCAAGAGGCAGTGTGAAAAATTGCAATCGGCAACTGCTGAAAGCAAACAATTACAAAAGTTGCAACAGACCATTATCCAGGGAAGGTCTGACAGTATAAAAAAAGTGCTGGAGAAGATCTGATTATTACGGCCACACAAGTAAACAATTTCCAAAACCATTATACTAAAGCATCATGGGACACATTGAATGCATAGAGTGGAAAGTATATTGATCTGTGTGTGAGGGTTTGGAATGTATCAGAAGATTCAACCATTCCTGGTTGCATGTGAGACATGATATAAAGCCTCCAGCTGAGAAAGCCTCTCCATTCCTTGGACGAATGTAACAACAGATCCATTCATAGTACATGGGGAAAATTGCATCCTTATGATGAGCTACTTCTTCAAATTTCCTATTGTTCGATGACTTTGAAATACTGTGAGCATGACTGTTGCTGATACAATGAGTGCGCTTTTCGGTTTATTCAATATCCTGAAATGGGAAGTGTCTGACAACAGACCACAAAATTCCCAATTCCTGATGAAGGGCTCTGGCTCGAAACATCGATTCTCCTGCTCCTCAGATGCTGCCTGACCTGTCATGTTTTTCCAGCAACACACTCTCGAACAGACCACAAAACACTGGCAAACCATTTAAACACATGTACTAAGGAAGTGTCTCATATCACGTTGCCATCCCATTACTCATGTTCAAATTGTCCTGTAGATGTACAGATTGTACATGCATACAATCAAGCCAATGTTCGTCAAGGATCAAGCAAGGAAACAAAATTTTCGTGATGGCATTGCACGGAAATGCAGCTATCTCTAGCACAATTTATAGTCAGCTGGCAAATGGGAGTAACCTTGCTCTGTGACCAACTGCCAAACTATTCTGAAACACAATTGACAGGTACGTTGCACTTTGTAACCTAATAACTTAATGTGAGCCCATTAACTGATTGTGCCTGAGGAAAGTTATGTCTGTTGGATTCTTCAATACCACATTATTCATGCCTAGTTTCTAATGAAAGGGGGATAACATAAACATTGTCACATCAGGTAACATACTCTGTTGGAGTTAACACTCACATAAATCTGGGCATGTTCAGAGGTCAACAGGGAACCCTTGGGAGTTTGTCAAGAAAGTATTTAAATATTAAATAAGAATTTAACCCAGCATTCTGACTTTAATAATCAGATCCCTGGTTTGACTGTGCTATGTGGAAGTTGGTAAGAACAATTCAGTATTGAATGATTTTCAGTCAAACCAGCTGCCTTTGCTAGTGAAACTGAATAGCTGTAGCCTTGCCTAGGTGACAAGCTGTTTCTCCAATGATATTTTGTTCCCTACACATCTGTTTGGTGTAAATTGCTGCTTTGCAAAACCTCACTTTTATTTTTTCCCTTCTGCTTTGTGTCCAGTGATTGCCCATCACTGTAGCAATGTAAGTCAATCATACTGTATGTTCCCCAATACCTCCAATCCATCCAATCCACTGCAGACACTAAATCATGCATCTACTATGCTCCTAGCCACTGATGGCCTTCTTAAAAAACACCTTTATGAATTAGTTCCCTGTTTCAAAAGCTGATACAAATCCTTCTATTTGCCTGTATCTTTTATCTCTGAACTCACCAAGAAAAACACAAACAGAAATGTAAAGATCTTTAGTTTCCAAATATCCTATTGTGCAATAACTATAAGAAATCAAAAGCTTTAGCATGCATCAAATGTTGTTTTCACTCTGTTTTCAATACATAATGTCTGCACTTAATCCAGCATCTGGACCGTATACGATATTGTGTCCTTCAGCTAACATCAAGTAGCTCAAAAATGAGGAACAGGCACATGAATAGGAAAGGTTTAGAAGGAAATGGGCCAAATACAGGAAAATGAAATAGTTCATTTTCAGAAACTTGGTTGGTTAGATTCTCCCTTCTTGGAAATGATCACTGTCTGACTCTTTGTGACATGAAAATATTATTTGCTAATAATCACCATAAGCCACTTTTTAATCTATTCAGTCACAAGATGTGGACATTGCTGGTTTGGTCAACTTTTCATTGCTCATCCTTAAGAAAGTAGTGGTTAGCAGATTTCTTGAACTGTTGCAGTGTAAAATGAGGGTAGGCACATCAAGAGTGCTGGTAGGAAGGCAGTTCCAGGATTATGACACAGCCAACTGTGAAGAAATAGAGATATAAATCCAAGTCAGGCTATTGTATGGCTTGGAGGAGAGCTAAAGGTGATTGTGTTCACAAGCTCCTGCTGCCCTTTTCCTTCTAGGTGGTAGAGGTTGTATGTTCGGAAGGTGCTATTGAAAGAACTTGGGTAGGTTACCACAATGCATCTTGTAAGTGGCACACACTGCTGCCACTGTGCACTAGTGGTGAAGGATATGAGTGTTGAAGGCAGTGAGTGAATTTGCATTTTGACTGGGCTGCTTTGTGCAGGATTGTGTTGAACATCCAGAGTATTGTGGAAGCTGCACTCATCCAGGCAAATGGACAATATTCCATCACATTCCTGACTTATGCCTTGGACAAGATCTGAGAAGTCCTACTCTTTTAACCACAGTACTCGTTTGGGCAGTCCAGTCTATTTTCTGGTCAATAGTAACCCGAGGATGCTGATGTAGTGTGATTTTGATTTGGGTTAAGTTAGTACAATAATGGTAATACCAATGAATGTCAAGGGGCAAAAATTAGATTGTTGCTCATTGGTGATGGTTATTTCCTGCCAGCTGCATTACTTTCTGGTGATCACCCCAAGGCTGGATGTTGCTTGTCTGGGTCTCAACTCATCTGCAAATGGACTGTTTCAATATCTGAGGAGACGTGAATGGTGCTGAACATAGTCATTGATGATTGTACAATCTCCATTCTTGACCTTATGATGGAGGGAAGAACATTGATGAATAAGTTGAATATGGTTAGATTAGGATGCTGGCTTAAGGAACCTGTGACATGATGCTTTGGGATTGAGATGATTGACTTCCAGTGACCCCAATCATCTTGCCTCATGTAAGATATGATTCCAACTAGTGTAGTGTTTACCCGGATTCTCACTGTCTTCAGTTTTACTAGGTCTCTTTGGTACCTCAATCAGCCAAATGCCATCTCAATGTCAAAGGCATTCACTCTTACTGAGCTGCAAGGTTCATTTCCAGACGTTTCGTTAACATACTAGGTAACATCTTCAGTGGGCCTCATGCGAAGCAATGCTGAAAATTCCTGCTTTCTATTTATATATTTGGGTTTCTTTGGGTTGGTGATGTCACTTCCTATAGTGATGTTATTTCCTGTGGTGAAGTCACTTCCTGTTCCTTTTCTCAGGGGGTGGTAGATGTGGTCTAACTCAATGTTTGTTGATAGAGTTCCGGTTGGAATGCCATGCTTCTAGGAATTCTCGTGCATGTCTTTGTTTAGCTTGTCCCAGGATGGATGTGGTGTCCCAGTCGAAGTGGTGTCCTTCTTCATCCGTATGTGAGGATACTAGTGAGAGAGGGTCATGTCTTTTTGTGGTGCTGCTTGATTGGTGTTACTTGGTGTTCATGTATCCTGGTGGCTAGTTTTCTGCCTGTTTGTCCAGTGTAGTATTTGTTATAGCCCTTGTACGGTATTTTGTAAATGATATTCGTTTACTCATTGTCTGTATAGGGTCTTTCAAGTTCATTAGCTGCTGTTTTAGTGTGTTGGTGGGCTTGTGGGCTACCATGATAGCAAGGGGCCTGAGTAATCTAGCAGTCATTTCCGAGATGTCTTTGATGTAGGAGAGAGTGGCTAGGGTTTCTGGACATGTTTTGTCTGCTTGTTTGGTTTGTTGCTGAGAAATCGGCAGACTGTGTTCATAGGGTACCCATTCTTTTTATCACCCCTGAGAAAAGGAACAGGAAGTGACTTTACCACTGGAAATAACATCACCACAGGAAATGACATCACCAACCCAAAGAAACCCAAACATATAAGTAGAAAGCAGGAGCTTTCAGCATTGCTTTGCATGAGGCCCACGGAAGATGTTACCTAGTAGGGTAACAAAACGTCTGGAAATGAACCTTGCAGCTCAGCGAGCAAACCTACATCGAAAACCTCAACCTGAGCTACAAATCTCAAAACTCGCATTCACTCTCACTTACTAGCCCGACAATGACTATTAGCTGAAGAAAGCATGGAGTGTTCTGCTAGTATTGTGCTAACCCAGTTTTTGTTTTTAGCTGGTCATTCTATCCTAATTTTCTGTGTTGTCATAGGCACAATTCAGTGAACTAGATGATTTAATTAGATCAATAATGACTCACAACACCTTAAGCTATAGTGGAGACAGGACTGGGAAAGATAACACCACAGCTTTAGAAGGTCAAGAAAGAAAAACCTATTTATATCATAGAATTATCCTGAGACCCAGTGCTGCAGCATTTAACTTGTTTGAATTGTTGCACAGATGCAACAGCATTGGGACAAAATGCTAGAAACTGCACACAGGCAGATATAAAAGAATGGTCTCAAATTAGGGGCTACAACAGCAAAACAGTTAGAGCCTCATAATGCTGCTTATCCATTATGAATTGAATATGTTGAAATAAATTCAATGTTAAATTAAGTTGAAATCAATAGTATCTTAGTTATGAACTGATTTCCTTATAAAAAGGAACTGTAGATAGGAGAAGAGCAGCTTTTATGTGACATCTCAAGCCAAAATTTTATTTTTAAATCTGGTTGTCTGTATGGACACTTGTTACAAGCAGGTGAGAGGGGGTGAATCGGGTCTGTACTTTTTAACCTACCTGTTCAGCCACAATATTCTTTTCCTTTTGGCAAACAGCTATATCACACCTCAGTTAAAACGTCATTCCTATCAAAATTACAAGTATATATTACAAAGTTTTATTGAATGAAAGAAAGAGGAATTTTATTACTTATTAACCTAATAAAAATAATATAATGCAATATCAAACACACATCACTACATTGATGGTGAAGGACAATTCAGGTCGCCAATGCTGACCAGGTACACGGCTGAGGTTATAGGATGGTGCCAGCAAGTGGGACAATCAGGTTAGCATCAGAGAAGAGGGGCACCAAAGGGCCATAGTAAGTAGGTAATGAGTTGAGTTTGGGATGATAGCATTAAAAATACTTACTAGGCCTTGCGGAAAGGAACACTCGAGAAATTCAACAAGAATATCACTTGGCCAAAGTATCATGAGTTTCAGACCAAAAGGTCAATGAGCTTAAAATCTGTCATAGGAAAATATTGGAAGCTATTATTAAAGGCATTATAGTAGGGCATTTAGAAAAATTCAAGGTAATCAGGCAGAGTCAACATGGTTTTGTGAAAGTGAAATTATGTTTAATCCATTTATTGGTATTCTCCTAAGCTGCATTATGACTGTGGATAAAAGGGAATGGGTGGATGTATTGTAGATATCAGCAGGCTTTGTTAAGCAGCCACATTTAAGGCTTTTGTGGAAAATGAAAGTTTATGGTATAGGAGGTAACATATCAACAAGCATAGAAGACTAGCTAGCTAAGAAGGAACAGAGAATAATTTTCTGGTTAATAAGACCTAAACAGTCAAATGAAGAGTTGCTGGATTCAAAACATTAGCCCTTCTTTCTCCTCACAGATGCCGCTAGACCTCTTGAGTTTCGTCAGCAATTTCTGTTTTTGTTTCAGATTTCCAGCACCTGCAGTTCTTTATTTTGTTTACGATGAAAAGAGTATTTTGCCATAGAAGCATTGCTGGGCCCTCAAACTTTTACAATGTACATAATAACTGGATGAAAGGACTCAAAATATAGTTGCTAAATTTGCTGATGATACAAAGATAAGTTTGGAAATAAGTGGGTAGGGGATATAAGGAGATAACAAATGTGTATAGATAAGTTGTGATTGGCAAAATCTAGAAAATGGATATAAAGTTGGAAATATGAAACTTTGACAGCTAGAATAGCAATGAAATAAATTGACGAATTGGTGAGAAATATGAGGGCTATAAAGTGCAGGCAATCTTGGTGTCTTAGTGTATGAATCACAAAAAGTTAGTACCCAGACACAGCAAGTTACTAAGAAAGCAAATAGAATTAGTTTCCATCGTGATTTCAAGCTAGACTCCTCTTTTCCACTCCCAAGACTGAAGACCTCATAATTCACAGATAAATTTGCATTATCAGTTTGAATGGACCTTAATGCAGTATCCAATATTAACTTTGTACAACAGCTTCCTGCCTCCCCCGCCCCCCAAAAAGATATAATGATGCCATTTCCCTCAACTCTGACTTCAAAAATTCAGGTAGTCTGGAGAATTCACAATTCTTTTAAATGATTTCTTTTCAGACCTGAAAGATATATAGGTTTTTAGCTTGAAAACAGTTGATTTTGATCTGGAACTTGTCTGTAAAGCTGTATTCCACTGGAATCTCTTGGATATGCATCACAGAGGATGCCATTCTATTAAACCCTGCAATTGGTTGTTTCCATGAGTTGGTTCCCCTTAATCTCCTGAATTTCTGTCTCAGAGAAACTCTTCCCTGCTAACTCAGTTGTTCCATAACCTCACTTAGAGGACATTCACATTCATGAATGCCATCATGAAAGATGGCTGCTTCATGGAAACAAGTACCTTTTTCAGTATCTTAGCATTTCGAGCACATAATTTTTTCTTACCCATATTGTGAACTGTTAACTGTATGCCTTCAGTCATAAACTAGTAAATGGCCTAGGATTTTGAAACTCTATTAGTGCTCAAAGTATATGTTCCAGGCTAAGTTGTTGGACTTCTGGCCTGACCAATGTTTGAGGTTATACTGTGAATGGTGTCATGTATTTGGTCATTTTCTCATTCTCGGCAAATTTGCTTCAGCCTCTTTTGACTTGCTGGCCATTGTTGCTTCCTAGGCTTGTGGAACATGTGTCGTGTGCTATTACAGTTAATCTCAAGAAATTCTTTCTTCATTTTGGGTGTCGCATGAGCCCAGGCAATCAACAAAATCTTCTACCAGTAACTCTTTGGATGACTAGTTAACAATGATTTGTGTTTGGGCCAGTTATTCCCTCGCTTCCCTTGCACTGCTTCTGCTATCTTAAGCATATTGAGACTAAAACATGGGCAAAAGCTCGCAAGTAAGAAATCTTGATCGTCAGTTGTGTATAAATTTTCAACCTTCTTGTGTTATTTGTACTGCAGCATACTTGTAACATACATCGAGTCAAAGAGTCATACAACACAGAAACAGATGCCTCAGTCCAACTTGTCCACATTGACCTGGTATCCCAAACTGATCTAGTCTTTTATGGCAGCATTTGGCTCACATCCCTCTAAACCATTCCTATTCAGGTACCCACTCATATGTTTGAGATGTTGTGATTGTACCTATCTTCACCACTTCCTCTGGCAGCTCATTCCATACATGCACCACCCTCTGTGTGAAAAAGTTATCCCTTAGGTCCCTTTT
Source organism: Chiloscyllium plagiosum (assembly GCF_004010195.1). Taxonomy (NCBI): domain Eukaryota; kingdom Metazoa; phylum Chordata; class Chondrichthyes; order Orectolobiformes; family Hemiscylliidae; genus Chiloscyllium; species Chiloscyllium plagiosum. The sequence continues at coordinate 22,685,936 of NC_057736.1, forward strand.
AAATCTTTTTCCGTTCACTTTAAACCTCTGCCTCTAGTTTTGAACTCCCTACCTGGGTGAAAAGACCTTGGGTATTCACCTTATCAATGCACCTCATGATTTTATAAGCCTATAATGCACCAAGGAAAATTGCCCCAGTCTATTCAGCCTCTTCCTATATCTCGAACCCTCCATCCTGGCAACATTCTTGTAAGTCTTTTCTAAACTTTTTCAAGTTTAACACCATCCTTCCAATAGGAAGGAGATCAAAATTGAATGCAGTATTCCAAACGTAGCCTAGCCAATGTCCTGAGCAGCCACAACATGACATTGCAACTCCTACACTCGATGCACTGACCAATAAAGGCAAGCATACCAAATGCCTTCTTTGTTATCCTGTCGACCTGAAATTCCACTTTCGATGAACTATGCACTTGCATTCCTAGGTCTTCGTTCTGCAACACTCCCCAGGACCCTACGATGAGCTGTACAAGTCCTGCCCTGATATCCTGTCTGATCAAGGTCCCATTGTATTAGATTAGATTAGATACCCAACAGTGTGGAAACAGGCCCCTCAGCCGAACAAGTCCACACCGACCCTCCGAAGAGTAACCCACCCAGACCTATTTCCCTCTGACTGATGCACCTAACACTATGGGCAATTTAGCATGGGCAATCCACCTGACCTGCATATCCTTGGACTGTGGGAGGAAACTGGAGCACCCGGAGGAAACCCATGCAGACACAGGGAGAATGTGCAAACTCCACACAGTCCCCAAGGCTGGGATCGAACCAGGGTCCATGGTGCTATGAAGCTGCAGTGTCATAGAGTCATAGAGATGTACAGCATGGAAACAGACCCTTCAGTCCAACCTGTCCACGCTGACCAGGTATCCCAACCCAATCTAGTCCCACCTGCTAGCACCCGGCCCATATCCCTCCAAACCCTTCCCATTCATATACCCATCCAAATGCCTCTTAAATGTTGCAATTGTACCAGCCTCCACCACATCCTCTGGCAGCTCATTCCATACACGTACCACCCTCTGCATAAAAAAGTTTCCCCCTAGGTCTCTTTTATATCTTTCCCCTCTCACCTTAAACCTATGCCCTCTAGTTCTGGACTCCCCAATCCCAGGGAAAAGACTTTGTTTATTTATCCTATCCATGCCCCTCATAATTTTGTAAACCTCTATAAGGTTACCCCTACTGAGCCACCGAACCACCCCTTGAGCATTATTCCATTTGGATTATGTAATTTTATTGCTGCAGGTTGTAACGTCTTTCCTTCAGCCTTAGTATTTGATTTGACTGGACCATGACACTTCTCCCTGTGTCAACTTTAAAATGAATGAATTGTCCATTGACACAAAACAGGTTCTGCCAAACTTGAGTTCAGTTGCATCACCAATTTTCCCTAAGAATGTCTTGGTCACCTTTTTTTAATGATAGTGTGATAAACCACTTTCAGTTTTGTATGAATAAGTATTTCATTTTTCTTGGCTGCTTTGACATTAATATTCTACTTTAAGCTTTGAGACTCTGAAGGAAAGCCATTAGAAATTTAGGAGAGGGGATCCTCCCTTCCCATCCCCCAGTCTCCTGCATGAACCTGGTTTCACTGGTTATAACTGAGAGTCTGTATGTTGTGTTGCCAATCCATTGGATGTCTAATAATTTCTGCAAGATGTTGGTTCTGTTGAAATCTACAAATTTAAGTGAATGACATCTGCTTCAATAAAAAGCAATGATGCATTATTGCATAAACCCATTATACTTAAATTATTCATTGGAGTGAATCATTAGTTTGCTGCGCTCAACAACAACCAGACTGGAACAGAAGCAACAGCAGAAGAAACATGGCAGAGCAATGACGAAACTGTTAGGATGCTATAGCAAATGAACACTTCAGTAATCACTCTCTTTTAAAAGCCATTTGTGGGAATTAATGGAAAATCTCAATAGTAAGGATTGGCTGCACCAATTTATCACATACTAGTCTACTAGCGCCTTAGGGTTTCTCACTGCTCTTCAAAAAGAGTTTGGCATGAAAGATGTTGAAAGTGAGATTGTATATCATACACCAGCTAACTACTACTCTGGACTTGCTATGGAGATTGTATGAAGACTTAAGCAGGATACAGTATCTTAGTTGTTCAGTCACCAAAAAGCTATCCATAAGTGGCACTCTCGCCAACCTATAACATGACTTAAAAGCCCTTCATCAAGAAACTTATGTAATTGGAGCCAGAGTGGTTTAGTTGGGAACACCCCAAGACAGAAAGCTCTGAGTTAAAAACCCACTCTATTTCAAACTTGCTGGCCACAGCACAGGCATTCATGAGACAGAAAGAAGGTTGTTAATCAGTCTGCAAATATTGTTCCGAAGCTTCTTGATTCTGAATGGGAAACAAAAGTGTGAAAACAACAACATAATCTTATTTTTAATATTCTTTCATCAAACATTGGTGACAATAGAAAGACCAGCATTTGCTGTCTTGAGTGGTGTGCCAATTACTTTGAATCACTGATATCCATCTACGTTGACATTTCTATAGTGGTACAATACAAAGAGTTAGACCATTTCAGAAGGTGGTTAAGAGTCAGTCACCTTGTTGTAGATCGAGGGTCATATTTAGACCAGAAAGGATGTTAATCAAAAGGATGGGTTCTTACAAAAATCAGTGATAGTCTCATGGTCACAATTACTGCAATTAATTATTTAATTGTTCAATTAATTATTTGAATTTAAATTCTTCCAACTATCAGGGTGGGATTTGAACTCCACACTTCCAGCATATTAGCCTGGACCTCATTGCAACATTACCTCTATACCACTGTCTCCACAGTGTACAAGTTCACCTAAGAGAGTGGTCTGCAGTTCAAACTGTCAACCTTTTTATTAATGAGAGACATATGGTATGGGTTAATATTATAAACTTTTCAGTTCTCTGACTGAATACATACCAACAAATCCATAGATTACAACCACCAGGCAGTAAAATTAAGCAGAAACATACAGCAGATTGTAAAATTTTATTTTATTGTGGTGATGTGGGTAAGGTGGGATCTGCTTTTTGGTCCAGTTGGTAATTGTACTGTTGACCTCCGATCTGGAGCCTGTCCGATACAGGTCCAGTGAGATAGTACTCTGGAAAATAAAGCAGCCATCATCCTTCAGAGGAGGTCAAAGTGTCTTGTCTCTCGCAAATGTGAAAAATGCAAATGCTCATTGCAAATCTTTAATTGTGTCTGCTCAGTGCTGACAGATCTTGATGAGAGCATTGTTATGACAAAGTATGACTTATAATGCTATTCTATGAACTTTGTCTTTTTTCAGTAGGTATTTCAAAAGGTTGGTGCAAGGAAGGCTAAAAGAATTAGTACGAAGCAGTAAGTGTGCAAGGTATTTTTACATCAGTTGCCCCTTCCAACTTGATTGAGTTATGCTGAAGCATCAGCACAACGTAAAGAGAGGTTTGGACAGAGAAAATATAGAGAACCTATTCACGGAAATAGAAAAGATCTAGCAATTTAAAATTGGGCAAGTATGTGATGACATGGGCCACTGGTAACAGACATTTTGCAAGCAACATAATCTGTAACTTTATAAAACAGTTTTATCCCTCACTTTGCCATTACCATTAAGCCTGGGGATCATTCCTGGTTCAGTGAATATTGCAAGAGTTCATACCAGGAACAGCACCAGGCATACGTAACAATGAGGTGTCACAGGACTACTTGCGTGTCAAACAGCAAAAGCAGCATGTGTTTGACTATAAAGCTAAGAGATCCCACAACCAATGGATCAGATTAAAGCCTTGCTTTCCAACCATATCCAGTTGTGACTGGAATGGGTGAAAACGGACATCATTATGTGCACAGTTTACTCCGAGCCATTTCCTGTTTTATCACATATATGATACATCCTGGAATTCCCTTGCAGTAACATTGTTGGTGTATCTAGAATCATAGAATCCCTACAGTGTGGAAACAGGCTATTTGGTCCATCGAGTCCAAACCACCCCTTCCAAAGAGCATCCCATCCAGACTTGCCCCCCCTATCCTATCCCACTAACCCTGTATTTCTCATGGCTATTCCACATAACCTGCAGATCTCTGGACACTATAGGGCAAGTTAGCATGACTAATCCACCTAAGCCGCACGTCTTTAGACTGTGAGGGAAAACCAGAGCACCCAAAGGAAACCCACAAAGACACAGGAAAATGTGCCAACTCGACACAGACAGTTGCCTGAGGCTGGAATCGAACCTGGGTCCCTGGCGCTGTGAGATAGTAGAGCTAACCACTGAGCTACCGTACAAGATAGACTGCAGCAGTTCCTGAAGGTGGAGTCCTGGGAGTGATAGTGGACACAATGCTGAATAAGACCAGTCGCTGCGATATAGAAATTTACAAAGCCAAATAGAATTCTAAGTTATAATCCCACATCATTGAGGTGAGGTTTGAGGATGTCAGTTTCATGTCACACTATGTTATTAAATGTAGTTGGAGATGGGAACCTAATATTGATTCAGCTTGTGATCCCATGAAAGAATATAAATGCAGATCATGATAAGTGTGAATAGCAAAGACGTAAAGGCAACATAAAGAAGACAAGTATTTCTATGTAACAAGTGGTTAGGATGTGGCACACAGTGCCTGAGAGCATTGTGGAGGCAGATTGAATTGTGGTTTTCAAACAGTATTGTATAATATTCGAACAGAAACCTTTTCATAGTTGCAGGCAAAAAAGCACAGAAGTGGGATGATTTGATTTGATCCTGCAGGAGATTTAATGGACCGATTGGCCTCCTTCTGTTCACGCTTTGATTCTGAAATCCTTTGTACAGTGTCTGCAAAATAATAATCATGTGGAAGGCACATTATATATCAGAGGTTTGAGGCAGGCGCCGGTGACTGGGAGTTTTTACGTGATGGTCACGGAATACTCTAATAGCTCCAACTCATTAGCTGTCTGGTGAAGTAGAAACACACTTATAAAATGTAAACTACTAGCCTAGACTAAATGGTTTTCTAATCTTTGAAGTACAGGATATAACAAATGAACATCAAAGGTAGTCTCTCAATAAGCCAAAGTTGTCGATCAAAGTAGTTTTCAAAAGCGCAAATGTAGCCTGACGGGTTTACTGATTTAATTCAATAATACTCATAGTGCCACCTTCCTGAAATTCTTTCTCCTTGATGAAATAATCATTTCCTTTTTTTTTGCTTGTCATCTTTATTATTTTTTAACTAATCTGTACATTATGCCTGTTTGATCCAGAAATGTTGATTCAGAATCCCCAATCATGTGCTCAATGAGGAACTTTGGGTTTACTTGTCATAGGATTAGACCTAAGGTTTTTTTATTTTGGCTGAGTCAGTTTCGTTGTATTTCATGGAGGAATTTCTCTTTGCGAGGCCGACAGTGTTCTTTCGCTGCATCTTAACAAACTTGTCTCATTAACTACCTACCCCATCCTAATAATATGCTCCCATTTAGTTCTAGCCCCATTTCCACCACTTACTGCACCTGCAACAACTCGCAATTGCTGGATCAATCCAGAATGTACTGGCATCACTGGTGCCAAGGCCATCTTAAAAAGCTCATTGTGCACCTTGGCAAATACTGCTTCTCCAGAACTACCATGATTGGATCCAGACATTTGCCGCAGATATGGCTGAGAAAGAAGTGTTGATGCTTCATTTTGTGAGCAGGGACTTGGTGGTCCTCAAACCCCAGGAGCAGTGCAAGAAGCAATGACACTGAGCCAGGCCAGCCTGGTCCATGGTTACCACCCAAATTATAGCAGTCTCGGTTGTCTGTACGAATGCACATCATTGTAGGAAGAAGGTCAATATCCTTCTCCACTCTGCCAACATTAAGTGCCACCCTCTTGTCTCTGTTAACTCACACTTATTCACTCTATCTCTGCTACATCACAATATCACTCTACCGCTCTCACTAGTGTCTACAACATCTTGCCTCAACTAACCTCACCTCCCACCACCTCCACAGAGGACCTTGCCAGTTTTCCTACTTGCTCAGGATACTTTTCCACCTGCAAAGACTATGCCACCCATTTTCATCTCCCTTAATACTCAGCTCTCTCTCATTCCAGGAGCGAACGAGCCCATAAAATGGCAGATAGAGTCAAGATGGCTGGTGGGATGTCTGAAATGTGAGCTTTTACTCTTAATGTGGAGATGATCTGAACTCAGAATGCTCCAAGAGATTGACTGATGGTGTCCAAGCCCCTGCAATGCTTTTTAGATTCGATTCGATTAGATTAGATTACTTACAGTGTGGAAACAGGCCCTTCGGCCCAACAAGTCCACACCGACCCGCCGAAGCACAACCCACCCATACCCCTACATTTACCCTTTACCTAACGAAGACTGCCTTTGATACTACTGGGACCCTGACTAGGCTATCTCCTTGGATTTGACAGGGGCCTCCTCTGAACCATGACAAGTTTTCTAGCTTTGAGTCTGCACTAATCAGCAAGGCAATGCAGTAGTATTTTGAGTTTGGTATCTCTGGCAGAGGGACACAGCGCATGAAGACAAGGTAAGGATGCTGTGAGCATCTAGGCAGCCTCAGAGTGAGTGAGTTCAAGGAGACCAAGTGAACAGCCTGAAGATGCTGCCCGATCTAGTCCATGAGTCTCTAGCACACAATGTCCTTGCTGCAGCATTACAATGATAATCACCGTTGTGCCCTCAGATGCATTATTGAAGTACTGAAGCGTTCAGTTAGCTGATCAGAGATGTGCCAAGAGGTTGACAAATGTCAGATGCCAATATCCATGTGGTTGGTGCCATAGATTGTGGTCCTGAAATACTGTTGCATGGTGAGCAACATGGAGAATCTTGTAGACAGCGCTCAGGTGAAGCCACCAGGTACCCACTATGCCATCCATGTTGTGAATTCTCAGCATCCTGTACAATTGAAAGCTGCATGTTAATGCAGGGAGATCTGCACTTAACAAGGTTGTTAACAAGGTTTGTGAAGGTTTGTAGCTCAGGTTCAGGTTTAGGGTGTAGGTTTGCTCGCTGAGCTGTCGGTTTGATATCCAGATGTTTCATTTCCTGGCTAGATAACATCATCAGTGGCGACCTCCAAGTGAAGCGAAGCTGTTGTCTCCTGCTTTCTATTTATATGTTTGTCCTGGATGGGGTTCCTGGGGTTTGTGGTGATGTCATTTCCTGTTCGTTTTCTGAGGGGTTGATAGATGGTATCTAGATCTATCTGTTTGTTTATGGTGTTGTGGTTGGGGTGCCAGGCCTCTAGGAATTCTCTGGCATGTCTTTGCTTAGCCTGTCCCAGGTTGTTAACAAGCAACAGACCACTGCCTAGCGAGTATCTTGTCTTGCACCCTAGAGCTTAGTTAAAAACATATTATTCCTGAGATAGACCTTGCTAGAACTCTCCCATGATCCTGCCACATTTTTCACCATCAGCCACATTGTTCAAGCCCCTATACTCATAGAGTCATTGGGTAGAATCGTCTGCTCCTAGATTTGGCAATGTAGGAATTGGGAATGACATTTCATGAGAGGTGGGTTTCCATGTTGCCTTCTTGGATCCACCGAAATTAAGTTCTGAGCACAGAGGTCTGTGGCCCACCTTCCTGCCAGCCACCCATTGAGGCCCAGTGATCAAGTGAGTGGCCGAATAAAGAGCACTTAAGGCCGTTAGCTTACTGCGATGATTGATTTAGTTATGGGTGGCTTTACCAAATAACAGGGTAAAACCTGTTTAAATCCCTGAGGTAAAAAAGTGTGTGTGTGTGCGCGCGTGTTGCTTGTCAGCTTCAGGGTGGGGTCCAGAGCAAAGATTGAAGGCAAGGAGTTGTCCACTGAGAATCACCCTTCCACCCCTCCCTGACACCTCTCCCTGTGACGTTCCTACCACTCCCTCCCTGAAATTATTTACCTTATTCCCAGATCATTGGATTCCACAGCCTCCTACCTTTTTTTTAATCTGGCAGCTCCTCTCAAATGGGACTTCCAATCCTGAACTCCATGGTTGGCAGGGGGTAGAGCAGGCTCTCCTTCAAAGATGCAACACATGTCTCTTACAGCTTTCCAGTCAAAACGTAACACCCACTCTACTCACGAAATATTCCACTCGTGGAGTTATCATGGCACAGAAGGAGGCCATTTGACCCATCAAGTTTACAAGAACGAAGGTAGGTCCGATCAAGGACAGTAGTGGGAGAGTGTGTATTGAGTCGGAAGAGATAGGAGAGGTCTTGAATGAGTACTTTTCTTCAGTATTTACAAATGAGAGGGACCGTATTGTTGAAGAGGAGAGTATGAAACGGACTGGTAAGCTAGAGGAGATACTTGTTAGGAAGGAAGAGGTGTTGGACATTTTGAATAACATGAGGATAGACAAGTCCACCGGGCCTGACGGGATATATCCTAGGATTATGTGGGAAGCAAGAGAGGAAATTGCAGTACCGTTGGCAATGATCTTTTCATCTTCACTGTCAACTGGGGTGGTACCAGGGGACTGGAGAGTGGCGCTGTTCAAAAAAGGGAATAGGGATAACCCCGGTAATTACAGGCCAGTTAGTCTTACTTCGGTGGTAGGCAAAGTAATGGAAAGGGACCTAAGGGATAGGATTTATGAGTATCTGGAAAGACACTGCTTGATTAAGGACAGCTAGCACGGATTTGTGAGGGGTAGGTCTTGCCTTACAAGTCTTATTGAATTCTTTGAGGAGGTGACAGAGCAGTGGATGTAGTGTACATGGATTTTAGTAAGGCATTTGATAGGGTTCCCCATGGTAGGCTTATGTGGAAAGTCAGGAGGCATGGGATAGTGGGAAATTTGGCCAGTTGGATAGAGAACTGCCTAACCGGTCAAAGTCAGAGAGTGGTGGTAGATGGTAAATATTCAGCCTGGAGCCCAGTTACAAGTGGAGTTCCGCTGGGATCGGTTCTGGGTCCTCTGCTGTTTTTAATTTTTATTAATGACTTGGAAGAGGGAGTCGAAGGGTGGGTCAGTAAATTTCCAGACGATACGAAGATTGGTGGAGTTGTGGATAGTGAGGAGGGCTCTTGTCGGCTGCAAAGGGACTTGGATATGATGCAGAGCTGGGCTGAGGAGTGGCAGATGGAGTTCAACCCTGCCAAGTGTGAGGTTGTCCATTTTGGAAAGACAAATAATAATGCGGAATACAGGGTTAACGGTAGGGTTCTTAGTAAGGTGGAGGAGAAGAGGAATCTTGGGGTCAATGTTCATAGCTCTTTGAAAGTTGCCACTCAGGTGGATAGAACTTGTAAGAAGGCTATGGTGTATTAGCGTTCATTAGCAGAGGGGTTGAATTCAAGAGTTATGAGGTGATGTTGCACAGTACAGGACCTTGGTAAGGCCACATTTGGAGTAGTGTGTGCAGTTCTGGTCGCCTCATTTTAGGAAAGATGTGGAAGCTTTGGAGAGGGTGCAGAGAAGATTTACCAGGATGTTGCCTGGAATGGAGAATGGACAAAAATTTAAGGTGAAGGGTGGAAGGTACGGGAGGATGTCAGGGGTAAGTCTTTACCCAGAGAGTGGTAGGGGCATGGAATGCGCTGCCTGTGGGAGTGGCAGAGTTTGAATCATTGGTGACCTTTAAGCGGCAATTGGATAGGTACATGGATAGGTGCTTAAGTTAGGACAAATGTTCGGCACAACATCGTGGGCCGAAGGGCCTGTTCTGTGCTGTATTATTCTATGTTTTATGTTCTATGATGGATGTCTTTGCTAAAATTCAGTCTTTCCCAATCCAGCGCAATCGTCAGAGGCCATCAATATTATTTCCCTCAAAAACCCATTCATTTTCCTTTTGAAATCATTAAACCCACCCTCACAGCAGTAGACTCTGGGTGTTTACTAGTCACTGCATAAAAATGCACTTCATTATGGCCCCTTCCCCTGGATCTCTTGCATGTGAACAAGTAGTGGCAATATCGATTATATTTTAATAAAGGCATTGGGCAAGCTCTCAGGAAAAGAGGCATTGTCTTGTACTTGATGTTGTAAGTTGAATTGTGGTTTTCAAACAGTATTCGATAATACTTGAATAGAAACCTTTCCATAGTTACAGGGAAAAAAACATAGAAATGGGATGATTTTATTTGCTTTGATTCTAGCTGGCATTGAAGAAACTATTTTCCATGCCTATAAAGTGATGCGTTGTGCAAAAGTATTAGATTTTATGTACCTTTTAAAAGATAATAATGCAATAAAAAAGTTAAAATCATAGAGTCATAGAGATGTACAGCATGAAAATAGACTCTTTAGTCCAACTTGTCCATGCCGACCAGATATCCTAAACAAATCTAGTCCCATTTGTTATCACTTTGGCCCACATCCCTTTAAACCCTTCTTATTCATTTACCCATCCAGATGTCTTTTAAATGTTGTAATTGTACCAGTCTCCACCACTTCCTATGACAGCTCATTCCATACACGTACCACTCTCTGCATGAAAAAGTTGCCCCAATAGGTTCCTTTTAAATTTTTCCCCTCTCACCCTAAACCTATGCCCTCTAGTTCTGGATTCCCTCACTCCAGGGAAAATGCCTTGTCTATTTACCTTATCCATACCCCTTATGGTTTTATAAACCTCTATAAGGTCACCCCTCAGTCTCTGACACTCCAAGGAAAACAGCCCCAGCCTTATCAGCCTCTCCTTATAGCTCAAATCCTCCAACCCTGGCCACATCCTTGTAAACCTTTTTCAAACCATTTCACGTTTCACAACATCCTTCCAAAAGGAGGGAGACCAGAATTGCACGGAATATTCCAAAAGTGGCCTAACCAATGTCCTGTACAGCCGCAACATGACCTCCAAACTCCTATACTCAATGCCTTTGGAGAGTTTGATGAATTGAGAATGCTACTAAGTAAGGATTAGGAATAAGTTTCTTCCAAAGTTGGAGGGTGGCTTGATTTGCCATGGCTATTGATTAAGGTAGAGACTTTTGTATCTTTTAGGGGAAATTTGGATAAATCTGAATTTGAAGATACGGTGCTGCAGGTAGAAGCAATGAGACTAGCTTTGGAATATTACAATCGATCTGCAGGTCCTTTTGTAGGAGAAAGTGAGGATTGCACAAGCCCTTCATCAGGAATATGGAGGGTGAGGAAGAGGGCTGAGAGATAAATAGAGAGATGGGGGTGGGGGTAGGGGTGGGGTGGGGTTGAGGTAACTTCGAGGGAGAAAGGTAGATGCTGGTGGGGGGTGATTGTGATAGGTCAGAGGGGAGGGTGGAGCAGATAGGTGGGAAGGAAGATGGACAGGTGGGACAATTCAAGAGGACGGTGCCGAGTTGGAGGGTTGGATCTGGGATGAGATAGGGAGACGAGAGATGAGGAAACTAGTGAAGTCAACATTGATCCCGTGTGGTTAGAGGGTCCTAAAGTGGAAGTTGAGGCATTCCTCCTCCAGGCGTCGGGTGGCTTCGCTTTGGCGGTGGATGACACCCAGGTCTTGCATGTCCTTGGCGAGTGGAAGGGGGAGTTGAAGTAGTCAGCTATAGGGTGGTGGGGTTGTTTAGTGTGTATGTCCTGGAAATGTTCTCTGAAACATTCCACAAGTTGGCATCCTGTTTCACCAATGTACAGGAGACCACATTGAGAGCAATGGACACAGTAGATGAGGTGTTTGGATGTGCAGGAAAATCTCTACCAGATGTGGAAAGATCCTTTGGGGCCTTGGATGGACATGAGAATGGAGGTGTGCGCAAAGGTTTTACACTGCTTGCAGTGGCAAGGGAAGGTTCCAGGTGTGGAGGGTGAGTTGGTGGGGGAGTCGCGGAGCAAATCATCTCTGCGGAATGCTGATAGGTTAGGGAGGGAGATGTACCTTTGGTGGTGAGGTCTGACTGTAGGTGGCAGAAATGGCAGAGGATGATGAGTTGTATCTGGAGATTTGTGGGGCGGAAGGTGAGGACCGGCAGGTGTGCTAACCTTGTTGAGGGGTGGGTTTCCAGGCAGAGGTGTGGGAAGTGGAGGAGATGCGCTGGAGAGCATTGTTGACCACGTGGGAGGGGAAATTGCAGTCATTGAAATAGGAGGCCATCTGGTACGTCTTGGAGTGGAATTGCTCCTCCTGGGAGCAGACTCAGCAGACGGGGAGGAATTGGGAGTAAGGGATTACGTTTTTACAGGAGGGGGATAGGAGGAGGTGCAGTCCAGGTAGCTGTGGGAGTCAGTGGGCTTAAAATAGATGTCCATGTTGAGTCGGCTGCTGGAGATGGAGACAGAGAGGTCCAGAAAGTGGAGGGAGGTGTCCAAGATGGCGCAGGTGAACCTAAGGTCAGCGTGGAAGGTGTTAATAGAGTTAATGAACTGTTCAACCTCCTTGTGAGAACATGAGGTGGCGGCGATAGAGTAATCCATATAGCGGAGGAAAAGGTTGGGGAAAGGTGCCAGTGTAAGTGCCACGTATCTGAGGCAGGCATAGCTGGGGCCCATGCGGGTGCCCATGGCTACCCCTTTGGTCTGAATGAAGTGGGAGGATTCAAAGGAGAAGTTGTTGATGTTGAGGACCAGTTCTGCCAATCGAATGAGTGTGTCAGTGGAGGGGTACTGGGGGGGTCGGTGGGAGAGGAAGAAACGAAAAGCTTGGAAGCCTTTGTTATGGCGGATGGACATGTACAGGGACTGGATGTCCATGGTGAAGATGCGGTGTTGGGGGCTGGGGAAACACAAGTCGTGGAGGAGGTGGAAGGCGCGGGTGGTGTCCCGAATATATGTGGGAGTTCCTGGACCAAGGGGGACAGGACAGTGTCAAGATATGAGGAGATAGGCTCAGTGGAGCAGGAGCAGGCAGAGACAATGGTTCGACTGTGGCAGTCAGGTTTGTGAATTTTGGGTAGGAGGTAGAACCAGGTGGTGTGGGGTTCCCAGACTATGAGGTGATGAGGTTTTGGATGGTCTGGGAGATGACAGTTTGGCGATGGGAGTTGAGGTCGTGGTCAAGGGCCGGTAGGAGGAGGTGTCTGTGAGTTGAAGTCTGGCTTCAGCAGTGCGCCAAACTATCACTGTGCAACTGCCCCCACGCCCGTCCACTGGCTTTGATGGTGAGGTTGGAGTTGGAGTGGAGGGATTGGAGGGCTGCCCGTTGCAAGAGTGAGATGTTGGAGTGGGTGAGAGGGGTGAGAGACTTCACCGCCGCTCCCTCACCACCAGACAACATTTCAACTCCCCCTCCCACTCTGCTGAGGACATGGAGGTCCTGGGCCTCCTTCACGCCGCTCCCTCACCACCAGACACCTGGAGGAAGAACACCACACCTTCCGCCTCGGAATACTTCAACCCCAGGGCATCAATGTGGACTTCAACAGTTTCCTCATTTCCCCTTCCCCCACCTCACCTTAGTTCCAAACTTCCAGCTCAGCACTGTCCCCATGACTTGTCCGGACTTGTCCTACCTGCCTAGCTCCTTTTCCACCTTTTTCCAGCACCACTAATCCAGAATCTGGTTTCCAGCATCTGCAGTCATTGTTTTTACCGAGAGGGGTGGATAGGTTGGTGAGGTCAATGTCACGGCGGCAGTTGGTCAAGGGCTGGTAAGGGACCAGGATGGGGTGTCCAAGTGGATGGAGTATGTTGGAGGTGGGAGAATGGGTCCTCGGAGGGTGGGTGGGAGTCACGATTGCAGAAGTAACCATGTAAGAAAAGTTCAATGTTACAATGCGTATGGAATTTGTTAAGCTGGGAGTATAGTGGGATGAAGGTGAGACCTTTACTGAGGTGGCAGGGGGCAGAAATGACGTTCCAAGAGGCATTCACAGAAGCAGTGCTCGGCAGCGGCGGCTGGGGAAGCGACATGGTCAGTGGGGCTACAGTGAGTGACATCAGCAGGGGCTGAAGTGGCACGTTCGGTGGCAACCACTCCACAAATCTCTTCCCGCACCTCTGCCCTTGAACCACACCCTTCCAACCGTAACAAGGATAGAACCTCCCTGGTCCTTTTGTAGCAAATGACAGAAAGTTGACATTGTGCCTCAAATGGCTTCCTGAGACATCACTCCTCTATGCACTCATTTTGTTCTCTGCCTGCAATATCTGCTTCATGAATTAGTCCATTGCATTTAATGATCAGATGGGGCTGTCCTTTTCTTTTTCTGTTTGACTTTCTCTGTAGTGTCATACAGAATCTATATTCTTTCATAGTGGTTTAGTGTGATACCACTGAACCAAAGCCAGTTACAGCTACAGGTATTATATCTTATAAGTACACTATGCATGCTTAAAACGAAGAAAGGAAAAGTGCTCAAGATATGTCTAAAGGCTGATAAGGGTGGAACTGTACTTCATAAATTCCATTATGCCTTGACATTATCCCTTTGTTTGTTTGTTTTAGATGAGGAAGTGATCAAAAGGAGACTATTGAAATGGTGTGTTTTGGAACTGATATCAAGCAGGTTGTTAAAACCTGACACTATCTCCTGGGCCTAACCCCATTTGGAAGTCTGCAGTGATTCAAGGAGAATGCAAACTGCCAGCTTTGTCAGTGTTGCTTACCTCCCAACAGCAAATTGAAAGGAACCTTTCAAGGGGCCTGACATGAATGTGAAAATGGAAAGAAGAGGCAGGAAGATTTTTATGGACCAGCATCTGAACATTCGATGGAAGGCTTGTGGCAAAATTAAGGACACATTTAGTCAAGTGCTTGAAATATTCAAGACACAGTAGCCATTTATACAGACGCACAATGTCACAGTCAAATAAAAAACAGGCTGTTTTGCATTCATCCATATGTCCCAACCTGATAAATCCTCTACATTTCTCCACGTAATTTTCAGACCTTCTGACTGCTTGTTCCATTGAAAAACCAATGGAATGGAACTAGAAAGTCCAGAAGAGACAGAGATACAAAGGGAGGTGAATAAGTACAACACAAAACAACTGACTGGTTTCACAGTTAAAAGTATGAATACCATCTCCTGCCATGGCAATAAAACACCAAAAAAACCTTCCTCAATTGTAAAATTTAATTGGTAGATAGTAAAATTTAAAAATTGGCAACTGCCAGCCCTATCATAGATATCTTCCCTTGAAGCTGGGTTACAGGAAGGATGTTGCATGTGCTCATTAAGTTTAGTGCCAATGAGGAATCAATGGCAGTGCCTGTTACATGACGGGATATGGAAAGTAATTAAAAAGATTTGCTTGCAGCAGTATACTGAAAGAAGGCTGATTTTTGTTTGTGTTGTTAGCTTGAAGTTTTTGAGGTTGGTGATAAAATGCCAGCAAAGAACTTTTCACAGTGTAATAAAGAAATTCTGGAAACATTCAGCTGATCAGGCGGTATCTATGGAGTGAATGAGGTCAGATTAAAATTTCAAACTGACAACCTCTTGGCTTTGCATTTTTATTTCAGATTTCCAACAACTGCAGTATTTTATGCTTAACTTTCTGTAACTAGTACAATGTGTTCTAAGAAACAAAAACATTCTTTCATTTGCATGAAAGCTTGTTTATGGATAATTTCTGCTTAAATTTATGACCCGGGAGTCTACACACACAATGTGCACTTTAACAAAAGATTCATAACCCCATTCTCACCTTTGCAAATGCTAATTCTTTCATTGTTCAACTAAACAGGTCAGTTTAGCACCTCATTATTCACTACCCATTGGAGTTCAGCCAGCGCAGTGAATGCATGCAGAGTTGCATTTTTATAGCATGGTTTTAATTGCGCTAGTTTCGAATGTATATATTTAGAAATCTGGCATAACCAAACAATGAGTATGTTGCAACAATTTTTTGCTGAAGTCAAAAGTAATTTCAGGCTGGTTCTGCTTGCCATGCAGTACTGAGTTTATAGAACAGAATATAAATTTATTGTCACATGTACTTTTACATGTAAAATACAGTGAAAAGTTCTTAAATTGCCCCACCATGGCGCCTGCATTAATGACAAAAGTCATACATCACAAAAATAAGTAAAATTTTAAAAATGTAAAATTAAGACAAAGTTAATTGCTGTTCAGTTAATGACTTCCGGGCTCGGGGAAAGCCGATTAAGGAACAATGGAAAACCCTGAAGATGCAGCTGAGACAAGACCACCATTCTAGGACGAGAACACCATCCTGGGACGAGACTGACATGGTAGACTGAGCTGGAAACCTCAGCCAAAGACTGCCATGCTGGATCAAGACCATTGCTCCTGGACGAAACTGCCTGCCGGGCCATTGAAATACTTGAAAGCCGAAGACAAATAAAGTTAAAAATCACCTGATTGTCAATCACCTGATGAAGGAGCGTCGCTCCGAAAGCTAGTGTGCTTCCAATTAAACCTGTTGGACTATAACCTGGTGTTGTGTGATTTTTAACTTTGTACACCCTAGTCCAACACCGGCATCTCCGAATCATGAAGACAAATAAGATCTTCTCAAGGGGTTGAGACCTCCACCCGCAATAAGACCACCTTGGCAGGCTGAGACCATCACTACACCTCCTTAAGGCTGAGACCAGCACTACACCTCCTTCAGGATGAGACCGCCACACCTCCTTCAGGCTGAGACCGCCACTATACCTCCTTCAGGCTGAGACCAACACTACACCTCCTTCAGGATGAGACCGCCACACCTCCTTCAGGCTGAGACTGCCACACCTCCTTCAGGCTGAGAACGTCACTACACCTCCTTCAGGCTGAGACCGCCACACCTCCTTCAGGCTGAGACCGCCACACCTCCTTCAGGCTGAGACCATCACTACACCTCCTTCAGGCTGAGACCGCCATTACACCTCCTTCAGGCTGAGACCATCACTACACCGCCTTCAGCTGAGACCACCACTACACCGCCTTCAGGTTGAGACCGTCACTACACCTCCTTCAGGATGAAACCAGCACTACACCTCCTTCAGGCTGAGACCGCCATTACACCTCCTTCAGGTTGAGACCGTCACTACACTGCCTTCAGGCTGAGACCGCCACTACACCTCCTTCAGATTGAGACCGTCACTACACCTCCTACAGGCTGAGACAGTCACTACCCCGCCTTCAGGCTGAGACCGTCACTACACCGCCTTCAGCTGAGACCACCATTACACCTTCTTCAGGCTGAGACCATCATTACCCCACCTTCAGGCTGAAACCACCACTACCCCGTCTTCAGACTGAGACCACCACTATACCTCCTTCAGGCTGAGACCGTCACTACCCCGCCTTCAGGCTGAGACCGTCACTACACCTCTTTCAGGCTGGGACCACCACTACACTGCCTTCAGGCTGAGACTGTCACTACACCTCCTTCAGGCTAAGACCATCACTACACCACCTTCAGGCTGAGACCACCACTACACCTCCTTCAGGCTGAGACCAGCACTACCCTGCCTTCAAGCTGAGATCACCACTACACCTCCTTCAGGCTGAGACTGCCACTATACCTCCTTCAGGATGAAACCAGCACTACACCTCCTTCAGGCTGAGACCATCACTACACCTCCTTCAGGCTGAGACCGTCACTACACCTCCTTCAGGCTGAGACCACCACTATCCCGTCTTCAGGCTGAGACCAGCACTACACCGCCTTCAGGCTGAGACCACCACTACTCTTCTTTCAGGCACCTGGGCCTAGCTGCAGACCTGTAGCCTTGGTTCGGCCTGTGGGTGAGGCTGGAGGAGTCAGTCTGTGACCTGTGGTCTTTTGTGTGTATCTTTTGGCCAAACAAGTGCTATGGATTTTCTTGTACCTTTATTCCAGTTGTGCTTTTGAAACTTTCTGGGCAAAAAATTTGCATTATAAAATATTAAAAGGTATGAATGTGTTAGTAACTTAATAAAACCATTTACGACACCCTAAGTATATTGGATTGTGCTGATATGGGAATATTATCCACAGGGGAGTTGGTGCTGGAAGGGTTAAAATTGTTAATAAATAAGCAGACAGCTTGTTGTTTTCTCTAATAGAGAAATAAATCTGTGAAACAGGATGTTGAAGAAACCGCTGACACTCAAGAACTGGTTAACTGAACGTTGTGATTTCCTGAGCGCGATTGCTTTTTTGATGCCAGTCAAAGATTAAAGCCGGGACAATCTGGTCAGAGTAACCTAATTCTGGACATTTAATAATGCAGTTAAGAGAAAAAAGAAATTGCAATCAAGCCCTTCCCATGTCACTGTGACCTTTAAAAAGTTTTTACAGTTACACGATGCAGTAAAAAAACAAAGGAAATCTTTCTACATCGAGGTGGGCATTGAGAAAAGGGTCTTTGCAAGAGAGTGGTTATCAGATGTAGGTCAGTGCACAGTCATTTCCCCTTAACTCTTTATAGTCTATAGGTAGAACTATTCACTACCAGTTTGTAAAGGACCAGAATCTTAAAGAATTATTTGCACAAGGTATCCTGTCATAGGTTAATGCTGAGCAACTTCAACATAATTTTCTATGAAGCATTGTTCCTTTCCCTTTCCCTGTCCCTGTCCCTGTCCCTGTCTCTGTCTCTTCCTTTCTCCATTAACTATGAATGATGTCTCCAGCACAATCTCAGAGTTGGTGAACTGTAAAACAAGACCAGAAACACAAACAGGTGGAGTTGTATTGAAGATAGTTGTGGAATGTGTCATGAGTACCAATGTTCAATGGAAATATTTCTGTGAAAAATCCCTCCTGCATTCAGGATTGTATTGTGAAACTAACTCAATATATTTTCAATCAAGTATTTAGAAAATAATGTTTGTAAATGTTATTGATGTCATTAAAATCAGTTCAGGTTATTAGAAACATTTCCCTTGTGAAACATGGAGGAATCTGGTGCGTTCTAGATCATATATGTGAAAGTCAATCACTTAGAGCAAATAACAGAAAGCCTGAAATAACACAACTTAGTCTTACACTCCTTTCATTTTCGAGAAGAGCAGCATAAATTATAGTGTTTTAGAGACCTTCAGATGGCTGATGAAAAATGTGCCTGGTGCTCAGTGCTGTACCATGTATTTAGGAATGCTATATGTTGAACTCCTTACACGTACTGAGTTAATTGACCAGTAATATTACAAATGGCCTGTAGGTTAAGGAGAAAAAAAGTGCCATCCAGTGACTGCTGCTGGAAAACGTATGTCTCATGAGAATGCGGTTGGTTTTACATGAGGTTGCTTGATATGGATTATATTACTCCATTGCAAAGGTTTGTCTTTATAGCATATGGGAGCCTTGCTGCTTTAGCTGATCCACAACTCCAAATAAATGGTATCAAAGAGTGAAGGGAATAAAAAGAAACAGGAATAAAGCATATTGAAGAGAGATGACCTAACTTCATTTAAAACAATTGGAAAGTACACAGGTTGATAATGGGAACAGATAAAATAACACTTTGAATATAACATTCACCAAGACACTTGTAATAAAAGAAATCACGTTAAATGTTAAGCTAACATTTTATATTTAGATGTTGACAAAGTGCTTCTCATTTTCAAATTTTTTTTGTTTTAAATTTCTGTCATCACACCTTTTGATTACTATATCTGTCCTATTGCCTTTAGGTATTAATATTATCAGGGGACGTGGAGAGAAACTGGGTATATCATTTTAAGATAAAGGATCAGCCATCATCATACTGGATAGCAGAGTGGACTGGAAGAGGCTGAAAAGCTGACACCTGCTACAGCTTTCTGCGTTTCTTTGGTCTGTCTCTTGGAGCAGGAGCACCAGGGCAGGTTTGAAATTGAAGCTTTTGTTTGCAAGATAAACATTGTAATTCCCCTTTTCAACATTGTCGAAAAGTGTGGTTCTGGAAAAGCTCATGCTCGAAATGTTGATTCTCCTGCTCCTCAGATGCTGCCTGATAGGCTGCGCTTTTCCAGCACCACATTTTTTGACTCTGATCTCCAGCAGCTGTAGTCCTCACTTTCCCCTTTTCTGTACTGCACACATACCTTGCCACTGCCCACTACCTCCAAAGCAGCACCTTGTATGCAGTCAGTACATGGTAGGGAACTGTGGATATGTTACTGTTGCCCTCCCATCCACTGAAGTCAACATATGCAAATAATTCAATTGGTGCATACTGCAAGCAAGGTCCTGTCAGCATTATAGGGCTTCATAACAGTTACTTTTGTAGGCTGAGTGCAGATGTTCGCATCTTTTCGATTTAGGCTTTTGTGATCTTGTATCTTTGACTAATGGCCCTGTGCAGTTTTATCGCACAGGTACTTGATGTCGTGCCAGCTTTTACCTGTTAAATGAGCTTTCTTTCTCGCAATGCAAGTGGATAAACAGCAATAAGCTAACTTTGCTGTGGGTTCATATTTTTATGCACATCTTTCAAATGAGGAGTTTTTCCTCCTATCAATAATTTTATTTGTATAAATTTTTGTGTTCTTGTATTACTCCTACTTTTAATTTGTGTTTTGCTTTCCTACAATAAAAATAGAGGTTTCACTAAAAAAGATAATGCTTTTAAAAAATTGCATGAAAATAAGGAACAGCTTTATCATAAATTATAACACATTTAACTTCTGATTATAACTGGTATTCTTCCTTGTCCCTTCTGACATTCATTGGAGCTTTTGGAATTCAATCTATTCGAAGACAAAGTTAATTATAATCAATCCTCACTTCTAATAACCAGAAAATCCCATTTATAATGACTATTAACTCTGTTACTGCAAACTGCAGAACTTTATAGTATTAGCATCCACCGGAATTAACTCAAGCCATCAGCATTTAGTGGATTATGTTCCAGCATTAGTGCAACAATGAAAACTGAGATGAAACCATATATTTCCAGCAGTTTGTAGCTGATGAGTAAACTTGAGAAAGTCTGTTCCAGTGCCTTTGTAACATAAAGCCTTGTTAAGAAGATTGACTTGGTCTGTACATGTACATTGTAAAAAGTTGAATGGTGAATCAGATCTTCCAACAGTCATATCATTCATCAAGTGGTTTTTACAATTTCTTATTTTGTCCTCAATGTCATGTCTTACTGAAAACAGATTTTACACACACTCTAGTTTCCTCTGAGTGTGGAGCTTCCGATGCATAGTCAACATTCCCTCATGTTCCGATGGAGCTTGTGGAAAGCAGTCCGTACAATACAATTCACCTTGGGCACAATGAATTTTCCGTTCTCATCTAAGCAGGGAGGTACGCTCCTGCCTTTCACTTTGCTCACCGATTTCTTCCCTGGTGGTAATAATGATTCCTACATCACAGCCCTGTCTACACTTCAGAAGTCATAAATTAGTCTGAGTTTTGTTGTACTCATGTTAAAAATATTAATTATTTTCCTTTGCCTTTATGCCTTTTCCAAAATATTCATACAGGACATCAAAGTGAGGCTTGCGTTTCCCTGTCCTCCAACCTGTTGACTTGGTTACATCCCTCAGATCAGATTCCTTTCCTCTGGCTCTTTCCTGTCTGCAAGATGCTGGTGGTGTTTTCAATAGTTTGTCATCAGCCTTGATATGGCATTGGATTAGGCAATTGATTTTTGTTTGGAAATTTGCAGAATTTAAATGGGATTGCACAACTTCAGGTTCAAAAACAGGCGTGTGATGTTTTTCCCCTTTTATTTCATTGCTGACCATGTGGGAACATTACAGTTTGCAATGAATGCTCATGAGAAGCAAAATAAATCCCTTCAATTTCAGTTATAATCCTCAATACATCAATTTTCAGCCTCTTGTTTTCAATTTGGCAAAAATATCAGTTCTGTGGAGGAGGCAAGAATTGATTGTGACACAGGTAGATGATCAACAAAGATATGAAGTTATTGTTATTTAGAAACATGGTTGAAGGTAGAAAAGATACTGAAGTATACTCTTGTTTACAGTATTATGTGAAATGTAGATAATGCTGAACAGTACTTGTTATGAAATTGTTATTTATCATATAATGCTGTTGGTATTCATATTATCTTCTTCTACGTTACATGTGGTCGATATTTTAAAAAGCAAATGGTGCAATACGATTGAAGATTTGTAAGAATCTGAGGACTTGCTAAATGTGCTCCTGCTCTTCTGAGAAATAGCCTGTGCCTCTGGGGCTTTCTGATTTATTTTACTTCACTTGCTGGTAGAAAATAAATCCTACTGACAATTAGTCAGGTCTTGTTGTTCTTAATCCACGCGATGACCATGATGATTTGTGCTTACTGATTAAAATATAAAATTTGAGACAGTTAGTGCAGGAAATCATAATTTGCTTGATCAGGTCATATGTTCCATTCTATGTCTTTTATGAACTACCATCAATTGTAAATTAGCATCAACCAGACAGGAGTATAATTACTGTACTGCTGCTGTGAAGATAGGTTAAGAGCCACAGATGGATTAGTGGCGCAAAGGGCTTTCAAAGTTGAAATCCACGTTGTTACTTGGGTTTCCCTGAATTTAATTAACTAGAAGGAGATCTGTTGAACTTGATATCAGAACTGGTATAAGGATTTATGAACAACATTTGGTTGGCTCGTTCCTTTTACATGAAGGCTAATGAAACTTAAATAAGATTGTTTTTAGAGCATTAAAGTAAAATGGCTCTTGGAAGAACATGGGTAGAGATTGACTTCAGCTAAAGACAATAAAAGTTGTCACCAAAGCAGTGAATAGAACATTGGAGTTGAAGGTAGTGGATATGTGTAGCCGACATTGCAATGTCTTTTTTAGCTGTATTAGAACTCAAAGGACCATCAGGAACAGTATTAGCAATTAGAGTATAGGATTTAATCAGGGGAATATTTGCATTACATCAATTGTATGCAAATATCCTGTGTCCCAGAGCCAATCTAGAATCTCAATAGTCATTGAAAATAGGCGTTTGCTTTATAAGACCAGAACATACATCGTCACAACACTCAATTTGATCAGTTTTCACATTCCCATGCTCAACATAACTTCACCCTTTTATCACCAAAATAAAGATGGCCAATACAATTTGAAGGAGCTTTTTGTTAGGAACCTGACTGGCAGAATGTGAGTGAACAGTACCTGCAATGAATATATTTTATCCCACGTGGGACAGAAGGAAGGATAGTCTGTTCTTTGGAATACAGGACACCCAAACTACCCAAAAACATTCACTTCTTTAGTTATACCTTAACCTAGAAACAACTAGGTGGCTCTTCAGAATAGTTACAACAGGCCCGGAAAAACTGGGAAGTTGGAATAGAGTCCTTTCAGGAGAAGGGAAGAATTGTCAAAAAGGTTGTCAGTGGTGAATCATAGCTTATTCCCAGAAGGGGAGATACAGAAGCCAAGGAGGGAATGAGTCAGTGGTGGAACATGTGAAAGTTTGGGGAGGGTGGATATTTACAACAAAATTGATGAAGCTTTCCAGACTGGAATAAGACCAAGAAGTGGCATCAATACATCAGAAACAGCTGAGGGAGGAGACCTGTGTAGGATGTAATAAAGACAGTCTATGTGTCATGAAAAGCCAAGATGATCAGGCCTCATTTAGGTTGCCACAGTTCCACCTTTAATTTAAGCAACATGCAGCTATTCAGACTGAGTATTGGAATCTGTCATTTTAAATCATAATTGCTGTTGCTGGTAATAGTTATTCTGTTGCAATTCACATTTCCTCCTGAAACACTTTTTATTTATTTCCTTCCCCCATTCTCACCCACTGTTTTACATTGCATCCCTTTTGAGAGTTAATCACTGCCTTCCTGCCAAATTTACATTTTCCTTTTTTTCTATCTTCTTTCAGCTTCTTTGTGCTTGCGTAAAACCTACTATATCATTAACTTTATTATAATTCTGATAAAAGGTCAAAGACTTCAAGCTTTGTTTTTGGTTACAGATGCTGATGGATGAGCTGAGTACTTCCAGCATTTTCTATTTTTATACCAGATTTCCAGCATCCACACTACTTTGTCATTGGCAATTTGGCAAATAGATACAGAGCAATCAAAGTCAAATAATTAGAATATGCAAATTGAATTGATATCTGTTGTCTTTATACTGTTTTACTTACGTCCCACTCAAAGGTGTTTAATGTAATTGTATAAAGAGCCTGGAAGAAAGCAGAGCTTTGAAAATATCCAAATCACAAAAACAATGCATTTATGAGAAGTTTGCTCAAAAATACCCTGCGGTTTGAGTGTGAGGAGCTAGAATCAGATATACTGGTCTTACAATTGAGTAAAGGTAACTACAAACACATGAGGGAGGAGCTGGCCAGAGTTGATTGGAAGGAACACACAACAGGGAAAATGGTGGAGCAGCAATGGCAACATTTTCTGGCAGTAATTCAGATGGACAGCGGAAATTCATCCCAAGGAAGGAAAAAAACATATTAAGGGGAGGACGAGGCAACCATGGCTAACCAACGAAGTCAGGGATACGTTAAAGCAAAAGAAAAAGCATACAGTTAGGGTGGTATGGTGACTCAGTGATTAGCATTGCTGCTTCACAGCACCAGATTCAATTCTAGCCTTGGGTGACCGAATGGAGTTTGCACATTCTCCTTGTCCCTGCATGGCTTTCCTTCGGGTGCTCGAGTTTCCTTTCACTATCCAAAGGTGTGCAGGTCGGATGGATTGGCCATGCTAAATTGTCCAGGGATGTGCAGGCTAGGATTAGCCATGGTAAAAAATGCGAAGTTACGGGGATAGGGTGGGTGTTTGGGTTGGGGTGGGATGGTCCTCAGACAGTTGGTACTATCTCGGGCTGAAAGGCTTCTTTCCATGCTGTTGGGATTTTATGTGGTGAAGAATAGTGGGAAGCTGAAACATTGGTAAGTTTTTAAAATCCAGCAGAGGATAAATAAAAAAGCAATAAGTATAGAAGATAAAGTATAAGCTGGCTAGTAATATAAAAGAAGATTGCAAGAGTTTTTTTGATATCTAAAATATAAGAGACAGAAGCAAGAGTGGACATTGGACCACTGGAAAATGAGGCTGGAGAAATAGTGATGGGGAACAAAGAACTAGCGGAGGAACTGAATAATTATTTTGCATCAGTTTCACAATGGAAGGCACCAGCAAAATACCAGAACTTTAAGAGAGCCAACATCAAGGCAGAAGTGAGTGTATTGGCCATCACTAAGGAGAAGGTGTTAGAGAAGCTGAAAGATCTGAAGGTGGATTAATTATCCGGATTACACCCCAGAATTCTGAAGGAGATATCTGAGGAGATTGTAGAGGTATTAATAGTGATCTTTCAGGAATTACTGGAGTCAGGGAGGGTCCCAGAGAACTGGTTAGCCTGACCTTGGTTGTTGGTAAGATTTTAGAGTCCATTATTAAGGTTGAGATTGCAGAGTGCTTGGAAATGCATGGTAAAATAGGGCTGAGTCAGCATGGCTTCATCAAGGGAGGTCAGGTCTAACAAATGTGTTAGAATTTTTTGAGAAGGTAATGAGCAAAATAAACAAAGTAGAGCCAGTGAATGTGATCTATTTGGATTTCCAGAGGTACTGCACAGGAGGCTGCTAAATAAGATAAGAACCCATGGTGTTAGGAGCAAGGTACAGGCATAGATAGAGGATTAACTGACTAGTCAAAGGCAGAGAATAGGGATAAAGGGGTCTTTTCCAGAATGGCAACCAGTGCCTAGCAGAGTTCTACAGGAATCAATGTTGGGACCATAACCCTTCATATTATACATTAAAGATCTGAACTAAGAAATTGAGGGCATTGTTTGTAAGTTTGCACATGATATAAAGATAAGTGGAGGGACAGGTAGTATTGAGCAAGCAGGGAAACTGTAGAAGGACTTGAACATGCTAGGTGATGGGGCCAGAGTCAGTGAAGGGATGACCCTTTGGAACTGAGATGAAGAGGAATTTCTTCAGCCAGAGGGTGGTGACTTTGTGGAACCCATTGGCACAGTGGAGTATACAGGCCAAGTTATTGGGTGTTTTAAGACATAAATAGCTCCTGATTAGTAAGGGGATTAAGAATTATAGATAGAAGGCAGGAAATGGAGTTGAGAAACATATCAGCCGTGTTCAAACGGTGGAGCAAACTTGATGGGCTAAATGTTTTAATTCTACTCCTCTATCTTACGGTCTTATAGTCTAATGTATGTAAAGTCCTGTTTACTTTGGTGCAAACCAGATTTCAGAGGAAGGTGAACATGTGCCCATTCTGCTGACATAATTGCTATCTTGCTATGAATAACAATTATGCTTTTACATAAAGTATAGCTCAAGTGGATAACTGTTTTCCATTTTAGATCTTGTCATCTCCTGTGGTATAATGAGATTTATGCATATCATGATGGTGATTTAAACAAATGGGAATCCATCCCATTTCATTAGTTGGCTACAGATGAACAAGACTGGTACCAAACAAGTTTTGCACAAAACTGGATGTTAACATAAGTTCTTCGAGATATCCTTAGACCAGGAGTCAAAATTGCTTTTGAGCTTATTAAAGAAATCTGCTTGATAGATCTTTTTATTGAAAACGTGTCATAGATAAGGTATTTCCTTAGCCATTTTGTTAAAGGTGATAACTAATTTATATTTTATTTTGTCACCTGTGGAATAGAGCGACTGGAGAATACATGCTCTCCTCCAACCTCAGCCATAACAATACGTAAAATAAAGAAGTGTCACAGCAAATGAGAAGTAGAAGACTCTTAGTAAGGAGGAGCCTCAGGATCACATCCACATTAACAAGTCCCCGAAGACATCATGTGGAAAGAGGTGTTTCTCTGGGCATTTAGGAAGGAGCTGATGAGACGACCTTGCTCACCATCTGCTGCGCTACATTTTAGTGCTTCGTTGTAAGTCCTGGTGATGAGCGGTCGTCCTGCTGAAGTTAAATGGGAGCCCGTTCAGTTATCCCTCAAATGCAATAAATACAGTCTGGTTCAAGTAAGAGATGCCTTTGGTTTTTTGGATAGAGTTAAATGCCAATATCTGTTTCCTTGATATGCTACTGTATAGAACTGAACTATCTATCTATCGTATATGAAGATATTTTTTACAAATAAAGTATATTTTGAAATAAAAAAAAGCAAGTTCTGGCAATGAGGCATTCTGCCAAATAATTCTGACAGTCTGCTCACAACCATGAAACAGGATCCATGTCTCCTTCTGTCATAGATGCAATAAGTTGAGTGCTGTAAGTCCATTCCTTAATAGGATGATGATTCCACTTGTGGTTCACAATCTTTTTAATTATATTTTTTCCTGTCATGCATTTTGTTTTGTCACGAATGAACTATCTGAGACATGTAACCTTTTTTTCTATAAGTGAAATACCAGCACTAAAAGAACATGCAGAATGATCAGAATTACATATAGATTAATTTAATGAGAGCCTCTTTTGTGAACCAGCATGGCTTTCATTTATTTATCTAATTCCTTTAGCAGAATAAAAAGTCTGAGCACTTCACAGATATGTTATAGGTTAATATCTGATAAACTTTACCAACTAGATTTAGATTCTTCAGAGGAATTTCTAATGAAGTAAAAGAACTAAGATTCATGTGGACAGATAAAGACAAAATGTAAGAGCCCATGGGATGCAAGGAAATTTAGCTACTTAGATCCAGAATTTGCTGAGTGTCAGGAAGCAGAGGATGATGGTCAAGGGATGTTTTTGTGACTGGGAGCCCGTGTCCAGTAGGGTTCCACAAGGATCAGCCATATATCTTTATATATCTTTATACGTGATATATAAAGAGGATTCAGACTTGAATGGAGGAGGATTGATCAGTAGGTTTGCAGATAATACAAAAATTGTTGGAGTCAGAAGGGCACCATAGATTACAGGAGGATGTAGTCACCGGCTGGTCACATAGGTGATCAGTGGCAGATGGAATACAGTCCGGATAAGTGTGAGGTGATGCACTTGGGCAGGACAAATGAGGCAAGGAAATATATGATAAATGGTAGGACCATGAGAAACACCAAGGGTCAGAGGGACCTTGGTAGTGGGATAAGTAGATAAAACGGCTAAGAAGGCATATGGGATACTTGTTGTTATTAGCCGAAGTACTGAGTTTAAGAGCAAGGAGGTAATGCTAGAACTACATAAAATATAGTCATAGTGTTATGTCCAGTTCTGAAATCCATATTATACGAGGGATGAGTTGTGATGGAGAGGGTGCAGAGGAAATTTACCAAGATATTGTCTGGGCTGGACTGGTTTAGTTATGAAAAGAAATAGGATAGAATGGGATTATTTTCCTCACAGCAGAGGAATCTGAGGGGAGGACATGAGTGAGATGTGTAAATTTATGAGTTAGAGATAAGAAAAACTGCAGATGCTGGAATCCAATGTAGACAAGCAGGAGGTTGGAAGACATAGCAAGCCAGGCAGCATCAGGAGGTGGAGAAGTAAACGCTTTGGGTGTAACCCTTCTTCAGGAGTGGCAATCATAGGATAAACAGGAAGGAACTTTTCCCTTGATGGAGGAATCAATGACTATTGGACATAGATTTAACGCAAGAGATATGAGACTTGGAGAGAATGTGAGGAAAATATTTTTACTTAGAGAGTGGTGGGAAGCTGGAACTCACTGTCTATAAGGACAGTATTTGCATGAACACTTGCAATGCCACACTGCAGGAATCCGGGCCTTGATTTGCCTTCTCGGCTATGAATTGCTTTTAAACCAGGTAAAGGTTTTTTATTAATATTGTGATTACATTAAATAATCAAATATTAATTATTGCATTTTTCAGAAGGAGAAGAATGTAACTCAAAATTACTGAATTATGGGAACATTTAAAGTCAACTTTATCAATGCTTTTCAGATAATATGAGTATTTAAAGTAATATATAATAATGTCCTTTTGTAACTAGTAAAGGATCAACTCAACCTCTTAATAATTCATTCATGTAAATAATTCAAAATTGGACACATGAACAGACAGGAGAATGGAGACTCACAGAATCATTCCTCTTCTTTTCCATCTTACAAAATCTGTATTCTAGATCTTTATTCCAGATTTAGTTGCAATAAACTCCCACTCTCTACTTTATCAGACCCTTGCCTGTTTCTTTCCTGAATGATTTAACAGATTCTGCATTCTCTGTAACGGGTTATTAAACCATGTAATTTACAAATTTGAGTAGAGGGGAAAGGAATATTGCCATATATAACTTTGAGTATTCCGGAGATTAATGCTTGATTGCATTTAGCACATGCGCACAAGGGCGCACATCAGATGTTCAGTATACTTTAAGATGCTGAACAATAATTTATAACTTTTTGCTTCAGCTTTTTCCTATTTTGGCTTCATAGCTTAAAGGCACTTTCCACCAAGTGCCTAAGAATCAAGACTTGCATTCTGAGAATAGAGAACCTTGTCCAGGTGGAACATTTAATTCTTTATTATCATATACAGTATAACTTACTGAAGGTGCTATTAGTTGCCCACCATTTTCCTTTGCCTCCCTCAACAGATAAAGAGTACTGCACTGATATGCCATAATTTTACTAATTTAATTGATGCACTTACATTTCTAGGTTATCCCATTTTCATAAATTGTGGGTTATGTTTTGTAGCTTCAGAACACTTCCACCAAATCATTTACTAGTTACATTCCAGTTTTAAAATAAAAGACAAGAAAATGCTGGGAACATCCAGCAGGTCGAGGCAGCAACTGTGAAACAGAGGTAATAATTCAATTAACCTTCAATCAGAGTTGGGAAAAGTTATAGCTTTCATAGGTTTGAAACGAATGAAACAAATGGGGGGCAAAGAGGAAAATAATAAGAAATAGTCTCTGCTTCACTGGATGACAAAGATTAAATGATAGAAGCATTCTTCAACCAAAGGGAATGGTAACCAGTTAAACTTGCTTAGATTCCAAGGTTTTATATATGTACAAGTGTCACTTCACTGTTTTTATCGCTTTGAATTGCCCCTGTAGTTGATCTGCTTGAGGATCAGAAAAAAAAAGCAAACAAAAACAGATTTCTGAAAACTTTGTGTTACAAGCAGACCAGAACACTTAGTGATGAGCAATAAGATAGGCACCTCTGTGTCTGGTTTGCATTAAGGAATTAAAAGTTCCATTCACCAATTAGCCAGGGATGTGTTACTTTTTGCTCACTTCCTACAATCGTCAACTGATACTCAATTTTCACTGCCCTGGATTCATTTGTTTCTTTGCTTTTATAGCCTGTTTCTGAATAGATATTCAGTTCTTTTGAGCATTTATTTCCACCAAAGATTTTATTACTTTGAAAAATTCTTTTGGTTCAAGGCTAAGTAAAAGTCATTGTTTAGAGTTAAGTTAAACCTGAAAAGCTTGGTTTATGCTAGGATATTGGGTGCCAATATACTTTACACAAAGTGGCTCCATTTGATGCCAAGTCACATTGAAATTTCGCCCAATTCTGTTTTCAGAAGTGTCGACATTTTTGAGCAGGGGTCAGTAGATGAAAATTGGGACCAGGAGTTGAACAATAAACAATTTTATTTTGTCTCACTTGCTGTTTTCCAGTGCCACTCTTTCTGACTCTGTTCTAGGTCACCACCAGATGTATAGGTTAGATTACAGTATGGCACAGTGATTAGCACTGCTGCCTCACAGCACCTGGGACCTAGATTTGATTCCAGTCTTGGGTGACTGTCTTTGTGGAGTTGTCATGTTCTTCCCGTGTCTGGAAGGGTTTCCATATAGGTGGTCTGGTTTCTTCCAATAGTCCAAAGATGTGCAGGTTAGTTGGATTGACTATGATAAATGTGGGGTTATGGGGACTCGATGGGGTGAAATCTGCTGGTTCTAGGTGGGATGTTCTTTGGAGGATCAGTGCAGACCCATTGGGCCAAATGGCTTCTTCTTATCCTGCAGAGATTCTATGATTAGCTACTTAAATGGGGTTGGAGATACAGATATGGGCCAATATTATCTGAGTCGTTTAGTACAACACCAGGTAAGACCCTCTATTTACTGAGCTGTTTGGGATGTATGAAAATTAATTTAAGTAAATTGAAAAACAGCTTAATTATCTTGTGGTGAGCAGTTTCTCATGGATACCTCTATTACTGAATTCTATTTTATTATTTCTTGTTAGGGTTGCAGTGAAAAACATTCTCCTGTGCATAGAGAACCTTTTACAGTCTCAGATACCTTCAGACTGAAATAACTATTTAACTCAGAATCAACAACAATCATAAACAATTGCAAAGGAAGTAAAATTAAGAAGGAGTTACTACCATACACAGATTTATAAGTGCTCTTAGAACATGGGCACTTCAGATCATTAAAAATGTCTTTTAAATATATCTGGAGAAGAGTCAAAGCCTGTTAGAGGTAGAAGTTTGACTAGTGTGTGGCTGCATTGTCTCCAGAGGTACCAGACGCCTTTTACTCTCAACAGCACAAACGCTTAACCATTTGGATACCAGTATTTTAAACATGAATTTCCTGTTAAAACATCCTCAGCATTCAAAACTGTACTAAACTATGCAAGTCATTTGAAACATAGAATCTTAGCATGTTCAACCCTCATTCAACTCCTAGATCTTTTAAAACAGCACTGTATTGCCATTATGTAATTCCCTTCTGAAATGTTGAGATGAGAAAACACTATTTGGAAATTTTGCAAAAACAAAACTAACTCTGAATTCACAGTGATAGCTACATATTTCATAGACACAAAAACTAGTATTTTAAGATAGCTTCTGATCTTTTGCCTGAAATTGCAAATCATGTGTAAGAAAATTGAATGGAGCTGTTTCCTGAATTAGATAGCCAGTTAGTAGCAGCCATATTTCTTGACTAGTGTTTGTATACTACGTGCAGTGGTAATGTCAAGTCACCTGCTCCAGAAGTGCATCATAACATCTCTGGACAGATTAAGAAATATCTACACTAAAAAAACATAGTAAATGCAACTTGACCACCAGCTGATTCTTCTAATGATGAGAAGTTGCACTTGTCTTCAGAAAATTGGTACAATAATGCATTTTTTAACAGCATTGGTGAAGGTCCAAATCTCAGTGAAGAACACCACGAAGAAGGGAAAAAAGTGACTGACATGCATCAGGAATTAGTGAGTTGATTATTTCAGTCAGGAACTCTAAAAGAAGATAGGATCAAATGAAGTAAGGAGATCTACATTTTTGAGATGTTGCCAGAGAATGAGCTAAAAAGATGATGAATCACTTATTATAATTTTTCATTTCAACAAAGGGATATAAAGTTTGGAACTTAGAAAGAAGGTTCAATAGTTGAAGTGTGAGGAGAGAGTTTCATAAACATACTCGCTGAGTTTGAACAAATGGTAAGTTCAGATCCATAGACCTTGATGGCAATGGGAGGAAAATTCCTTCAGAAAGACCTATCGTATTGGAGTCTAGGGAACAGAAGATCCAATAAAATTGATGGAGATAAAGCTAACTGGTGACAGGTCGGTTTGGCACAAAGAATAGATGGTTCACAGCAAGAATTAAATTAGATTTGGACAAGAAAAATGTCCCAATCAAACCAGCATATTTTCGAGGGGGACTAATTGTGCTATTAAAACAGAAAAGAGGAATAGTTAAAAGGAATGAACTTGACCCTGTTCAGAACGAACAGCTGCTGATGAGGTGTATGAAAACAAAAAATATTACTAAAGTTCATTCAGTAGATCTGATGAGAAACTTACAGAATTTAGATACAGGGATAAAATTGGTCCAGTAAGCTCCAGCCTAATCAGAGAACATAGAACATAGAACAGTTCAGCACAGGAATAGGCCTTCAGCCCACAAATGTTGTGCCAATCATGACACCAAATTAAACTAATCACTTCTGCCTGACCTTGGTCCATATCTCTCCATTCCTTGTATTTTAATACGCTGATCCAGAAGTCCCCAAAACAACTCTATTGTATCTGCCTCCGCCTCCACCACCACCTTTGGTAGCGCATGCCAGACACCTACCGCCATCTGTGTAAAGAACTTGCTTCCTGTCACCTGAAATGCATGCCCCCTAGTAATAGACATTTCAACTCTAGGAAAAAGACTCTGACCCTATCTATATATCTCATAATGTTATAGACTTCTAGCAAGTCTCCCCTCAGTCTTTGCTAGTCGATACAAAACAATATGAGTTTTTCTGGTCTCTCCTTATAGCTCATACCCTCTAATCCAGGCAGCATCCTGGTAAACCTCTTCTGCACCCTCTCCAAAGCCTAAACATTCTTCCTGTAATGTGGTGACCAGAACTGAATGTAGTGCTCCAAGTGTAGCCTAACCAAAGTCTTATGAAGCTGCAACATGACATCCTGATTCTTGTCCTCAATTTCCCAACCAATAAAGGCAAGCATACCATATGCCTTGTTTCCCATCCTGTCTGCCTTTATGGCCACTCTCAAGAAGCTATGGATTTGAACCCCAAGATCCTTCTGTACATCAATGCTGTTTAGGGTTCTGCCTTTAAGTGTACAGTTTTCCTTTACATTTGATCTCCCAAAGTTCAACACCTGACAGTTACCCAGATTACATTCCATCTGCCATTTCCCTGCCATATCTGCAACTGATCTATAATTCTTTGACAGTCTTCCACACTATCCACAATTCCACTATTCTTTGTATTGTCTGCAAACCTAATAATCCACTTATCTACATTTTCAAGATGTCAGTTGGATCTATATTGCTTTTCCTTCGCTGTTGCTGTCTCAAAATCCTGGAACTCTCTTCCCAACAGCGCTGTGGGTATATGTAGCTCTCAGGGGCTACAGCAATTCAAGAAGTCAGCTCAACCTAATCTTCTCAAGGGGAATTAGGATGGGCAGTAAATACTGGCCAGTGATGTTCAGGTCCCATGAACTAACTAAAAAGTTGTGATTTTTTTTAGTCAGGCCTGTCTGACTAAAGATATAGTACCAGGTCTGATGGGAGGAGAAACATGAAACTGTCTTTGTTACCATAGGCACATCAATGATTTCTAACAGTTAGTCCACAATGGACAAAGGATTTCATTCATCATCAAATTGATTGTCATAACAGAATTCATTTGCAGAGTGTGAGTGAGAAGTGTTGAAGATAAGAAAGACATAGGCTAGCATTAGGAAAGCACCTAACTCTGCCAAACGACTGTGGGGGTGGGGTGTGGGGAGGAGGATTGTCTTAGGTCATCTGAATTTTATGCTGGGTGTACAGGTATCCCTGCATCTAAATTCTGTCAGTGTCTCATCAGATCTACAAAATGAAATTTAATTCAAAATAAGACCCAATTTCTGAATCAGGCTCACTGTGGAGGCAGTCAAAAGGTCTGTCTGCTGCAAGGGGATATTCTTTTAAAGGCTTGTTTTGATGTAGGTCAATCATTCCTAGCCCCACCCTCATACCTGCTTATTCTGACCCCCGCCCAATGCCTCATCTATGTCAACTCATGTCACGTCAAGCCTCCCTCACCCATCATGGCTCTTCATACGCTTCATGCCAACCTATACCCCTCTATCCATCTCCATTGCCCTTTCCAATGCCTATGGCAACTTAATGCCAGCCCATGACTCTCCATTCAACCACCAACGCCCATTATAGCCTCTGTAAAAATTGAATTCTAACTTACACGGCTGGTCATGACAATTTACAATTTTTCCCGCAAGTATTATTTTTAATAACTGAACCAAAGTCCGAAGAAGATGAGATAGAAAGCCTGTAGTTATAATGAATGTGAAAGCCTGTAGTTATAATGGATTAACCCTGTTTCTCTCTCCACAGATGCTGCTAAATCTGTTGAGTTTCTCCAATACTCTGTTTTTCTTCAG
The DNA here is from genome assembly GCF_004010195.1 of Chiloscyllium plagiosum. Taxonomy (NCBI): domain Eukaryota; kingdom Metazoa; phylum Chordata; class Chondrichthyes; order Orectolobiformes; family Hemiscylliidae; genus Chiloscyllium; species Chiloscyllium plagiosum. The sequence goes on from NC_057736.1 coordinate 22,720,547, forward strand.
ATTTCTAGCATTACAGTAAGTTGCTTTTTTTTAAAATAACTTGTCTGTTTGAATTTGCTTAAAAGCAATAACTTGATGGTTTACTTAATATTCATGAATTAATATCCTTGTGACTGTACATATACAATTAGTTTTATTTTTTAAAAGCAGCCACCTTAAGAAATGGTTGTTTATAGTTGATGTAAATTCATTCACAGTATCTGGGCATTGCTAGTAGGCCAGTGTTTATTAGTCATCCCTAATTTCTCTTGAGAAAGCAAGTTTCCTTCCTGAACAGCTCTTGTAGTATAGGTATATTCATACAGTTGTTATGGACAATTGTAACAGTGAAGGAAAGCTGATATAATTTCTAATTGGGATGATGTGTGGCTTGGAACTTGTAGGTGGTGGTGTTCCTATGTATCTGCTACTCTTGTCCTTCTATGTGATAGGCGTCACATGTTTAGAAGTTGCTGTCTCGGGAGCCTTTTTGAGTTATGCCTGTGCATCTTGGAGATTGTACTCACATCTGCCACTGTAAATCATTGGGAAAGGGAGTGCATATTGTAAGTATTATAATACTAATCAACTGGACCTGCTTTGTCCTGCTTGATGTTGAACATCTTGAATGTTGTTGGAACTATACACCCAAACAGTGGGCAAAGTTCCCTCCACACTCCTGACTGGATTAGCTTTAAGGAGTCAAGGAATGAGTTACTCACACACAATTCCTAGCTTTGGACCTGCTTTTGTAGCTACAGTATTTATAAGACTGAACCTGTTTCTTTTCTGGTCAATGGTAAACTCCAGGATGTTGAAGGTTGGGGAATTCAGTTTTAGTAATGCTTTTGAAAGTCAAAACTAAAAGGGTTAGATTCTCTCTTGTTAGAAATGGTCATTGTTCAACACCTATGTGGTGAAAATGTTACTTGCCACTTATCATCTCAAGTCTGAATGTTGCCCAGGCCTTACTGCACTTGGACATCGACTGCTTCAATATCTGAAGAGTTGCATATGATGTTTAACATTGTGCAATCATCAGCAAACATCCCCACTTCTGATCTTATGATTGAAGGTCAGTTCTTGATGAAGTAGCTGAATTTGGTTGCACCTAGATTACTTCCCTGAGGACCTCCTGCAGAGACGTCCTAGGGTTGAACTGATTGATCTTCAAAATCAACAACCACCTTCTCTTGTGCCAGGTATGACTCCAACCAGCAGAGGGGATTCCCCAATTCCTATTGCTCCTTGTTCTGCTCCTTGATGCCACTTCCAGTGAAATGCTGCCTTGCTGTCAAGGGCCTCAGTTCCCTGCCATCAAGGCTGTAATAAGGTCAGCAGCTGAGTGTGCTGGTTAGAACCCAAACTGAGTATCAGTGAGCAGGTTATCATTGAACAAATTCTACTTCATAGCACTGCTGATTTCTCATTGCATCACTCTGCTGAAGATTGAGAGGATAAGGTGGGAAATGCCTGAGCTAGATTTGTCTTGCTTTTTATAGGTGGGACATGTCAGGACAAATCTCTACATTCCTGAATAGATGCCAAATTTATGACTGTACTAGAACAGTCACAGCTAGATGTGGAGCACAAGTCTTTCAGTACCATTTCTGGAATGTTGTCAGGACCCAAAACTATGCAATATCCAATGCCTATAGCCATTTTTTGATATCATGCATGAAGTGTGTTAAATTGTTTGAAGTCTGGTCGTTGTGATGCTGGGGACATCAGGAGGAGGTTGAGGTGGATTGTCTGCTCAATACTTCTGTCAGTGGATTGTCGCAAATGCTTCAGCTTATCTTTTGCAGAGATGTGTTGGGCTCCTCTATCATTGAGAATGGAGATATTTGCAGTGTCCATCACCATTCATGGCTGCATGTTGCAGGACTGCAGAGTTTAGATCTGCTTCTTTGATTGTTGAATTCCTTAGCTTTGTCTCTTGCATGTTATTTGGCACAAAATAGTCCTGTGTGGTAGTGGGACCAGGTTGACATTTCATTTTCAGATATGCCTCGTGCTGCTCCTGGCATGACTTCCTGCATTCTTTGTGAGGGGTTGATTGTCTAACCAGCAACTGAGAAGATGTAGCAATTACTTCTCTTTGTAAATACTTTGAAAGACTTTTGAGGACGTTTTTCTCAAGTATGTCTTCTGTTTTGACTGGTCACTGTTTGGATGAAGAAGGCTTTTACTTACAGAGTTCACAAATTCAGATTGTAAGATGATTTTTGCAAACCTTATAGAGGTTTGTAAAATCATGAGGGGAAAAGATAAGTGAATAGCAAAGGTCTTTTCTCTAGCGTTCAGGAGCTAAAAACTAGAGGGCATACTTCTAAGGTGAGAAGAGAAAGAGGCGCTTCCTTTGTAGCCTGGAGTTTTTTTAAAATTAATTTTGTGGGATGTGGGCGTTGCTGGCTTGGTTAGTATTTATTGTCTGTTCCAAGTTGCCCTTGAGAAGGTGGTGGTGAGCAATCTTCTTGAATTGCTGCACCTGCTGTGGGTTGGCCCTTAGGGAGGGAATTCCAGGATTTTGATCCAGCGACACTGAAGGAAAGGTGATATATTTCCAAGTCAGGATGCTGTGTGGCTTGGAGGGGAACTTGAAGGTGGTGGTATTCCCATATATCTGCTGCCTTTGTCCTTGGTTGTGGATTTGGAATGTTCTCTTTGAGGATCTTCGGTGAATTTCTACAGTACATCTTGGAGTTAGTACACACTGCTGCCACTGAACATCGATGGTGGAGGGAGTGGATACTTGTGGATGTAATACCAATCAAACGGGCTGCTTTGTCCTGGATGGTGTCGAGCTGTTTAGTGTTGTTGAAGCCGCACTCATCCAGGAAAGTGGGGAATATTCCATCAGACTCCTGGCTTATGCCCTGTAAATGGTCGACAGTTAGAAGTGCTGATTTTGTCAGCAGATGTGATTTGGAGCAGTGCTGATATCATAACTGTCTGCTACTCCAAAGCTGTGTAATGAAAAGGGCAATTAGGTTCAAAACTGTTAAAGTCATGTGACCCATCTTCTTGGGAGACAAGAAGCAATGCCTTGCACTGCAGATCATGAACTAGAGATGGCCCATTCCAGGGGTTATGTAGAAAGTCTGTATCACATCTTGTAGGATGAGTGCACCTTGCTATTCTATTGTATAAAGGTTTTCCTTGAAGGCAATAATATCTACAGCAGATTATGGCACAAAGGCCAGCATTCCATATCATCAAGTGATACCTGGATATTGATTGGTTGAGTTTGACTTCAGAGAAGAGTCCAGCAGGTTATTGCTAAGTCCAGGCACATGATTGTTGCAACCATTTTTGTTTGGCCATTTACTATACTTCTGAAATGGTCATAGAGTCATAGAGACGTACAGCACAGAAACAGACCTTTAAGTCCAACCCATCCATGCCGACCAGATATCCCATCTAATCTAGTCCCACTTGCCAGCACCCGGTCCATATCCCACCAAACCTTTCCTATTCATATACCCATCCAGATGTCTTTTCATTGTTGCAATTGTACCAGCCACCACCACTTCCTCTGGCAGCTCATTCCATACATGCACCACCCTCTGCATGAAAAGGTTGCCCCTTAGGTCTCTTTTATAACTTTCCCCTCTCACCCTAAAACCTGTGCCCACTAGTTCTGGACTTCTCCATCCCAGGGAAAAGACTTTGACTATTTATCCTATCCATGCCCCTCATGATTTTATAAACCTCTATAAGCTTTCCCCTCAGTCTCCGATGCTCCAGGGAAAACAGCCCCAGCCTGTTCAGCCTCTCCCTACAACTCAACTCCTCCAACCCTGGCAACATCCTTGTCAATCTTTTCTGAACTCTTTCAAGTTTTACAACATACTTCCGATAGGAAGGAGACCAGAATTGCACGCAATATTCCAAAAGTGGCCTAACTAACATCCTGTACAGCCGCAACATGACCTCCCAGCTCCTATACTCAATATTCTGACCAATAAAGGAAAGCATACCAAATGCCTTCTTCACTATCCTATCTACCTGCGGCTTTACTTTCAAGGAGCTATGAACCTGCACTCCAAGGTCTCTTTGTTCAGCAAGACTCCCTAGGACCTTACAGTTAAGTGTATAAGTTCTGCTAAGATTTGCTTTCCCAAAATGCATCACTTCACATTTATCTAAATCAAACTCCATCTGCCACTTCTCAGCCCATTGGCCCACCTGATCAAGATCCTGTTGTAATCTGAGGTAACCCTCTTCGCTGTCCACCATACCTCCAATTTTGGTGTTATCTGCAAACTTACTAACTATATCTCCAATGCTCATATCCAAACCATTTATATAAATGATGAAAAGTAGAGGACCCAGCACCGATCCTTGTGACACTCCACTGGTCACAGGCCTCCAGTCTGAAAAACAACCCTCCATCACCACCCTGTGTCTTCTACCTTCAAACCAGTTCTAAAGTCAGTCACTAAACATCAATGTATGATGCATTAACAATTTGTTTTAATCTGTTCATGTCAAAGGTTACTTGTCTGATATTCAATTCAGGATAGGTGATGTCCAAGCTTTGGTTTGAACAAGGCATCATCTTCAGAACGTATTGCTAATTACACCTACCTCCTTGATCACCGTCTCAGGAAATGCTCAGCTAATAGAATCATAGAGTCATACAACACAGAAACAGACCCTTTGATCTGACTTGTCCGTACTGACTAAGTTTCACAAACTAAATTACTCCCATTTGCCTGCATTTGGCCCATACCTTTCTAATGCTTTCCTATTCATGTACCTATCCAAATGTCTTAAATGTTTAACTGTACCTGCATTTACCATTTTCTCTGGCAGTTCACTCCACATACGGACCACTCCCTGTGTGGAAAACTGGCCTCTCTGGCCCCTTTTAAATCTTTCTTTTCTCACCTTAAAATTATGCCCTCTAGTTTTGAACGCCCCAACCCTGGGAAGGAGACTTTTGCTATTCACCTTATCTATGCTCCTCATGATTTTATAAACTTCCATAAGTTCACCTCTCAGCCTCCAACGCTCCAGGGGAAAGAAAAGCCAGCTTATCCAGCCTGTCCTTTTCTCCTCACTACAAAGACTGCCTACCCCTAAGTCTCACTCTATTTGATGATGAGAACCACATCCACAATTTTGTTATTTCAAAACGTAGGTATTCCAATTTTCTCCTGGCTCGCTTCTCAGGTCTCACCTTCCATACACTTTGGCCTTTATCACTTTATCACATTTCACTTTATCGCGGCATATATTCTGACTTGCACTAAGGAAATTCACCAACGGTCCTTAGATAGCATCTTCCTACAACCACTACCAGCTAGAAAAACATAGCCAGCGGAAACATGGGAATACAGTCCCTCTGCAAGTTCCCCTCCAAGACGCACACCATCCAGACCTGGAGAGATATAACTGCTCCTTCAGTGTTGCTGGGTCAAAATTCAGAAATTGCCTTCCTAAGATTTTTGTGGGTTTATATACAGCAGTGGCTCAGGAAGGCAGCTTAATACCACCTTCTAAAGTGCAACTAGGGATGAGAAATAAGTGCTGGCCCAGTCAGTGATGCCCACATTCTATGAATAAATAAAAAAACTGTGTACCTACCCATCACCGTTCTATTGATAACCTGTATTGTCCTTCATTTTCTCCAATTTAAATTCCTCATCTTTATCTTTCAACTGCTATCTAACTTTGCTCTCTCTGTTATTTTCTTTCATTCTTCAAACCTCCGAGAGCTTTACATTGTCTAACTCTGATGGCTGAAGCATTCCCACAATGCATTCTTCCAATCACCATTAGCTGTGCTTTCAGCTGTTTGAGCCCTAAGTTCTGGAGTTCCATTTTAAATCTTTCCATCATTGCCTCTTTTTAAGACACGGCTAGAAACCTGCTTCTTTGACCAAGCTTTTAGTCACCCCTTCTAATATCTCTTTCTTTGGCTCGTTGTCAAATTTTGTATGATCATCCTTCTGTGAAGTGCCTTCGGATGATTTCTTACATTAAATGCACTGTATAAATGCAAGATGTTATTCCATTGTCTGCTATTTTAATTGAGGCATTACCCCATTTAAAATAGATGGGTTAACATGTTTGTCCAAATCGCAGACAGAAACATCTTTCAAGCACTTTAAGTGTTCATCTGCTATTATCGCCAAAAGTAATTTCTAGGTTTGAAGGTCCTATTACAGCAAGAAAGAGAGAGAGAGAGGCTCAATTAGTGGCTTTTATTGTCAAGTGCAGTACTTCATGAGTGAATTGAAGGTCCACCACACTGACTGCAGGTCACTTGAAAACCATTCACTACTGCCAGCATTCAAAGGATTTAATTTAATGTTCACTGAAGCTCAAGTTCAAAGGTTGGGTCACAGTTAAAAACCACATCTAGTATATTTAGTTTACATGTTTAATACAAATTCCTTTTGTATCTTTGCACTGGGTCATCTATGATTGAACAAAAGTCAACAGAAACAAAACAACATTTCTTATTGGCCATCATCTTGGTTAAATTTCACTGGCACTAAAAGTACTAAAACCCTGATGTGTAGCATTTCAAATCAGACGTTAAATGTTAAGAACACCAACAGAGACAGTCTGTAAATAGTGTGATGTGGTGACTCAGTGGTTAGCACTGCTGCCTCGCAGCACTAGGAACCTGGGTTTGATTCCAGCCTTGGGTGACTGTCTGTGTGGAGTTTGCATATTCTCCCTGTGGCTGTGTGGGTTTCCTCTAGATGCTCTGGTTTCTCCCAGAGTCTAAAGATGTGCAGATTAGGTGAATTGACCATGCTAAATTGCCCATAGTGTTCAGGGATGTGTAGGCTAGGTGCATTAGTCAGGGGTAAAAATAGTGTAGGGGAAATGTGTCTGTGTGGGTTACTCTTTGGTGGGTTGATGTCGGGGTGGAGGGCCTGTTTCCACACTGTAGAGATTCTAAATGCTTATTTTGCGATTATTCAAATTTTCAATCAGTGTTCAGGCTCATTTTGCATTGAATTTATTTTACAAATAACATCAAAAAGCTAAAATATTACTTATTCTGAGGTCTGAGAGACAACAGGATGTCAATTTGTGCTGTGAAAGGAAACTTATGGATGTTTTGGTTTACAAGAAAAATTCAATATAAATTTGCTGTGCTTAGGAAATAAAATTGTAATTTGAGATGAGAGAAAAACTGAGTTTCCCCCTAAATGCATTGGAATCATTTTATCCACCAGAAGAAAACAAATCTCTAGTTCAAATGCTACTTTCAGTGAATTACTGAAAGTGAAAGGGTCAGCATTTAATATCTTTAGTCTATCCTTGCAGACTAATAAATATACCTGTTGACAGAGTAAACTTTAATGATGAGCTAAACAGGTTTCAGCACTATCCGATTTCAAAATTATAAACCAATTGAGTTGCTTCTTCGTTAGCATTCAAGATCATTAAAGTGAATGTGGGTGAATTAACTGCCTGGGGTGTACCAAGGTTTTGAGTTGAGAGAAAAAATATATTTTTCAATGACAGCTCAAGTAACTGCTAATGATCAAAAAACTCATCCTTTTACTACCTATTCACAACATTACCCCAAATGGCAGGTCTACATATATCTGTTGAAATCGCTGACACAGAGCACTCAGGAATGGACACACGTATTCTCTTACATTCAGTTTGCTGCAGAACTAATATTTACTTATCAGGGGATATGAACTCAACAATAATTCATACTGAAATGTACTCTGTTAAGCACCAATTTGCAATAAAATTTTATTAACTTATCAGAAATACACTTAAAGGTAAAGCAAAGCTCCCAACACAGCTTATTCAATACACAGGACACTCCTCCAGTATCTAGTTACTAACACTAATTCATTTTTATTGTTTTATTTTACAGTAATTCAATCATTCGTGCAGAATGCACATTGTGCATGTTGAAGTAATGCAGAAAGAGCATACATGGAAGTAAATGGTGACAAACATTAATCCAGACTACATTGCCAGCAATATCCTTCGCTATCAAACAATTTAAGTTATCCAAGAAACATTTGGAACATAGGAACAGGAGAGGGCCATTCAGCCTCTTGAGGCTATTTTATCACTCAATAAGATCATGGCTGATCTATGGGGTAACTCCATTTACCTACTTTTGGCCCATGTCCCTTAATAACTTTGCTGAACAAACATTTATCTATCTCAGATTTAAGTGAACAACTGATCCTACATCCACTGCCATTTGTAGAAGACCATTCTCAATATTTACCATACTTAGAAGAGTTTTCCAAGATATCTTCTGAATGGCTTGACCCTAAACTCAGACAATGTTCCCTTGTTCTAGAATAGGAGAAAATGAGGATTGCAAATGCTGGACAGCAGAGTCGAAAACTGTGGTGCTGGAAAAGCACAGCAGGTCAGACAACATCCGAGGAGCAAGAGGATCGACATATTGGGAATAAGCCCTTCATCAGGAATGTGTGAAGGGCTTTTGCCTGAAACATTGATTCTCCTACTCCTCAGATGCTGCCTGACCTGCTGTGCTTTTCTAGAACCACACTTTTCGACGTTGTTCTAGAATCCCCAACCGTGGAAATAGTTTACTTTTGTTTGCCCTGCCTTTTCCTGTTAATGTCTTAAATATTTCAATCAGATTGTCTCTTAGCCTTCTAAATTCTGGAGAAGATAGGCCTCTCCTCATAACTTAACCCTTTAGTCAGTAGTAGTGAATAAATCTGTCAGTAATTAAATGAATTTGTATGTTATATTATTCCAGAAGTCAATCATTTGTCCCCAGACATCTGCTGGCATGTGAAGGGCTATATGAACCATCAAGGAATTACGAGAAACCAATTATCCTGACCTAGTTCTGAGGAAAATTCCCATCTAAAATGTTAACTGATCTTTTTTCTCCAATTGTTCTTCCATTTTTATGAATCATTTCCATCACTTCAGTTTTAGGATTCATGTTTACCCATTTCATTCTGGTCTCAACCCTCTTCTGCTTCAATAATGTCATGGAAAAGCATCCTGACCCTTCGATCAGTCCAGTGATTGGTAACAACCCTATGCCTGCAATGATGTTCTTAATGTATTGTAACTACACATTACCTTTTGGTCAACAAATATTTTTTGTCAGCTGTAGTCAGTCCACTAATACATGCAATAGCTTCTGTGGCTGAGTGGTTAACACCGCTGCTGCATAGCACCAGGGACCCAGTTCAATTCGAGCCTAGGCTGACTGTCTATGTGGAGTTTACACATTCTTGCTGTGTGTGTCCATGAGTTTCCTCCTACAGTCCAAAGATGTGTAGGTTACATGGATTGATCATGCTAAATTGCCCATAGTGTCCAGGCATGTGCAGTCTCGGTGGATTGGCAAGGAGTTGTATGGTTACAGGGATCGAGTGGGTATGTCTAGTGGGATGGTCTTTGGAAAGTTGGAATGGGCTGAATGGCCTGCTCCCACGCTATAAGAATTCTATAATTCGATCAATAATATAGTGCGCTAAAGATGACCTATGTCACACTATAACTATCCAGTAGAGGGAGCCTTTTGGTGACTACCAATCCTTTGATTAAATTATTGATGGATATGTGGAGGACAAATGAGAGAGTATATGTCTGTCAGGGAAAAAGGAATAATAATGGTAAACATACTCTGATTTTATTGAAATCCAGTAACACAAACATTGGGAAATCTCAAGAATTAAAGCCACTATTAAATCAAAATGAGTAGACCATGGTTTTATTATTGCTTCTAATTAATGGATATCATCCTATTAAACTTAGTTACATTACCATTGAATCTTGACAAAGACTTTTATTCAGAATTGCCCAGAAATAACAAACCTTTTTAAGTGTTTATATTGGATTTGTTTTATTAGATTACAGATTATGAAAATATAGAACTGTTTTCTTAGAAGGCAGAGATAGGTCTCCCATTTTGTTTCCCCAAAAATAGCATCAATTAAAATCCACCACAAAGAGGAATCTATTACATTTTGAATGAACCTCATAAATGTACAAGTTCCCAAATAGCTATGCCAAACCTCTCAGATTAATTCTTTAAAATATAAGATTTGTACATTCCAACATGACCAAACATGACACTGCCAAATATAATTATACATAAAGAGGTTTTGAGAAGATTTGTAGCTCAGGTTGAGGTTCTGGATGTAGGTTTGCTTGCTGAGCTGGAAAGTTCATTTTCAGAAGTTTTGTCACCATACTAGGTATCATCATCAGTGAGCCTCTGGATGACGCACTGGTGGCATGGCCCGCTTTCTATTTATGTGTTTAGGTTTCCTTGGGTTGGCGATGTCACTTCTTGAGGTGACATCATTTTCCTGTGGTGATATCATTTCCGGTTCTTTTTCTCGGAGGGGAGGGTGTGGTAAATGGAATCCAAGTCAATGTGTTTGTTGATTGAGTTCTGATTGGAAAGCCATGAGTGGGTCATGTCTTTTTGTGGCTAGTTGATGTTTATGTATCCTGGAGGCTAGCTTTATGCCTGTTTGTCCAATGTAGTGTTTGTTACAGTTCTTGCAAGTTATTTTGTAAATGACATTAGTTTTGCTTGTTGTCTGTATAGGTTTTTCAAGTTCATTAGCTCTGTTTTAGTGTGTTGGTGAATTTGTGGGCTACCTTGATGTAAAGAGGATTGAGTAGTCTGGCAGTCATTTCCGAGGTGTCTTTGATGTAGGAGAGAGTGGCTAGGATTTCTGAACGTGTTTTGTCTGCTTGTTGGGGTTTGTTGCTGAGAAATCAGTGGACTGTGTTCATTAGGTACGCATTCTTTGTGTATACACTGCATAGGTGATTTTCCTCTGCTCTGCGTAGTTCCTCTGTGCTGCAGTATGTGGTAGTTCATTGAAACAATGTTCTAATGCAGCTTCATTTGTGATGTGGGATGATTGCTTCTGCTGTTCATTATTTGGTCAGCATGTGTTGTTTTCCTGTAGACCCTGGTTTGAAGCTCCCCATTGGCTATTCGCTCTATTGTGACATCTAGGAATGGCAGTTTGTTGTTGTTTTCCTCCTCTTTAATGAATTTTATGCCAGTAAGGATATTATTGATGGTCCTGAAGGTTTCCTCTAATTTGGTTTGTTTAGTGATGACAAAGTTGTCATCCATGTAGCGGACCCAAAGCGTGAGTTGGATGGTTGGCAGAGCTGTTTGTTTGAGTCTTTGCATTACTACCCGAGAAAAAGAACAGGAAATTACATCATCACAGGAAATGATATCATCACAGGAAATGACATCACCCAACCAAGGAAACCTAAACACATCAATAGAAAGCGGACCTGCCACCAGTGCTTCATCTGATATTACCTAGTATAGTGATGAAACATCTGAAAACAAACCTTCCAGCTCAGTGAGCAAGCCTACATCCAGAACTTAATAAATTTGCTACCGACCATTTTGGATAGGAAATTAATTAATGAATAAGAAACCCAATGATGGGAGCCTGATTGCTTGGAAAATTATTGTTTCATCTTTAGGATGTCAGATTGAATTTGATAAAAATTTGTTTCCCTCGACAGGTGTAAAATGAGATTAGTTTGGCAATCTCAACTGATTTCATAATGGCAATGATATCACTGATAAAACTGTCCCTGATTCAACAAATGTTATGATAGCATGACAATTTAAATGATTGTGAGAATATAGATTATGATGTGGGAAACATTGAGCGTCACTTAGGCATGATAAAATGTGTTTTCCAGGTTTGAAAGTGAAATGTATGATTAATACAGAATAGAGGAAACATTGCCCTTTCTAGTCCACATAATGTCCTACAAGGTAACATTAGTACTGGACTGATGATGGGTGCCAGAAAGGATGAAATGTTTCACTAGTTAGCAATTATTTTTCTCAAAGATAAATCCATTTTGATAACATTAGTGAGGACATGAATGACAAAGCAAAGATCCCAAGCAAGTAGTTGTAAAAATGTTTTGGGAAAATTTTTTAAAATCCTTAAAAACAATATGATACTCCAATTATGGTCCTTAATGTTTAGAAGGCCCTGCATTACTCAGTGAGATCTATTTTGTAAACCAAAGGTCCATGACATATATATTCCTTCTATCCACTTACTGTAAATATTCACATTGATCAAACATTGCATAACTGGAACTGACTGCATCCAATACTGGGGGGGAGGGAGGTCAAAGTCTTTGACTGCTCACTTTGGATCACAGAACAGTTGGTTGCTCATTTCCTGTAAACTAGTACCAATCATCTCACCCAATATCCCACAGTATTGATTGTAAAGAAATAAAAGAATCTGTGTGTACTGGCAACTTTTGGCACTGTGTAAAATTGGTGGTTGCCCATAATGCGGTAAGAAGCCACGATGTCCACCTTTGTGGATTGTTGTAAATTTAGGGCATTGCGGTGAATGTCCCTACAGATACAGCAATGCCAGTCACTTTCTCAAGTGATCTGGATATACCTGCATTTAAGAGAATGCTCCTTCTGCTTGATCTCTGACCATACAATATCGAAAACCAGAGATGAAATAACATTATTAGTTCTATTCTGCATTTCAAATTTGCATATCTTAAATCTGCTTGAGCATGGACTGAGGACATAGTTCGTAAGAAATAATTAGACATGAATCATTTAGCTATTCAAGAGTGATTATATAGTACAACTGTTATAACCTTGAGAATGCTATGTCAGGTTAAATACTATCTGGAATAGTAACCCATTGAATGGCGTTTAGATTCTCATGTACCCAAAAATCTCAGAAGTTCCTCAAACATTATGTACATCATCTCTTCAGAATGCAATTGTTTATTGCACAATACGTATACCTAAGTACTATTTTTTATTTTATTTTAGGAACATAGGAACAGGAGCAGGCTATTCAGTCCATCAAGTCTACCCCACGCTTCTATACCATGGTTAATCATTTATCTCAATGCCATTTCCCACACTATCTCCATATTCCTTAATGCCATTATTCTCCAGAAAGCTGTTGATTACTGTCTTGAACCTGTTCAATGTTTGAGATTTCACAGCCCTTTGGGATAGAGAATTCCAATGATTCAGTACTCTCAAAGTGAAGAAAGTCCTCCTTTTCTCAATCTTAAGTGTCCTGTCCCTTATCCTGAGATTATGTCCCCTGGATCAAGGGTCAGGAGCTAAGGAAACATCCTATCAATATTCACCCTGCCATTTTCTGTAAGCACTTTATACTTAGCTGAGGATACTTATCATTTTTTGAGACTCTCAAGAATACAGACCCAGTTTCTTCAATCTTTCCTCACAAGACAGGGATTAATCTGGTGAACCTCCCATCACTTACCAGATAAAGTGATCAAACCTGTACACAATTCTCTAGGTGAGGTCTCCGTGAGGCTTTATACAATTGCAGCAAGACATCTTTACAACTGTACTTCAACCTTCTTGGAATGAATGCCAACATACCGTTTGCCTCTCTCATTGCTTATTACACCTGCATGCTACTTTTTAGTGACTCATGTATAAGGACACTCAGGCAGTTTGAAAATGCACATTTCCCAACTTCTCACCATTTAAAAAAACCCTTCTGCCTTTCTGTTTTTTCACCCAAGGTGAATAATTTCACACTTCTTTACATTATATTCCCGTGCCATATTCTAGCCCATTCACTGTCTTGTCCAAGTTCTCTCGTCACCTCCCTGCACCGTCCTCACAACTTAGTCTCAGTCTAAAATTGTGGAGATGCCAAGACAGGTGGGAGCCTAGTGGAAAGGCCAATCAAAGTGGTTTACAGACCCCTAATGAGCCTGAAATGCCACCAGCTTGGGAACATAAAATTCTGCCTACACATTGTAAATAATCTTCATCAAAGTTCCACATACCTACTGGTTCTTATGCATCACAGTTTTGTAACAGTAGATAGATTTTTATATGAGCAAGTTTTTCAAAAGAACACTTGCTTGTCATCTGTAGGTAGGTTTCACAGAGATGGAATGGAGTAATGTTTAACATTTCATTCTGAATTTGTTTCAGAGCCAGGCTGCACATGACAAGTTATATGGTCTTGGACTCCTGAGCAATTATTGTTGATTTCCATTTCTTCTTTAGGAGAGTCCAGAATTAGGGCACAGGTTCAAAATAAGTGGTCTCCCATTTAAGATGGAGATGGAAGGAATTCTTTCTCTCTGAGGGTTGCTTGTGTTTGGAATTCTCCCCCCAGAGCGAGCACTGGAGGCTGAATCATTCAGGGCCGCATTTGATAGATTTTGATTGACACAGGAGTTAAGAGTTATGGGAGCAGGCAGGAAAGTAGGGTTAAGGCCATAATCAGGTCAATCATGGTCTCGTTGATAGATTCAAGGGGTTAATGGCCTACTCCTGCTCTTATTTCTTATGTTACTTTGTTTGATTAAATAAAAAAAAAGTTACTTCAAATTTACTTTAAATCTGTGGCCGAAGTTTAAATGATTTATTAAAAAATCAATTGTGGCTGTTTATTTGTGGTACAGCAATTAATGCTGATTCTCTGAATTTTTTTGTGTCCTGTGTGCAGCTATTTAGTCTCAGTCACTAATCCTCAGCTCGTACATCTAAAGAGCTATCTCAACCTGAGCAGGAATTCTTCTAACTTTATGTTAATCTGCAACACAATAAGGAATTAAAGTTCCAGTCCTGTTTATTAGAATTATCTTAAACCTAGATTCAGATCTCATTTTATAGTAGTGATCATATTGAATCTTGAATTTCTACAACTTTGCAATTCATTGCTTTAAGAAAGCATTTCTATATCCCAGAGTTATGTTTAGATCAGTGAAGGCACTTATCATTTAAGCACGATAGGCTGGATTTTCATGGAGTTTATGTTCATGGAGTGGAGGGGTGAAAATGGTAGCTAGGACTCAAGGCAACAATCCCCGACCCCATTCCAAATTTATAATTATTATCAGTGTCATTTAAGGGTGCAGGCTGGTTTGGGTCCTCGCACTCCTGACCTGGCTGACTACATGGTGTCAACAGATGCTTCTGTAATCTTCATGGAGTCAGGCAAGCTTTTCAAGGGGACATGGTTCACTGCACCTCGAATGAGACATGAACTATAATTTGCATGAGGAAACCTTTTGAAAGGTAAGTTCCAAAGTTCTTGCTCTTTTTACACTCCTCAGCAAACTGTGGTACCTACCCACCCACATCATGACACTTCGTAGCTCCATGCCATCTCATTTCCCTCTACCAATACCTCATGACTCCTAAAGCCTCCATGCCAAGCTTTGCACTTGCATGCCCATTTACCCATTATTTGGAACTATTGAACCCTATGGTGACTGTAGGATGCATTAGAAAGCTTTAAAAAAATGTTGTTCATTTATAACTTGCCACTTTCTGAAAAAAAATGCATTTCATTTCAAGCCAGATATGGAGCGATGGCAAATGTCACAAAACACACAATTTCCAATTGGAAGAGTGAGTTTGCATTCGACTCCAAGCTCAATATGGCCAAGTGGTGAAACAGAAACCCTATCAATGGCTCAACCTTACTCAAACTGAAAATGATGTGGTGCAACAAAACAGGCGTGCACTAGATTCTGCACAGAAGCAATCTTCCACGCAGTTGAAGCAGTCATCAATGCAGTCAAACAGATCAGCGGTGCTGCATTCATTGAGAATTGCTAAACCAGAGTTGTCTGTCAATTCCCCTTCTACCCCGACAGAATTTGAGAGACCGCATGCACCAAGAAGCTCAGAATATGCTCACGTAGACTAGTGAAACCACCACAGTGGTTATCCCTTTGAAGATAATTGAAGTCAAAGATTGGGTGGCAGGGAGGAGGATGTAATACAATAGACAGAATGGGAGGTTTGTGGGGAGATGTTGTGAAGGGTGCTCAGTCTGAAATGCTAATGAGACACAAAATACATCATAATAGGATGTATAGTGCAATGTCACATGATTTTGCACTCTCTTGCAGCTTTATGGCATGATGAAACCATGTCTGCAGAATTAATATTTTCCTCTCTCATCCAACGCAGTAGGTATTCTTTAGCTGCACAATGAAACCGCTAATATTAAATCTAATATTGGTATTGGTATCTCACTCATATCTTTATTTAAAGATCAATGTGAAATGCTTTCTGGTCTGCTCATGTAGGTGACACCAGAGCAACAAGTTCTTTTCCTTCCTTAAATTCAGATATAGTACGTGACATCCTGCTATTGTTTTAGATTAGATTAGATTAGATTACTTACAGTGTGGAAACAGGCCCTTCGGCCCAACAAGTCCACACTGCCCCGCCGAAGCGCAACCCACCCATACCCCTATATTTACCCCTTACCTAGCACTACGGGCAATTTAGCATGGCCAATTCACCTATTGTCTCCAACATTTGGTATTTCCCAGTGTTTCTACACTGTGACTTTAGTGAGCTGGGTTTACTGCAGCTCACACATGAAGGCTGAACTCGCACAGTTGTAGGAAAAGCTGCACATCAGACTTCTAGCAGTGGAAAACCTCTCCCGTTTAATGGGCCCACCGGGAAAGTTGACTTACTTTGGCGAGTTGTTGATTTTGCTCTTTATTGATCTAATTGACACAAACTATCCCTGAGCCCACATGAACTTAATGGCAGCTCAGGGATCAATTGCAAGCAGCATGTCTTTCCTATACCTGTAAAAGGCTGCCCTGACAGCTTTAACTGTGGCCTTTGTATTTTTGGGGGGTGGGGTGGGGTGAGGCAGTGTGAGGGTTCCTCTTTCAAATGTGAATAGTGCCAATGGGGGAATTCAGTACTGGGGAGCAGAGTGGCAGCTGAAACCATGCCCCTCCTCCACACTGACCTTGCCTCTGACTCCCATTCCCTCTCTTCTTCTCCAACCACCCTCCAACCTTCACTCAACTACAGCTTGTATCCCTCAGCAATCTTTGGCCTCTTCTGAGCTGCAATGTTGTCAAGGTTGCCTTGTGCTCTTGACCTGCAATCTTCTTCCCAACCTCTCCGCCCCCACCCCCTCTCCGGCCTATCACCCTCACCC
>NC_057736.1:22737603-22754783 GCF_004010195.1 Chiloscyllium plagiosum
CGATTCTCCTGCTCCTCGGATGCTGCCTGGCTTGCTGCGCTTTTCCAGCACCACACTTTTCAACTCTGTGCTGTTCATGACCCACATTATCATGTGCATTATCATGACCCACTTCTTAGTCACCCTGCCAAGTCAGCCAACAGATACTCCCGCTCACCCCCCCAACTCTCTCAAGAACCTGTTTCCTTAAGTTAAGCGGATCAGTAGATGAAGATGAGTTCAGAGGCAAGACACAATGTAACAGTTCTCTGTTTGCTTTAAAATGACAAACGAGCAGCAAAAACATACTTATGTAGGATATGGGATGACACAGTGGCTCAGTGGTTAGCACTGTTGCCTCACAACACCAGGGACCTGGGTTCAATTCCTGTTTTGGGTGGCTCGCTGTGTGGAGTCTGCACATTCTCCCCTTATCTCTTTGGGTTTCCTCCCACAGTCCAAAGATGTGCAGGTTAGTTGAATTGGTCATGCTCAATTGCCCATAGTGTTAGGTGCATTAGTCAGAGGGAAACAGGTCTGGGTGGGTTACTCTTCGGAGGGTCAGTGTGGACTTGTTGGGCTGAAAGGCCTGTTTCCATACTATAGGGAATCTAATCAATAGCCACTGCTCCTGGCAATGCTGCCAACAATGGAGGGTTGCTGGCTTTTGATTGTCCTGCAGTTCTCATTGGGTAGAATTTTGTCCTTTGGGTTCCTGAATCCTGATGGAAGTCTGACAGTGTCCAGTGAAGTACCTTATCTTCATAAACAACAAATATTTTCCATTAGTTCTCCAACTGGTGATTAACCTGTGTCAGTTCAAGTAAATTGTACCCAAAACACTTCATTCAAAAGCTTGGGTGCACCCTTAGAGAAATAATTTCCAGCACTGACTCCTCCATTTAGTTCTGCAATGGTTTACTGGGACACATCTGGAATCAGGGCAATTGTGGGTATAACTGTATTAGCTAATTATCTGAATTATCCAAACAAGAGTCACACTGGACTTGAAAATGTTAACTCCGTCTCTTTCTCCAAAAATACTGGCAGAGCTGCCAAATTTCTCCAGCATTTCATGTTTTATCTTAGCTGAGTCATGTGAGACCTAGTAGTATTATTACCATATTCATTGTGCATGTATTTTTCTAAATTTGTTCATAGAACGTGGGCTTCACTGATATGGATGGCATTTATTGCTCTTTCCTATTTTAGATTAGATTAGATTACTTACAGTGTAGAAACAGGCCCTTCGGCCCAACAAGTCCACACTGCCCCGCCGAAGCGCAACCCACCCATACCCCTACATTTACCCCTTACCTAACACTATGGGCAATTTAGTATGGCCAATTCACGACCTGCACATCTTTGGACTGTGGGAGGAAACCGGAGCACCCGGAGGAAACCCACGCAGACACGGGGAGAATGTGCAAACTCCACACAGTCAGTCGCCTGAGGCGGGAATTGAACCCGGGTCTCAGGCGCTGTGAGGCAGCAGTGCTAACTACTGTGCCACCGTGCCACCCACAATTTGTCCTGGAGAAGGTGGTGACAAGCTGCCTTCTTAAACTGTTGCAGTTTTTGGGGTGTAGGCACACCCACAGTGCTGATACGAATAGAATTCCAAAGTTTTGACCCAGTGACAGTGAAGAAGCAATGATATAGTTTCTTAATTATTTGAGGATCTGGGAACCACAACTTATGCTGTGATTTTGCATCAGGGTAATGTGAGGAGGCAGACCCATGCCTACCTCCACTGGATCAAAATCACGTCCTGTGCTGTACATGACCCACATAAACATGTGCATTATCACGACCCGCATCTTAATCACCCTGCCAAGTCAGCTAACTGAAACTCCCCAACTCTCTCAGGAACCTCTTTCCTTAAGCTCAGCGGATCAGTAGATAAAGATGAGTTCAGAGGCAAGACACAATGTAACATTTCTCTGTTTGATTTAAAATGACAAACAAGCAGCAAAAGCATATTTATGTGGGATTTGGTAACCATTTTCTCATAACAAGTCTGAAATATATAACAATATAACTATGTATTCACATCAGAGAAGTCAGCAGATTCTCATGTACTGTGTTATTACTTTTCAAACTATGTGAAAGGTCCCAGTGACTGTAAATCTGATTTCATGGCTAGGCTGCATCCTACTTTAATCTTAGTCAGCCTTGCAACTAGAGTGTGTTTACCACCTTGATGACATTAAATTGAAAATTAATGCTGATGTGCTTCATGATTTTCTGTTTATTAGCCCATATATCAAAAACCACAACGAATCAGATTCATATCAAGTCAGATATCTCAAAGTTTATTCACAACTTTCTATGTATAGTATTATGACATCTTATATTATAGATACTGTTGGGATCATATGCTTTTTTAGATTCTCATTATATTATGTTCATTGTTGTCCAACTGAAAAATAGACTAAGCACTACAGAATGTACAAAGATCAAGATAGAAACCTTTATACACAAGTGCCACATGTCATGATGTCACTCAGCTGTTTTAAAGTATAACGCTTTTCCAAGATCTGTGCAATAATACAATAAATGTGAGGTTCACATTTTCTGATCCAAAGAAAACATACTCAACATGAAAAATCTGAGTTACTTACGTATAAAAATGAGATGGTTAAAACTCTATCAACCCTATGAAGCATCTAAGACACTGATATTTATTTATACTGAAATGTTTTGATTTCTATCTGTAATGGTAAAGCTTCACATTAAGTTTGGAAAATAGTACAATCATGGTAAGAGCTTAGAACAATAATACTTCACCAGTAATCGACTACTCACTGATATGAAAGATAAATACTGCAGTAGTGGAACTGGCTCCCAGTTGAATTATAAAGATTGTTTTAGAGAAATTCAAAATCATGATATTTTCATAAGTAAGTGAATTAATATTTCCCAATTAGAGGAATATCATTAGAAAATGTTTGTAGTAATCATATTCACATGAGAGCATATAGCTTTCATTGAGAATTATCCTCAATTTCTTTGTTTTGGCATGTTAGAGGTCTTTAAACAATTTGTTAGACAATCATTTAGCTGCATCAATATAATTAAACTCAGCTTTATTTCATCTTAACCCTAAAGGTAGTTTGTCTTAAAGTGTACTTTTATCTTAAAGATCAAAAGAGTATTGCAAAGGGAACCTTGAATCAAAAACATTCAGCTTAGCATGATATGATATGTTAACAAAGTTTCCAATGTCCCTTCTTTGGTGTAAATCCAAAAGAAGACACAAGGAAACTTGATTGACTTGGTACTGATAGATAACCGATTCACTTGAAACACATTTGGTTTTTAAATAACAAGACAAATAATGTTAAAAAATCACACAACACCAGGTTATAGTCCAACAGGTTTAATTGGAAGCACACTAGCTTTCAGAGCGTCGGTCCTTCATCAGGTGGACTACCACCCGATGAAAGAGCGGTGATCCCGAAAGCTAGTGTGCTTCCAATTAAACCTGTTGGACTATAACCTGGTGTTGTGTGATTTTTAACTTTGTCCACCCCAGTCCAACACCGGCATCTCCAAATCAAGACAAATAATAGTTTGATGGTGGTCATATCATCTTACAGAAGGTTCTGTTTCTTTCATGAACACAGAAATGGTGCATAAGCTTAAGCTCAAATGACAGTCTTGACCACAGATCATGCCCCAGCAATTGTTACATCAGCTGATTGGCCTGACACATGTCCTTCTCCATTTCTAAGAATGCAACTATCCTGGTGGTAAGATTTTCCTCTGAGCATTTTATGCAGGAACAATATATAATGAATTCCCGATGCCTGGTGCAATTGAAAGATGTCTCCTTCTGCAATATTCCGACTTTCAGCTAAAAAAATTTTACATTCAAAGAATGACACAGTCACAATAAATTAATTTTGAGAAATAAAGATTCTATATTTTCTCCCTGTCCTTTATTTCTTGTCTCCTCATGCCATGCAATATATCCATTATCGAGGTGGAAGATAAGTAAACAAGCTGCGCTTGGTTCTCTGTTAAGGTTGCTTTATTAACTGGATACTAGCATGGTGGCTCAGTGGTTAATACTGCTGCCTTACAGTGCCAGGGACCAAGGTTCAATTTCACCCCGGGCAACTGCCTGTGTGGAGTTTGCACATTCTCCCTGTGTCTGCACGGGTTTCCTCTGGGTCTCTGATTTCCCCCCACAGTCTAAAGATGTGCAGGTTAGGTGGTTCAGCCATGCTAAATTGATCATAATGTCTAGGGATCGGTGGCTTATCCAATAGAAATGCAGGGTTACAGGGATAGGGTAGTGGGGTAGGATGCTCTTCAGAGGGGTTGGTGTGGACTCAATGGGCCAAATGACCTGCTTCCACACTGTAGGGAATTTTATGATTCAGGAAGAATATCAATTTTACCCAGATCATAGATCATAGAATCCCTACAATGTGGAAACAGGCCCTTTGGCACAACAAATCCACAACCACCCTCTGAAGAGTAACCGACCCAGACCCATTCCCCTACATTTACCACTGACTAATGCACCCAACCTACACATCCCTGAACATTATGGACAATTTAGCATGGCCAATTCACCTAACCTACACATCTTTGGACTACGAGAGAAAACCAGAGCACCTGGAAGAAACCCACACAGACACAGGGAGAATATGAATGTAGGTTTGCTTGCTGAGCTGGAATGTTCATTTGTAAATGTTGCATCCCCATACTTGGTAACATCTTCAGTGAGCCTTTGGACGAAGCACTGCTGGTGTTTCCTGCTTTCCATTGATAGGTTTGGGTTCCGTGGGTTGATGATGTCATTTCCTTTGGTGACGTGATTTCCTATGATGATGTCATTTCATGTTCTTTTTCTCAGGGGGTGGTAAATGGGATCCAAGTCAATGGGATCCTAAGACAAGCCACCAGAGACATGCAGGAAAATTCCTAGAAGCGTGGCATTCCAACTGAAACTCTATCAACAAACATGTTGACTTGGATCCCATTTACCACCCTCTGAGTAAAAGAACAGGAAATAACATCACCATAGGAAATGACATTACCAACCCAAGAAAACCCAAACATATAAATAGAAAGCAGGAAACACCTACATCCAGAACCTCAACCTGAGCTACAAATCTTCTCAAAACTCACTTACAGGGAAAATATGTAAACTCCACACAAACAGTCACCCAAGGCTGGAATTGAACCTGGGCCTCTGGCAATATGAGGTAGCAGTTACTAACTGCTGAGCCACCTTGGGGAAAGAGGTTTTCTCATTTCCCTCATGTTTGTTTCTCTTTTAAATCCTCTCTTAGTCATACCTTAAAACATACCCTAAATCACAGGTTAAAATTGAAATCCACACACTTTGGTACAACCCAAACAGTCTTTACTAAAAACATAACATATCAAGAGCTGTAAAGGGTTAATAGTTTCATACAAAATGAAATCCCAGAACTGTATAGCCCCTGACAAATACATTACTTGCTGATAAATGGAGCTTTACTTAAAATGTCTAAACTGCTGAGAGATATAAACACTTAATGTAATTTTCTCAGTGAATTTGAAAGCTTTAAGTGCCAATGAATGAAGTGAGTGGTGTTTAGAAGATAAATAGCAAGTAATCTGTGTTTCACTCCTTAAATTGAAGTTTATTCCACAAGGGAAGGGGATTGTTGTGTTTGAAACGATTTCATTTTTACTTTTGGTTCTATTCCTGTCCAAGATGCAGCAGCAAGTGAACATTTCTCCACTTGTTGAGGGATAAGTGATATTCAGCAAAGAGTTTATCCAGAGTGTGCTTCACTAGATTCAGGATGTGCAAAAATACAGAGAACCTGAACACATTTGAACATTTTCAGAAAGGCTGCTGAAATGGAAGTGATAATGATTGGAAATTAAATCAAACTATACCAACAAAGTAATAAAATAATCAATCATTTACTAACTGCCCCATAACTGGAAGAGCAGGAGCCAAGGATTAGGTGCCTCTGAATACTTTCTGCTTCATGGGTGTATTGTCTTTATCAAAATCATTTATTCTACTTATCAATGGTTTCTCCCTTTTAGAATTTATATTTAATCATACCAAAGTAAATATGTGACAGAACATTGGTTATTGTTGAGAAACATCACCAAATGCCTTCACAGAATCATTCACTTCGTTCACAGCTTAATTAATGCTTTGAAAACTATAGATTTAAATTCTTAGAAGCTGGCTGAAATGAGATAACAAGAATCCAGAGAAAGGGAAGGCTGGATGACGAAAGAAATTGAGGGTTTGGTTAAGAAAAAGAAGGAAGCATATGTAAGTTATAGACAGGATAGATCGAGTGAATCCTTAGAAGACTATAAAGGCAGTGGGAGTATACTTATGAAGGAAATCAGGAGGGCAAAAAGGGGACATGAGATAGCTTTGGCAAATAGTAGAATTAAGGAGAATCCAAAGAGTTTTTATCAATACAAAAGGGTAACCAGGGAGACAATAGGGCCCTTCAAAGCTCAGCAAGGCGGCCTTTGTGTGGAGCCGCAGAAAATGGGGGAGATACTAAATAAGTATTTTGCATCAGTATTTACTGTGGAAAACGATATGGAAGACATAGACTGTAGGGAAATAGATGGTGACATCTTGCAAAATGTCCATATCACAGAGGAGGAAGTTCTGGATGTCTTGGAAAGCATAAAGGTGGATAAATCCCCGGAATCTGATCAGGTGTACCCTAGAACTCTGTGGGAAGCTAGAGAAGTGATTGCTGGGCCTCTTGCTGAGATATTTGTATCATCGATAGTCACAGGTGAGATGCTGGAAGACAGGACGTTGCCTAACGTGGTGCCACTGTTTAAGAAGGGTGGTAAGGACAAGCCAGGGAACTATAGACCAGCAAGCCTGACGTCGGTGGTGGGCAAGTTGTTGTAGGGAATCCTGAGGGACAGGATGTACATTTATTTGGAAAGGCAAGGACTGATTAGGGATAGCCAACATGGCTTTGTGCATGGAAAGTCATGTCTCACAAACTTGATTGAGTTATTTGAGGAAGTAACAAAGAGGATTGATGAGGGCAGAGCGGTAGATGTGATCTATATGGACTGCAGTAAGGCGTTTGACAAGGTTCCCCATGGGAGACTGATTAACAAGGTTAGATCTCATGGAATACAGGGAGAACTAGCCAGTTGGCTACAGAACTGGCTCAAAGGTAGAAGACACAGGGTGGTGGTGGAGGGTTCTTTTTCAGACTGGAGGCCTGTAACCAGTGGAGTGCCACAAGGATCGGTGCTGGGTCCTCTACTTTTCATCAGTTACATAAATGATTTGGATGCGAACATACGAGGTACAGTTAGTAAGTTTGCAGATGACACCAAAGTTGGAGGTGTAGTGGACAGCGAAGAGGCTTACCTCAGATTACAACAGGATCTGGACCAGATGGGCCAATGGGCTGAGAAGTGGGAGATGGAGTTTAATTCAGATAAATGCGAGGTACTGCATTTTGGGAAAGCAAATCTTAGCAGGACTTATACACTTAATGGTAAGGTCCTAGGGAGTGTTGCTGAACAAAGAGACCTTGGAGTGCAGGTTTATAGCTCCTTGAAAGTGGAGTCGCAGGTATATAGGATAGTGAAGAAGGCATTTGGTATGCTTTCCTTTATTGGTCAGTGTATTGAGTACAGGAGTTGGGAGGTCATGTTGCGCCTGTATAGGACATTGGTTAGGCCATTGTTGGAATATTGCATACAATTCTGGTCTCCTTCCTATCAGAAAGATGTTGTGAAACTTGAAATGGTCCAGAAAAGATTTACAAGGATGTTGCCAGGGTTGGAGGATTTGAGCTATGGGGAGAGGCTGAACAGACTGGGGCTGTTTTCCCTGGAGCGTTGTAGGCTGAGGGGTGACCTCATAGAGATTTACAAAATTATGAGGGTTACGGTTAGGGTAAATAGGCAAAGTCTTTTCCCTGGGGTCGGGGAGTTCAGAACTAGAGGGCATAGGTTTAGTGTGAGAGGGGAAAGATATAAAAGAGACCTAAGGTTCAACTTTTTTACACAGAAGGTGATACGTGTATGGAATGAGCTGCTTGAGGAAGTGGTGGAGGCTGGTACAATTGCAACATTTAAGAGGTATTTGGATGGGTATATGAATCGGAAGGGTTTGGAGGGAAATGGGCCGAGTCCTGGCAGGTAGGACTAGGTTGGGTTGGGATATCTGGTCGGCATGGAAGGGTTGGACCGAAGGGTCTGTTTCCATGCTGTACATCTCTATGACTCTATGATTCTATGACATTGCCACAATCAAAAATAACTGATACCAATCCTGGACTGATTCTTATGCTTTTTTTTGGTTAAGTTCAAAAGGAGTTTGTCGGAGGGTTGTCACCACAAGATCTTGTGAGTTATCTTACTCTGTCCTATCAAACTCACCTCATTTTGGAGGAAGCTTCCTAATGAAGAGCTTTTGCCTGAAACATCAATTCTCCTGATCCTCAGATGCTGCCTGACCTGCTGTGCTTTCCCAGAACCATACTCTTGACTCACCTCATTCATTACCTACCATGCCATTATGACATCTCTCACATTTGATTTCTGACCCATCTTGCTACACAGCATTCCTGGAATGATTCGCCCTGCACCAGATATCCCAGAATTCACTGATATCCATTGCATCCAAGCCATCTTTAAAAGCCCATTGTCCATTGGAATAAATGCTATCAGTCTGCAACTGACCTTCACATTTCCCGATATTTGCCCCAGATGTGAAAGATGGGGGAAATCAAT
Organism: Chiloscyllium plagiosum; assembly: GCF_004010195.1. Classification (NCBI taxonomy): domain Eukaryota; kingdom Metazoa; phylum Chordata; class Chondrichthyes; order Orectolobiformes; family Hemiscylliidae; genus Chiloscyllium; species Chiloscyllium plagiosum. Next base: position 22,746,343 of record NC_057736.1, read on the forward strand.
GGCCCACTTTGGGGGCAGGGTCAAGGAGATTCTACTGGATGAGGTGGTGCCAGTGTGGGACCTCCTTCTCCCCCTGGGCCAGCAGCCACAATGCCACACCATGCCAGCCTGGCCCAGAATTACCATCTGGTTAAAACTAAATTAGGCACAGCATTGTCGGTAGAATGTCAATGACTTTCTCCACTTGGCTAGGGTAAGTGTCACCATCTTCTCTCTGATACTTCACTCACATTCGATTGCTATTAATGTGCCCACCTCCCACCAAGGTTCATGCTGTATTATTCTTACACTCTTACTCACACTTGTAGCATCTTCGCTCATTCTCTCTCACAAACGCCAACCCAGGACTCTATTAACCTTGTATAATCTCTACTTTGCCTATTCATTCACTCAGGCCACCTTCCCACCTGCAACAACACAAAGCTGTGCTATCCATTTTCATCTCCAGTAATACCTGCCTTTCACATTTCAGGATGAAAATAACTCACAACCAGTTGGAAAGAATCAAGGTGCAGTGTATTGCCTGTTGTTTTGTTCCTTATGAGGAGAGGCTCCTTACTCTGACCTGTGTGTGTATGGCCTATAGCAGGAACTGCCTTTGACTTACTGAGCCAGGAACCCTTGAGTGAACGCTATCCCCTTGACCTGATTAAGGTCTGCAGTTATATAAGCCTGATATCTCTGGCTTACAGGGCAAAGTGCAAAAAAGGCAAGGTAAGGATGCAGTGTGCATCTAAGTTGGCTTAAAGTGAGTGAGCATTATAAAGGCAAATGAAGAGTCCAGAAAGTCAGCCTGGTCCAGTGCAAGGCCTGGGTGCATGTCCCTGAGTGTTTTTGCTGCAGCACTATAATGTTGGGTGCTGAACCAGTATTGAAGTGCAGAAGTAGATGGGAAATATGCCACGAGGGTTCTTAGACATGATATGTTGGATACCAATGTCCGTGGACTTGGGATATGTGTGACCAGTGCCCATGGGACATGCCTTGAGATAAAGATGTCCAATTTCCAATATGAAGGTTGTTTGGAGTAAGCAGTAAGCTGAATCCTGCTAGTGGATTTTTTTTTGTTGAGTTTTCCCAATGCCAAACTTGATTGCCAAGTTTGGTAAGATCGGAGTCTGAATTTTAATGAGGTCTGTTAGGCTATTAACGAGGACCATAACAAGCAATAATCATCATCAATTAGCAAATTGCCTCTGCCTAGAGACTCTCGCCAGGGCACTTGTTTAAAGTCAGCACTAGTTGCTCCTGATGTCGAGAAGGTTTTCATCGTACTTGACTCCTGATTGTACCACCCATCTCACCATAGTGCTCATTGCTCAGACCTGTCCAGGATTCTGTCCCTGTTTCTGAAGCAAAGTCTAGCACTGGCAGCATTTATTTCTATTATAATAACTACAGTAATATTAAAGGATCAGAATAAGGGAAACAGAAGTTTAAATTTGCAATGAAATATATACTGATAACTGTATCGATTGCTACTATCTAATACCTTGATTTTCGAAATGGCAGTCATGTACTAAAGGGAAAATCTCCACACAGAAATATTTGGAGACATAAACACTTGCTCAAGTAAAGATAATAGCTGCAGATTATTATAACAATGGTAATGATAATGCTTCATGAAATGAAATTTATGCAACAATATAATTGAATCTACTTGTGCTATATTACTGTATTCACAACATATCTGAGATAGTAACAAGTGATGAATCAATGGTATTTATCCTGTTTCTTTCATGATCTATTTGGTCCTTTACTTGTAGGATGTTTTGGCTTGATCATTTTTTAGACTTGTATTAATAAATTGAACAACATTTCTGTACAGACTGAGGCCATCCACATTTCTCAAAAGGCTGAGTCACTTATCTGTTAAATGGTTGCCTGTTACTATTCCCGATATGTATAGTACATTTTTTAACAATCTTGTCAAAGCAAATATCAATATTCCTATAACATAGTGACACAGTCTCTCCCAAATTCAACAATAACCAATATCTATGATATTTCACAAAAATAGAAATTGCTGGAAAAGCTCAGCAGGTCTGGCAGCAGCTATGGAGAGAAATCAGAGTTAATGTTTTGGGTCGGGGAAGATCACTCGACCCAAAATGTTAGCATTGATTTCTCTCTGCAGATGCTGCCAGTCCTGCTGAGCTTTTCCAGCAATTTCTGTTTTTGGTTCTGATTTACAGCATCCACAGTTGTTTCAGTTTTTCTTTGATATGTCAGTAAGCTTTCCTTTGAGTCTCCTTCTTCTTCAATAATTTGTATTTATATAACGTCTTTAACATAATAAAATGACTCAAACGTTTTACGGAATTGTTATCAGACAAAATTTGTCACAGAAGTTGGCAAAGAGATCAGTGTAATGAGAACAGGCCACCAAAAGATTGGTCAAAGAACTTCAGTCTGGAACGAGAGGGCAGTGATGGAAAGATATTTTGCCAGTGAATTCCAGGACTCATTGGTCAGCAATAGAGGTGTGAAAGAAATTTGAACATGTATGATGTCAGTGAGTTGTACAGCTTGAAGAGGTTCCGGAGATTGACATCAGTGAGATCTTGCTGGTAGTTGAACATGAGGATGAGAATTTTGAAATCAAGGTGTTGTTGGGTCAGGTACTAATGTAGGTTGGCAAAATAGGAGTGATAGCTGTTTGGGATTTTGTGGTAGGCAGGGTGATGTGCTGAGGAAAATTAAACAAGTTATATATTGTGGAAAATTGCTTAAGACACTGTCATGTAATGCAGTACTTAGGATAATACTGAAGCCTATAGAGCAGGAATGGTCAAGGTGTAATTTCTGGGGAGTGCTGAGTAAGCTGACATCAACTGGGATGGTGCAACATACCTCAATTGGCTTTAGTATCTTCAGTTGAGGAGATTCAAGACACTACCATTGCTGAATTCCTCTGAGGGGGTTAACATTGACCAGAAACTAAAATGGGCCAGCCATATAAACGATGTGGGTGTAAGAGTAGGACAGAGGCTGGGAATTCGGTGGCAGCTCTTCTCTCACCAAAGCCTGTCCACTATCTGCAAAACAAAGTCAGGAGTGTAATGTAATACTCTCCACTTGTCTGAATGAGTGCAGCTCTAAAAGCAATTAAGAAGGTCAACATCATCCAAGACAAAGCAGACCATTTGATTGGTACTACATCCTTCATCTTAAACATTTCCTGCCTCCACCACCATTGCACAGTGGCAGCCATGTGTACCATCTACAAGGACATGGACAAGAGGCAGTGCCGTAAACTATTATAGTTTATTTGACGGTATCAAACTCACAATCTCTAACAGCTAGAAGGACAAAGGCAGCAAATGCACAGAAACACCACCACCACACATAATCCCTTGCCAAGCTACATACCACTCTGATATGCAGCTATGATGTGGGCTTTTCATGCTCTCACCAATTCCTCACCTTCCAACACACCCCTGAGCTGACACCGATAATACAAGGGGTGGGCAGATATGGGATGCTTTCTCTTTGAAAAAGTTTTTAAGAAGTTGGGAAGGAAAGTGAGGACTACCTTTGAAGGATGCCCTTTGCATGTCATGCACACTACACCTCAGATGATAATACCCTCCGCACTTCCTTCTTTCCCACCAAGACATTAAAATTTACCTCTTTGACCTTCCTGTTTAAAGTCCCCAACTTATCTGGGTGTGATGAACCATCAATGTCTTCATCAATATGAATGGCTAGTATCCCTGGAGGATGGGATATCCTCACACTGAGGGGTGTAAGTCCCATTTGACATTGTTTTGGTCTGCCTACAGCATGTGAGAGCTATGTGGCAGGATCCTTATTAATCCGTCAGCTAACTGTTGACTTTCCTTCTGAGGCCTAAGTGATCTGATACTCACACCCTGCTATTAAACCCCACCCTACATTACAGTTCCTTCACTGTTGCTGGGTCGAAATCCTAAAATCTCCATACCTAACAGCTTTATGAGTGCACCTGCAAAACATGGACTGCAATGGTTCAAGACAGCAACTGACCATTACCTTCTTAAGAGCAATGCCGGATGGATAATAAGTGCTGGCTGAGCCAGCAATGTCCATATTGCATAAACTAAAAAAAACACAGCCAATCCTGCTGCTTGACTCATTGTGGGAGCACATTTTAATCAAGTAACTTGCGGACTCCCAGTTTAAACTCATCAATTAGGAATGCCTACTTTACAAGGTCACAGAGGACTTTGAGTCCATAAAACCTATCCCAGAAAGTCTCAATAGCTTATTAGGAGCATCCACAATTATATCTGGCTGATGACGGACAAACAGTTGTAGAGTCTTTTTGTGTGGTGGCAGAGATATTTTTTATTTATTTCTTTATTTCTACTTCTACCTGCAATTACTCTTGTAACCTAAATCTTGGCAGGTGCGCCCTTTGTTGGACACTTAGAGATGTAGGAAATTCACCAATCTGCCAACAGACTATTCTAACCATCCCAGGGTGCAGTAAATAACATTAGCAATTATTGAAAGTGATAATTGTAGCTACCCTCCCCCTCAACACATGTTTGAGGGAACATTAACGCAGAATGAAGTATGAACGGTTGGTGTGGTTGAAAAAGTTGTTTATGACCAAACCTGTTTGTGTGGCCAGTAATGATGTAGTAAGTCATAAAGAGAATGACTTACCCTTTAAACTATCTTGCCTACATCAGGAAGCTTCCAGGAATCTCTGCAGACGTGGATGTGACTGTGCTTTAATGTCTAACATGTAATTTATGCTTTTATGGCTATTGTAATGTCAATAGGTGACTGCTAAATCCAAATTTGGGGTCTCATTTAATTAACTTCAAAACCTTTTAATTCCACTAGCTTTGTGTTTTGAAGCCGAGCTATTTTTTTAGAATGATCAGCAGAGCAGAACTCATTGATTTAAATATGAAAATTCCTGTATGCAACTTACCTTTAGTTCTCTCGTTAGCTATGACTCAATTGTTAGCCCTTTCACCCCTTTGGCAGAAAGTTGTGGGTTCACATCTCATTCCAGCACAAAGATCAAAGCTGACAGTTTAGTGCAGTACTGAGGAGGTGCTAGACTGTCAAATGTGCCATTTTTTAGACTAGACATTTAACGAAGGCTACGTCTGTGCTGTTAGTGAATGTAAAAGATTCTATATCAATATTTTAGCAAACAGCAGGAGGGTTCTCCACAGTGTACTCTGTGTTAAATGTCTATGTTATGCTATTAATAATTTTTGGAAAGATCGGTTCTAAACTGGTCTGAACCATGTACATTTCTAAGTTTGATCTATATTTTGATATTGTGTCTTAAGAAACATATAGAATTAGTTCTGCTTCTGAGTTCTGTGGGTTGTTTTGGATTGTTTAGAAATTTATTTACATGCATCAAATAAGATTTTTTTTAAAGGAAAACAATCCTTGTCAGGAGTAATTCAGTACTTTTATAGACAAGAGTGAAAGAAAGAACAAGTGGCTGTTGCATTACAACAAGATTTTGTATAATGCAGACAAAGGTGGAAACAGGTTCTTGTAGAGAGTTAGAAATATCCAGAAGGTCATGTTCTGGGCAGTTTCAAAGCGAGAGAGAGAAGCAGGTCAGTCAGACAAAAACAAGGCCAGTATCTGCAGCTGCAGAGTTTTGCAGTCTCCAAAACAGTCAGGGATGAAGGTAAGAAGCCCTTAGTGGTTTACTATTAGTAAGAGAAAAGCTCTAGAAACAGATGACTACAGAAGAGGAATTTTAGGAATTCATGTTTAGAAATAAATGAGCTGCGCTAACAGTTTGTTTTAGGATCTCAGTAAGAGAAATTGACAAAAGAAATAGCATTGCGTGAATGCAGAGAAGAACACAGAAAGAAATACAAGTACAGCTTTGTGCACTGAACAAGGAGCATTGAGGTGGAAACATGGTGATACTTCATCAGGTTACTAAAACAAATCCACAGAGGTCAGTCTCCCATCACCAAGTCACCCTTTATTTATACATCGGACAGTCCTTGACTGTAATACTGCCTCTTCAGAGTCAGCTATCAGAGTAGCAGTATGTCTGACACTCCCCTTTTTATCTGTCAGCCAGGGCTCCCTGGTTGGACCAGGTTAACAGTGTCAATCAGGGAAGTCACATTCTATGAGGTTCAGCTTGCTGACCTCATTACGATCACTACTGTTTGAGCCCCTGGAAAAAATATGTTAAGACAAGGGTTGAATATTTATTTTTGATATCTGATTAAGACTGTTTCACATAGTTCTTATACAGTAATAAAATGGTTTCTGTTTTAATTCCTTTTGTGTTAATCTTTGATGTTCTTTGTTTTGATTTCCTTACCAACCTCTTGAGAATATCTTTAGTGATTGGCTGCCATAGTTAAAAAATACTAAAAATGAAATTTATTGGTTATTTTGCCATGTTTAACTTTTGGATCTGACTTCCCAGTATTATTTTAAATAAGGTCCCAACACCCAGTCAATATTTTTCCTTCAATGAGTATCACTAAAACAGATTATCTAGTCATTAACTAGCCACTACTGTTTGTGGAAATTTGTTGTGCACAGACATACTTCTGTCTTTCTTTCTTAACGAAATGACTTTATTCCAAAAAGTGTTTCAATGGCAGCAAAGTACTTTGGAGTCATGAAAGGTGCTATATAAATACAAATCTATCTTTCTTCTTTCAAATAAACTTTGCGGGCACAGCTAATGGAGAAACGGGCCAATACCTTGCTGCCAGATCAGAAATGGAAATTGAAACAACTCTCGGCTTTGCAAGCACAATCCATATAACATCCCCAGTTGGTTGGCCTTGCATTCCAGTGGGTCAATTTGAAATGGGAGTCAAGCTGATCACCTCTGGAAAGCATTCGGAGGTAGCCACCTGTGCTGTTAGGTGCAGAGACAGAAACCATTCACAACAGTGTTTGGGCACTATGGAGGATAAAGAAAGAAACACCAAAAAAAAGCCTCCAGCCTTCAACCTTTCAACCCCTACCTACACACTCCTCATGCCCCACCCATGTCAATGCATGCCACATCCTTTCCACACAACCCCGAGACCCTTCATGCCAATCCAATCCTCTACATTGTGATGATGCTGCTACTTTAACAAGTTTATTCTGTCCTTGGCTTTTTTTATCACGAGGGGTCATAAAAGCAGAGGTTCCGAAATGTCTGAAAATATCTACTTGAGAAGGTTTTTTTTTAAGTCTTCCTTTTAAAACCACTTGCACAATGAAAGGGCAGTGGTCATTTCTCCCAGGCCAAGGTTTAGAAAAGACACAGTTCCATGCTGATCCTCTCTCTCTCTCTGACAACTCTCTCCTGAAAGAACCTATGTTTGAATTTACTTATTTGTCAAGGAGGTATTTATAGGAGGTATTTATTGGAACAGCATCATATGCCATAAATAGTAGCATGATTTCCAAATCTAGGCCATCCCACCATTTAAAAAAAATCCCTGGAGCCTTCCTGATGCCACACAAATCCCACCCAAACAGCTGATGGGTTGATTGGTGCCTTATACTAACAGCAGTGTTGCTAAGTACAGCTAAATCTGTTTCTCTTATTCATTCATAGGTCATTGACTTGACTGGCTAGGCCTGCATTTGTTACCCATCTCTAATTGCCCTTGAAAACATGGTAATGAGCTGGGGACTCAAAGGTTCCTCCAACCACACGGGATCAATGTGGATGTCACCAGTTTCCTCATTTCCCCTACCCCCACCTTATCCCAGATCCAAACTTCCAACCCGGCACGACCCTCATGACCTGTCCCACCTGTCCATCTTCCTTCCTACCTATCTACTTCATCCTCTGACCTATCACCATTACCCCCACTTCCATCTACCTATTGAATTCTCAGCTATCTTTCCCCCAGCCCCATCTCCCTCCCATTTGTTTCTTCATTCTAGTCATAGAGTCATACTCTATGAATCAAACAGACCCTTCGGTTCAATCATTCCATGCTGACCATAATCCCAAACTAAACTAGTCCCACCCCCCTGTGCTTGGCCCATATCCCTCCAAATATTTCTTCTTCATGTCCTTATCTAAATGTCTTTTAAATGTTACTATACCCACATCCACCATTTCCTCTGGACGTTCATGCCACACACAAACCATTCTCTTTGTAAATAATTTGCCCCACATGTCTTTTTTAAATCTTTCTCCTCTGACCTTGAAATCACCCACCCTGGGGAAAAGTCACCTGTATTCACCTTATCTATACTCTTCATGATTTTATAAATCTTTATAAGCTGAAAATGTGTTGCTGGAAAAGCGCAGCAGGCCAGGCAGCATCCAAGGAGCAGGAGAATCGATGTTTCGGGCATGAGCCCTTCTTCAGGAATGAGGAAAGTGTGTCCAGCAGGCTAAGATAAAAGGTAGGGAAGAGGGACTTGGGGGAGGGGCATTGGAAATGCGATAGGTGGAAGGAGGTCAAGGTGAGGGTGATAGGCCAGAG
>NC_057736.1:22755880-22816669 GCF_004010195.1 Chiloscyllium plagiosum
TGTCAGTGGAAGGGTACTGGTTGGTTCGGCGGGAAAGGAAGAAGCGGAGGGCTTTGAGTCCTTCATGATGGGGGATGGAGGTGTACAGGGACTGGATGTCCATGGTGAAGATAAGGCGTTGGGGACCGGGAAAGCGAAAATCATGGAGGAGGTGGAGGGCGTGGGTGGTGTCCCGAACGTAAGTGGGGAGTTCTTGGACTAAAGGGGACAGGACCGTGTCAAGGTATGCAGAGATGAGTTCGGTGGGGCAGGAGCAGGCTGAGACAATGGGTTGGCCGGGGCAGTCAGGTTTGTGGACCTCTATAAGGTCAACCCTCAATCTCCTACACTCCTGCGACAAAAGTTTCAGCCTATCCAGCCTCTCCACATAATTCAAACACTTCATTCCCAGCAACAACCTAGTAAATGTCTTCCTCTTCAATTTAATATAATCCTTCCTATAATCGGGCAACCAGAACTGCACACAGTACTCCCGAAGAGGCCTCACCAATGTCCTGTATAAACTCAACATGTTGTCCAACTCCTTTACTCAAAGGTCTGAGCATTGAAGGCAAGCGTATGAATTAGTCCATTATTAACATCGCAGCAGCATTGCCTCTTAATGTTTTTTGTACTGAGAAATACGTTGACGTGAAATAAACTATGTTCGCACAATATAAATGGTTTTCTTTAATATGAGAATACCATGGATCATTAAGAAAATGTCTTTGGTTCTTTGATATTGCCATCCTGTATTGGAAAATTTACTGAAAACCATTTTGCAGGTGTTAAGAATTAAAGGTTAATTGGTTTCGCTGTTAACCATCAGTCACAATGGATTGTCAGCAAGAATAAGTATCTGCATTAAACAAGGATATGTGTTTATTTTACAAGAGAGAGCAATACTTTTCCTGTTCAGTGAAGTGATCAGTCACAGGAGTGGAAACTTAAAACTGGTAGCACACGTTTGAATTATTACTCAGTGGCTGGTAAACCATGAGCAGCAGCAATTTAGAATTAATTTCAAGACTGTGCTGAGATATAAGGGGTCATTAACTCTCCCAGAATATCTCACGAGTGAATAAACAGTAGCTTTTCCTGGTTCAAAAGACCCTCCATTTAACACCACAGGCACAAATGAATCACAGCAGCCGCTCACTTGAGTGCAAGAACACCTGCAACATTTGCAGCTCACTTTTCACATCCTGAACTGAACGAGTACCATACTTAAAAAGGCTATGTTGGATATTTGGATCCAGATCAATGTAGAAAGGATTTATCAAGATGTTTTAGGTTTGAATTGGGTGCAGAGAAAAAAACATTGCAAAAAGGCATTTCTTAGGGAAAATAATTCTTGTGTATGATTTCATAAGATCATAAGAAATAGGAACAGGTGTAATCCATTCTCCATTTCCATGTTCTGCCAATCAAAAAGATCAAAGCTGATCTTCTACGTCATTTGCATCATATTGCACTACTCCCTTATTTTTTTGATTCTTCAGTATCCACAGGCTATCAATCTGCACCTTGAATATAATCAATGATTGAACATCCACAGCTTCCTGTAAAAGAAGGTTCTAAATATTCACAACTTTATAGATAAAGAAATTTCTCCTGGTCTCAGTCCTAAATGGTAGACATCTGGGAGCATCTGTTGTAGATTCTTGAGTTGGGCTAATGTGCACCCAATATCTCATTCTGTCAAAACTCATAGGAATTTAAATGTCTCAATTAAATCACCTCTAATTGTTCTAATTTCCAAGGAAATATAGAGCAGCTTACTCAAAAACTAAGAGAATAATCCTCTCATTCCAGGAATCAGTCTAGTCAGCCTTTGTTTTAGGTTAGATTACTTAAGTGTGGAAACAGGCCCTTTGGCCCAACAAGTCCACACTGATCTGCTGAAGCGCAACCCACCCAGACCCATTCCTCACATTTACCCTTTCACCTAACACTATGCACAATTTAGCATGGCCAATTCACCTAACCTACACATTTTTGGACTGTGGGAGGAAATCCACGCAGACACAGGGAGAATGTGCAAACTCCACATAGTCAGTCACCTGAGGTGGGAATTGAACCCGGGTTTCTGGCGCTGTGAGGCAGCAGTGCTAACCACTGTGCCACCGTCCCGCCCAGTTGTTGTACTCCTTATAAGGCAAGAAAATCTTGCCTTCAAACAGGAGATCAGACCTTATATATTATTAGAAAGATTTCCTTCTCTCATGCTTCAGTCTCTTTACAGTAAAGGCATTTGCTTTCCTAATTGTTTGCTATATTGCATGTTAACTTTCTGCAGTTCATGTAAATTCCTCTCAATACATTTTCTATCCTCTTGCGTTTCTTCTGTTTTTCTTGTTTCTTCACCAGTTTGGATGACTTTACATTTACCTTTCCCACAATCCATTTGATAAAGCTACAGCACCTCCCCACACCAATTGGTAAATGAATAGAATCTTCAATACTCGATTGAATTGATCTTGACAGTCAGCCAAATAACATTTTTCCCCGTGTCCACTATTTTGTGATGAGAGAACAAGCATTTTATTTTTAACTTGTTACAGCAGTATTACCCATGGGTTGCTCATGGCAGTATCCTGGAAATTAGTCCTCAATTCCTAGAAATTCCAGCACAATCTTGGATGTTGGTAGTCCCAGCCAGAAGGCTCCCAGGTAGGTAAATTTATAAGTTTAATTTAGGATTCCTTGAATTTCAAGAGGAGCAGCATTGTTAGTTGTGATCTCATTGTCATTTGTGGCACTTTACTGTGTAAGATTTGACCTTACATTTTATATATTCCATCAGTGAAGTGCTGAATTGGGTGAAAAATATTTTAAGGCTTTCTGATGTTGTAAAATGCATTAAATGTATTCAAATCTATTTCTACTTTCTTTCAATCTATGCATGGCATGGATAAAGAGACATGTTGTGCAGTACCTCATAAACTAAGGTGACAAATTTCCACTCTAACAAAGATGGTCCAAAACAAAACGCAGTAAAACGAGTCAACGTGGATTTTAACATGATAATGTAACATGTTCAATACTTTAGCAATACTTCCAAATATTTGATCCTCTGGACTCTTCTAATGTCACTTTTACAAATTTAATAAAAGCTTTCATTAATGCTACCAGGATATTGCACATTTTATCATTATTCTGTGACAGAGAAACAGCAGCTACAACATAAGCACTACAGCATTGTGCCATTAACACTTTCCATATTGCTGAAAAATTACCTGACAACTAATATGATGTATTATTTTGACTTATTGTGAATCTTTCAAATGCAACTTTGACACTATTCTGGAACTAAAAGGATATTCAATCAAATGATAATTATAAATATTAGGGATACTTCATATTATATAATTAATAATATTTAATGTGCAGTTGATTTAGAAGCTGCTTTATCCTTAACAAGCACAGATACACAAATCAAATTGACCAGAACTTTCCAGAGTTGGTTGCATTGGTATTTTGCACCGTCGATGTGAGTTAGTGGCAACAGTCAGAGATTTTCTTTTCTCTTCCCCACGTTGTAAAGAAAGTATTAGCTTATGCCTGGATCAGAAGATATGAATTTATGTGGAGTCAATAGCACTTGGTTAACAGTTGATATAAAACTACAGGGTCTCCAAAGGAAACATATATGGCAGAGAGAGACACATCACACTGGGAGTCTATAATGGGTCATTAATGTATTATGAGAAGTGAGAGACACAACTTTATATTCCAACAGTTTAGTAACACGGAAAGTGCTTTTATAGCAAATTATGAAAGACGGCCTGTAGATTGCATCCATAGCTGCCAACAAAGAAATGAATAATAGATAAAAACAGTCGATTAGAGATTGCCAGACAATAATAAGTCATTAGATACATTTATCTGAATATCTATTAAAAATACAATTTAGAAAACGTGAGATCGAATGGAGTTGATTTGCATTCAGAATGCTATAGCCATTGGGAGACTACTTAACAGTGTCTTGACAATTGCACAGAATAGCTGATCTTCAACAGTCCATGGAAACTGCAGTCTATAAAGTTTATATGTTTGAACAGAAAATGATGGAGCATTTTTAATTTGTTTTGTACTTTAAGCTTTTGGACATTAACTAGTTCTGTACCTTACAAATCAAAACATTCCTTTCCCCATAAACGATTGAACATTATCATTCAGACAGAGGCATAGCCCAGAATGAGTTTGTTACTCCATCAATGACGCAACTTTATATTCCAACAATTGGAAATTTATCTTGTCATGTGGTGATCTTCAGTCTTAATCAAAGTTAACATTCTTCAGTATTCCAGTAAATTATTTGTCTAAAACATATTACCATTGCTGATTTCTATAGTCTGTGTGTTTCTTTTTCTTTCTATTGCACAAAATATGGAAGCATGGGATTGAGGGTGATTTGGAGTTTTGGATCAGAAATTGGCTAGCTGAAAGAAGACAGAGAGTGGTGGTTGATGGTAAATGTTCATCCTGGAGTTCAATTACTAGTGGTGTACCGCGAGGATCTGTTTTGGGGTCACTGTTGATTGTCATTTTTATAAATGACCCAGATGAGGGCATAGAAGGATGGGTTAGTAAATTTGCAGATGACATTACAGTCGGTGAAGTTGTGAATAGTGCTAAAGGATGTTGCAGGTTACAGAGGGACATAGATAACCTGCAGAGCTGGGCTGAGAGGTGGCAAATGGAGTTTAATATGTAAAAATGTGAGATGATTCACTTTGGAAGGAGCAACAAGAATAGAGAGTACTGGGTTAATGGTAAGATTCTTGGTAGTGTAGATGAGCAGAGAAATCTCTATGCCCATGTACATACATCCCTGAAAGTTGCCACCCAGGTTGATAGGATTGTTTAGAAGGCATACGGTGTGTTAGATTTTATTGGTAGAGGAATTGAGTTTCAGAGCCACGAGGTCATGCTGCAGCTGTACAAAATTCTGGTGCGGCTGCACTTGGAATATTGTGTACAGTTCTGGTCACCGCATTATAGGAAGGATGTGGAAGCTTTGGAAAGGAGGACATTTACTGGGATGTTGCCTGGTATTGAGGGAAGGTCATATGAAGAAAGGCTGAGGGCCTTGAGGCTGTTTTCATTGATAGGTGATTTAATTGAGACATATATGATAATTAGAGGGTTAGATAGGGTGTAAAGTGAAAGTCTTTTTCCTCGGATGGTGATGGCTAGCACGAGGGGACATAGCTTTCAATTGAGGGGTGATAGATATAGGACAGACGTCAGAGGTAGTTTCTTTACTCAGAGAGTAGTAGGGGCATGGAACGGCCTACCTGCAATAGTGGCAGACTCGCCAACTTAAAGGGCATTTAAATGTTCATTGGATAAACATATGGATGAAAATGGAACTGTGTAGGATAGGTAGGCTTCAGATTAGTTCCACAGTTGGCGCATCATTGAGGACTGAAGGGCCTGTACTGTGCTGTTATGTTCTATGTTCTGGCTTCTTGGTTTTGCACAGATGTAATTATGGTTTAGTAAGTTTAAGGATTCCATAGCTTTTTGTAGCTGTCCCTTGAGAATGGAAAGCCAGCACCCAGATTGTATATGGCAAATACAATTCACTTAGAGTGGTAGGTCTTTATTGAAGATGTTTCCACTTCAAACCTAATATTATCCTAAAATCTCTTTGTTTTGTTCACAACAAACATCATAAACAGTGTCTCATATTCCAGTGATAGCTCAGCTCAGCATATCTGCAAATGTAATTTAATTTCATTGCTTTCTTCTTAGGAAACCTAAAGATAAAAAAAGAAATTACCTCTTACTATCCAGTCATTCATATCTTGACTAACTTACATTAAGGCTACATTCATTCCAAGATGCTAGCCACAGAGAACACTATTCAACCAGTCACCCATTTTTCATTGTGAGTTGGGGAAATCACACTTTGAATAATAAGAAAAACTCTATGCATAACCATTGACTTTTCATATTTGAAGTACAAATGGGAACATCCAATACTTTAAATACTTTTTTAAAAGCCCAGTTGGCTTAATTCATAAAGGATCCCAGGATCAATGTCTCTAAGCATTTTCATAAGCTTGTTTGGCAATTCAGTGAGGTTATACAGCAATACTCTCTTTTAAACAGACCCAGAAGCCTCTATTTTAGCTGCAAAAGTTGGGAATCCTCTCTTTCCATTGTGAGGAAGAGCAAATCTTCCATTTTACCCTCAAAAGAGAGAAAATCCCTCCAGTCTATGCGGGGACATGGCCTGGAATCCCACCACTGCCATCATGTTGTAGCAGCGTGCCAACTCAATATACTGTAAGCTGCTACTCCTGCTGAAGATTACTGCTCCCGTCCACTTTAAATTTAGGAAACCACAAGGCCTGCTTGGTCTAATGTGGCAGAGAAAAACACTATCGCATGTTGATAACCAATTACATGTTGTTGTCTGGACTTGGAGTGATGATGAAGGCTAACCAGGAATCTCTCCCACTTTTACCACCAGCAACTGACATGAATGGACGGTTGATGATCAACCTGCTTGAATGCATTGTGAATTTTCTGGCCATCACATTCTGGCGTGGGATTCACACCTGGAGTTAATGGCTCAGAGGTAGGGATGCTACATACTGAAAAACCTCCATTAATTTATTCAGAATGTTGCAAACACTGAAACAAAATTAATTTTAATGCCACATATCATAACTTTCCAAGCCATAGCCTCAACAGTGACAACATTTGGAGGCCAGGTAGTCACTTTATTTTGATATTTGTGTGTATAGTTCTGATCTCTTGGTTAGCCCTTTGAATTTTATAGAGAGAATGCTAAAGGGATCTGGACAGTAATTTTGGCTCTCTAATACTAAATAACAAATCAGTCTGTGAAAATCTGACAATATCAGATTTTTGTGAAATAATAGGAAAATAAATCTATATGATGAAAACTTCAGGCTTACAATACTATGAAGAAAGAAAATTATGTGCAATGTTACCCGGCATAACATCGAGGGCCGAAGGCCTTGACTGTGCTGTACTATTCTAAGTTCTAGCTACCATTTTGTGAAAGTAATAACTGCACCAAAACTATGTTGCTTCTCTTTTAAAATACTCAAATATTGGCAAAGAATA
Source organism: Chiloscyllium plagiosum (assembly GCF_004010195.1). Taxonomy (NCBI): domain Eukaryota; kingdom Metazoa; phylum Chordata; class Chondrichthyes; order Orectolobiformes; family Hemiscylliidae; genus Chiloscyllium; species Chiloscyllium plagiosum. The sequence goes on from NC_057736.1 coordinate 22,762,970, forward strand.
AAATCAATTCTTTAATGTTTGTGAAATGTATTAAAAGCACAGTGATTATGAATGACCATTCTTGCATTCATGCAGTGTACACCTGAGAAATACTAATTTCCCTTAACATGTGATTACATAATTTTAACTTACTTAGGGTGGCAGAGTGATTCAGTGGTGCTTCACAGCACCAAGAACCTCATGTTTGATCCCAGCCTTGGGTGATTGTCTATCTGGAATTTGTACGTTCTCCCTGAGTCTGCATGGATTTCCTCTGGGTGCTCTGGTTACCTCCCACAGCCCAAAGATGTGCAAGTTAGGTGGATTAGCCATACTAAATTGTCTGTAGTATGGACTAATCGTGGTAAAATGTTTGATTATAGGGGTAGTGGGATGCTCTTTTGAGGGTTGGTGTGGATGTGATGGGCCAAATGGTCTCTTCCCACACTATAGGGATTCTATGACTTTATCATTTTAAGCATTATGAATATGACCTAGGATTGTTCAGAACCTATTAGATTGATTCTGTTCTATGTGTTACATATACATGTTCTCTGCAAATGAATCTCCTAAAGAAAGTACACCTAATCAAAAATATAAGCTTTAGCCTCTAATACAATCGCTGTCAGTAATGTGTCAACTTTAATGACTCGCTGGGGTAGGGTGCTAGAAATCAAGCCCCACTATTCCCAGAGTTATCACACACAAGGAAAAAATTAATTAAAGTATAGGAAGTCCCAACTTTATCTGTCATATCCAGGTTAAACAAAAACACCCAACAGATTCCTGTACTTTACAAGAAGACAGCTATTTATAGCAAATGGGCTGTTTTAAACCCATGGCAGAAAAGAAACATGAATGATGAAGTTCTAACATTTGCAACCTATCTCTACCACTTCTGAAAGAAGTTCATACACATACAAAGAGGAGCAGGAAAAAAAATTGCTGATGCACAATTCTAGCACCACTTCAGATTATAGGCATCCATCAGATGTTTCCCTTCAGTTCCCTTCTGGTCCTTTTGATAAGGCTATGAGTTTGTAGACACACTGATTCTCAACCTTCCAATCACCAGTTAAAGATTCACCCTTACAGTGTCTCTGATTTTACCTTTTTCTTTTCAAGAAGTGGATTTAGAGAGAGTCTGTCTGTATCCCAATCTTGAGTCAGACTGGTTCAAGATTGAGATACAGACAGACTGTAAGCTCACACCCTCAATGCATTGTCTGAGCTGAGATGTCAAGTTCTTATAAAATCTTAAGTTATCTCGAGAATGTGATTTAAGAGAATTCTGAGACTTACATATTAATGACAGATTTAATAGCAATCTCGGTTTGTTCAATATAATGTTTCAATTGCATGCATGGCGCTGTCATCTTTTTATATAAGTTCTGTGTCTTATGACCCTGATCAACAGCTACCTGATGAAGGAGCAGCACTCCGAAAGCTAGTACTTCGAAATAAACCTGTTGGACTATAAACTGGTGTCATGTGATTTTTAACTTTGTTCACCCCAGTCCAACACTGGCACCTCCACATCAGAAGGGGGAGAGAGAGAGAGAGAGAGATGTTTGCTCCTTTCCAAGCTGAATATTTCTGCTGTATTGTCTAAGCACAAAGCCTTAGCCGCTCACCCAGAATGAATCATCAAAATCACACACACACACACACACACAAACAAACACACACACACAAACACACACACACACACACACATACCAATTAGAAATCTGCCACTGAACAAACTGCCCTGGACATAGACTGTGTTGTTTAGCTTTCTCCCCTACTGCTTGAACAAAACCACATTGTAGTTACAATTATAATGAGTTCTGCAACACCTTCTTTCACAGTCCCTTGGTTTAAAGCATATCATCCTCCAATTTTAAGTCCACAATCCAAAATTTAAGTATGATCATCACCCAATTCAAGATTTATTTTGGAGTCATGCTTCTGTGTGCTTAGTTATTTCAGTGTTCCATGCGCTGGTGCAAACCACACAGCTAGGCAAAACTAATGACTCAAATAAGATGACTGTGATAAATCTGGTGAGGTCAGGTCTCCATTCCAAATGTTCGAGCTATCACTCTAATGAATTGGTGGGTAAGAATACAGTTGGCTTCTACATATTTTTCTGTAAATACAGTTATAGATAACCACAGGTTTGTATATACATATACCTGTATGGACAATGTTTTAGACATGGAAGTGGTTTCAGTAAAATTTAAATGTCTTTCAGTCAATTTGCTTTTAAAATCTATCTGGTTTAAGTTTAAAGTTCTGAATAAACCTAATCTTTAAATCATATTTAAATTAATTAATCTCTGTGGGCACGTCAACCCAGATTTCTACATTTGCTATATCAAAAATATTTAACACCTGCTTGCAAGTGAATCAATAGTGGAATTGATTTTATATATTAAGAATTATTAGGTGTTAGCATTCAAGCAGATTATAAATTATAGAATTGAAGGAAAAGTTTATCTATCCTGTTCCCTGTCAGAAACTCTCAAGAGAGTGTGGATTGAATATAGGTCTTCATCACATCAAGAGGTGTTACTTTTGAATGCAGGTACTCTCAAGATTGTGCAATGAGTGAATTTTCCTGAAACCTCCAGTGATTTACAACTAAATGCCATAAGAGTTAAATGATTAATGAGATGTTCACCCTTCCATATCCAATGGTAGATATTTCTGTAAACTTATCATCAAGGTAGGAAAATCAGTGCGAAAAGAAGGAGGATGAATTATCAAATCATTAAGGACATCATTTATAGGATGTTGGTAAGGCCACTTTTGGAGTACTGTGTACTGTTCTGGTCTCCCTGCTATACGATGGGTACTACTAAGTTGGAAAGGGTGCAGAAAAGATTTACAAGGATGTTACCAGGACTGGAGGGTTTGAGGTATAAGGTGAGGCTGAATAGGCTGTGATGTTTTTCCCTCCAATAGAAGGTTAAGGGGTGACCTTCTAAAGGTTCATAAAATCATGAGACACACAGATAAAGTGAATAGCAGTCATCCTTTCCCTCGGGTAGAGGAATTCAAAACTAGAGGGTATAGGTTTAAAGTGAGAGGGAGAAAATTGAAAAAGACCTGATGGACAATATTTTCACATGGAGGATGGTACATATATAGAATGAACTGCCAAAGGAAGTGGCAGATGCAGGTACAATTACAACATATAAAAGACATTTGGACGGTTACATGAATAGGAAAGATTTAGAGGGCTATGGGCCAATCACAGACAAATGGGAATAGTCTAGTTTGGGAAACCGGGTTGGTATGCTGTATGACTCTATAATTGAACATACTACATTAAGTCAATGATTTTGCAGTGAAAATCCATTACCAAACCATAACAGAGCATATATTACCTCACAAAAGGTAAAGAATATCACTTCCATTGCATTTATAATATCAACCACATAATAATATCAATTCATTAAGCTAAAGAAGATTAATCTAATGAGGTGCACATATCAAGCCAACAGGATACAAAAGAGGAGAAAGTCAACCTCACTTTTCCCACCTTTTTTTGGATGAAAACTGAAGGTTTTAACAATGTTCTGTTCACAGTAACCTCCTCTGGAGACAACACATTTAAGTGTGTAAGGCTTCTGGTTGAAACACTCAATATACACCACAACATACCAGTTGATTGAGCTCCCAGCTATAATCATTATTGGTATAAGGAGAAGCTGATCTGTCACACAGAGCTGGGATTCTTCCTGCTTATCACCAGATAGCTCTGAAAGCCATTTTTAAAATGTGACCCAGCCATTGGAATGTTTATAGACTGTTGGTAGGCTGTGTGCTTTAAACTGGATAAATTCTAGCAGTCTCCTTTCTAGCTTTCACTAAAGATCCTTGAGCCTTGGTTCTCCACAAGCAACATTTAAGATTTCTAGCTTAAGATAAGAGGGATGTCCCCATATAAACTGAGGAAATGCAGTCCATATCCAGCAGCAGGAACTGGACAGGAGATCCTTAATCATATTGGTGGATTCTGTGTGACAAAGTCTCAGAATCCTGAGAAAGAGTTTAAACTGTTAGTCTGAGAAGTTGTATATTGGCAGTGCACCTGACTTCTTAAATGCCAAAAGGTGTATGAAAATTGGTGCAAGAGTGAAAAGTATAGCATTTCCATGCAAAAATATTATTGTCCTTTGTTTAATGCAGGAGAAAGTTTATCACATGCTATTTATTGCAGAAAGTTCTATTTATTGCACTCTCACTGAACATCAGTGCACAAAATTTTATTTATCAGACGTTCTGTATGTCTCAGACTTACATAGAAGAAGTGTTATCCACTGTATTTTAATAGACTTTACGTGATTGATTGGCTAGTTCTTCTTTCTGAGACAGGCGATCATTACTGACACATAGGTAAATGTTATTTCCTATAAGTGAGTAGACTGAACGTTCCTATAACTGAGCATTAAGAGTTCCCATATGACAGCTGTCAATTTGAATAGGCCCTTTGGTCAGTATGGATTATAAGGTAGCTCCAGGGATTGTCTGCAGTGTTCAGTTATGGAGCAGTATTCCTGTTTGATGTATTGCATGAGTTGAAAGACCAACATTAGACAGGCAAAGCTCATTGAATGCTCACATTTCTTCATGAAACTTTTATCTCTTATTTACAGCTAGCCTATTTGAACATGGGCTACACATCAGTATGAATATGCTTCACCCCAGTGGTTTATGTAGTAAATGCACTGTGTTGTGCTGACTCAATAAGTCAGAAACTTTCCTAGTCTTCACCCTTTACTAATCTGATCAAGTGTTTGAGGCATTCTGAACTAAAGAAGAAACGAATCATCAGAGTTTCTGCTTCAGATAATTATTCAGTAATCATTAAGATGTTAACTTGCAGGAAACTTGGGTGAATGTAGAATAGCTGTGATGTCCATTGAGTTGATTAGCACCAATAAACAATCAGCGTTTATATCATGCACTTGAACAGAGCGTAGATTGGTTAGAAGAGTGGGCAAAGAAGTTGCAGATAAATGCAAGTGGGAAAGTGTGACTTTATGTACTTTTGTCAGAAGAATACAGATGTCGACAATTTTCTAAATGGGGAAAGGCTTTGGAAATCTGAAGCAGAAAGGGACTTATGAGTTTTAGTTCAGGATTCTCTTACAATTAACATGTAGGTTCAGTTAGCAATTAAGAAGGCAAATGTAATTCAAGCATTCATTTTCAGAGGGCTAGAATATAAAGGCAGAGATGTATATCTGAGGATCTATAAAGATCTGGACAAGCAGTATTTGGAATATAGTGCTAGCTTTGGAGGGGTCCAGAGGAAGTTCAGAAGAATGATGCCGGGAATGAAGGGCTCATCATATGAGGAATGGTTGAGGAGTCTGGGTCTGTACTTGCCGGAATTTGGAAGGTGAGGGGATTTAGGGGATCTCACTAAAACTTAAAGAATACTGACAAGCCTGGATAGGGTGGATGTGGAGAAGATGTTTCCACTAGTACGAGAGTCCAGGACACCAGGGTGAAGGTACGACCTTTTAGCACTGAGATGAGGGGGAATTTCTTCAGCCAAGGGATGGTGAATCTGTGGACCTTATTAACATAGAAGGCAGTTGAGTTAAGTTAATGAACATCTTTAAGGTATAAATGGATAGATTCTTGATTAGTGAGGGGATCCAGGGTTATAGGGAGAAGGCAGGGGAAAGGGACTGAGAAACATGATCAAATGGTGGAGCAGATTTGATGGGCTAAATGGACATAGAGTTATGGAGATCCTTCTGGTCTTACTGTGTTCTGATTCTCATGTTGCTTTTCAAAGGAATATTAAAAGGACTGGATAGGAAAGTGGTTGGTCAGGTATCATATAGCAAGGCTAAAAAAAGGAATTTTGTGCAAGTAGGTGAATAGAGAAATTTTGAAGAGGGACTTTTAGAAACTAGGGTTGAGACAACTGAAATATTTGTTATCAATTGTACAAAGAGAGGTGGGAAAATCCCATCTTTCTGATATTGTAGAACTGGTGGAGAGAGAGAAAGAACAAGAGACTGCTAGGTGACATTAATATCTGGAAGAATCTGCAGATGAGAATGTCAGGAAGCAACATTTACGTACAGGATCTGAAGGTGATGGCACTTGAACAGAGCGTAGATTGGCTAGAAGAGTGGGCAAAGAAGTTGCAGATAAATGCAAGCGGGAAATTGTGACTTTATGTACTTTTGTCAGAAGAATACAGGTGTCAACAATTTTCTAAATGGGGAAAGGCTTTGGAAATCTGAAGCAGAAAGGGACTTACGAGTTTTAGTTCAGGATTCTCTTAAGATTAACATGTAGGTTCAGTTAGCAGTTAAGAAGGCAAATGAAAAAGAGGTTATTGCTGGAGATGGGCTGGGTCTATTTGGACAGCTTTGGGCAATGGGCAATGAGGCTATTTGCAGAGGCATCTGCAACCGTGATATTTCACTCCGTGTCAGAGAATCAATGGTGATGAGGGAAAAAGTAATGGAAATGGTAAGGGAATGAAAGGCAAAACAAAAACATAATTTCCACATGAAAGTTAAAGAATTTCTACAGCTTTTCAAGTTATTGTGTCATATTGATTATTCAGAAAAAATAACCTGTAATTTTGCAAACATAATCTGCTTCAAATATTAAATTATATACATTAATTAAGTGGCACAAAATGGAAATGGTAAGGAAATAAAAGACAAAACAAAAATATTATTTTTTCCATTGGTGGCACTGAATGAAATGACATATAATTGTGGAAATAAAGTGTTTACTTCATGATTGAGTCTTTCTCTGATGGATATATGGTACTGTAAGTTACTAATGTAATTAGTTTCATTGGGTACCTGACTAATCAACTAAACAGAGTATTTTACAGAGATTGAGTACCAGATGTCTGTGCTGGAGAAGGTCAAAATTGCTAATATTTGCCTTATTTAGTAGAGAAGATGATGTAGAAAGGAACTAAACAATAATTGTGAAAAATTCCACACTTTGCTTTTCTGAATGAATGTAACTGCATGAGAGTGTCTTACTATTTTGCTGAGAACATTTTCCCTTCAATTACAGGAATGTTTGATTTTGTCTTTTATATTGCTGTCTCTATTGAACATCTTAGTCCAATTTGCAGAGTTATTCGAAAACATCGCATGACTTGGCATTAACAACCCCATCTTATTTTACCCACTGGCAAGGAATTGTTTTACCAGCCAGTTGATTTGGGAATTAGACTTGTGTGGATCACTCCCTTCTACTGTGCAGCCATGTATCCCTCTGCCATCTTATAGTGAGAGAACTCAAGTTATTGAGTATGGACAAATGCTGTAATAAAAGTTAAAATCTGATTTGTCTTGGTTACAAAACATTATTTCCTCAAATTGTACTTCTGTTTTGCCAAATTTATTTTTGATTATGATGATATTCCAAAATTATAAACCTCTACCTGTCTCAACAATATTTCACAGTCATTTTGTTTTTGTATCCCCATTCCTATTGTCAATGTAACATCATCTAGCTATTTCTGAATAACGAACAGGTTTATGCTCCAAAATTGTAATCCACAGAGATCTTATTTGAGACAGCTTTACTTAAGGCCCTTGACAATGACCAGAAAGGAAAGGTAGCTATTTTATTCTAAAATAATTTTGAACTTAAGTGTTAGAGGTGAATAGATGTTAATGTAATGAGCTGCCACTGGCCATTACAGACTCACCACCACATGTCACCACACTCCCAACCTCAATACTTAAGTTTTCCTTCAACTTTCTCTGTAAAATATAGATTGAAAATGTTCTCTCCATTGTATATAGTAAGCATAAACTTATGAATGAGAAAATTAATTAGAATATCTACAGGATGATAAAGTAATGTAAGCAAAAACAACTCCTTAAATGTCTGCATTATAACACGAAAACAATAATGGTAATGTTTTTATGTTAAATGTCATAGTTTTTATGATAGACGAACTTGTTGAATTTAGCTTATTTCTTTCATTCATGTTCGGACTACTTGTCAAGTTGTCATTAGAAATGCATCAAGCACAATTGTTTTATAAATGTTACTAAAGGAAAGATGAATATGTTTTGAAAGCTGTAAAGATCTGTCAGTAAACAAAATGTCGAGTGAGGATGAGTTAATGAGAACTGTATTGAGAATCTGTAAGTCATCAGAAGGAAAGTTCATCATTGTCTGTATAGCTTTTAGAGATCGCATATCGTTTCTTGTTAAACTTTTGTCTCACTAATTGTATCAACAGGAGACCTGCCTCCATCAGCAAAGAGATTTATTTGATCACAGTTTATCATGTTAAATAATTCAAATAATCTCTCCGGGAGCATGGTGTTGAGGATAATGCTGCTTGTACTAATGTAGGAAATCATTAAAGATCGATAGAGAGATCATTACCAGCATGACTTCCTAACAGAACTGCCTGCGCTACAGATAGCACTTAAATTCAACAGTAAAAATGACAGCATGAGCTCACTTTAATGGGTGCCAGCAAGATTGATTGGACCCAGGTCAAAGGTTAAGAAAACAGATTGTGACCTGTCTCTGTAATGTTTTAGCAAATGCACTTGTAATTCTTTTGAAACACTTTAGGGTAAGTTAAACACACAGCGTCCTGCAGACCTCATCAGATCCTCTGTGCTAAAGAGAAATCAACATCCTAGTTTAGAGGCATAGGCATAGCACTGCATCAAATAAATGGTCACTAGCTCATTGCAACTGAATGTGGAACTGATTCAGGCATAAATTCCAATGTCACATTCCCATTTATAATGTTTCTCATAAAATTTGTAAAACTGCACAACTTTTTGACTTGAAAATTACAGAAAGTGCAATAAAATTTAACATGCAGCACATTCCAGCCTCAGGTGCCTTACACAATTGTAATACCTTTAACGTTGCCATTTACAATATATATCCCATGTCAGGAATACAACCTGAGGGAAAGCCACATCAAGATGAAAATGACAAAAATGCAACAAAATTGAACTTTAGTCTCTATATCATGTTCCATACTGAGGTACCTCAATATAATTTAAGATCTTTTGGTATTCACAATGTTTATTCCTTGCTAGGTGTATGACATAAGTGATTCTGCATAGATTCTGCTTTCCCTGTCAGACCCTTCTCACACACCCAGGGTCTCAGTTGTTCCACACATTGCCCTCAAGATGGCTATGGTAGGGAAAATGCCATCATCCATCTCCTTGTGGAAGATCTGAAGAGCGATGCAGTGGCTTTTGTTGACGTTCACACCACATTGCTGTCTGATGCAGGCCTCTGCTCCATGAACTTTGACCAGTGATGTACACAAAGTTAAACATCAACTGTGGCAGACAACATCAATGGGGAGGAAGAAACTCGTTGGTCTTTCTAAAAGTTCTAGAGCCATAGAGTCATACAGCATAGAAACAGACCCTTTGGTCCATCAAGTCCACACCAACCATATTCCGAAACTAAACTAGTCTCACTTGCCTGTGCTTGGCCTATATCCATCCAAACCCTTCCTATTTATGTACTTATCCAAATGTCTTTAAATGTAATGGTATCTGCATCCACTACATTCACACATGAACCACTTTTTAAAAATTTCTCCTCTTCCCTTAAAAAATGCCCTCTAGGTTTGAACTCATCCCTGGGAGAAAGACTCTTGCTACTCACCTTATCAATGCTCTTCATGATTTTATGAACTTCTTTAAGGTCACTCCTCAACCTCCTGTAGTGAAAGAAGTCACAGCCTGTCCAGACTCTCAATATTACTCAAACCCTCCATTCCCAGCAACATCCTGGTAAATCTTTTCTGAACCATCTCCAATTTAATGATATCTTTCCTATACATGAGCAATAAGAACTGCACCAGTACTCCAGAAGAAGCCTCACCAACATCCAGTATAGCCCTAACTCCTATACTCAAAGTCTGAGCAATGAAGGCAAGCATGCTAAATGGCTTCTCTTGTCTACCTGTGATGCAACTTCCAAAGAATTATGTACCTGATCCCCTGGGTCTCTCTGTTCTACAACACTAGCCAGGGCCCTACCATTAAATGTACATGTTCTACCCTTGTTTGTTTTACCAAAATGCAATACCTTGCAGTTATCCAAATTAAACTACATCTGCCACTTCTCAGGTCATTGACTCAATTGGGAGAAAGTGAGGACTGCAGATGCTGGAGATCAGAGCTGAAAATGTGTTGCTGGAAAAGCGCAGCAGGTCAGGCAGCATCCAAGGAGCAGGAAAATCGACGTTTTGGGCCTAAGCCCTTCTTCAGGAATGAGGAATTCCTCATTCCTGAAGAAGGGCTCAGGCCCGAAACATCGATTCTCCTGCTCCTTGGATGCTGCCTGACCTGCTGCACTTTTCCAGCAACACATTTTCAGCATTGACTCAATTGATCAAGATCTGCAGGCAATCTCAGACAACCTTCCTCACTGTCCACTATCGCAACAATTTTGGTGTCATCTGCAAACTTACTAACCATTTCTTCTATATTCTCATCTAAATCATTTATATAAATGACAAACAAAAGTCGATGCAGTACTGTTCCTAGTGGAATACCACTGGTCACATGCCTCCAGTCTGAAAAACAACCCCCCACCACCACTTTCTGTCTTCTACTGTCAAACCAATTTTGTATCCAATTGGCAAGTTTACCCTGAATCCCATGTGATCGAACCTTACTAACCATTCTACCATGCAGAACTTTGTAAAAGGCTTTACTAAAGTTCATGTAAACAATGTCTACTGCTTTTGCTGGCTCTGTAGTGCAAAGAGTCATTCTTAATTGAGTGTTGCAAATTGGTGCATTCCTAGATTCCTGGTCATGTGCTGAGGGGTGCACTAAAGCTCAGAGTACCTGCTGAAGAGGTGCAATGGGACAAGATCACTGTCTAAGGCTTTTCTACCAGGGCACAGCAAAGGGTTGAAAACTGTAGACATGCCCACTTATTCATCTCTACATAAATCCTGGTCCATGAAAACTTCAAATCTGACTATAACATTAGCTCCCATTATTCATACTATTAAAGATTCTTTTCACTCAACATTGCCCCAAATTGTTATCACATTCACTTATAGATAAAGATACAGAAGTTCAACCAGATTTAACAACAACAACAACTTGTATTTATATAGCATCTGACTTCCTAAGGAATTTCAAGAATTGTTATAACACAAAAGTAAACACTGAGCCAAATAAGGAGACAGCAGGACAGAGGACCAAAATGGCAGGTTTTAAGAAATTCCTTAAAGGTAGACAGAGGGAAAGAGATTCAAAGAGGTAGGAGGCAATTCAAGAATTTAAGGTCTTGGCAGCTAATGACACCAAGATTGGAGTGTTTAAAATTGGGGATGATCAAAAGACCAGCATGAAGCCAGACAGTTTCCCCGTTCTGAGAGCAACATCATGTCAGAATCCTTTGTAAGGGAAGCCATTCCTTCCCTAACACCAAGCATAACATAACATCTTACATACTGGAAAGCCTTTAAATTGTTGAAAACATTGACTTTTATTGAACAGGAAAAGCAAATAATAAACAAAGAAATGCTGCATTTGGGTACTTCTGGGAATAAATATGAGCTCCTTTCCTTTCTAACAGAAATAAAATAACAGACAATAAATGATGTCTCCACCCAGCCCACATCTATTGGAAGCAAAAGTCAATGAAGTCTTGGCTGGCTTGTTATGCTTGATGCTGGATTGCTTTATTTTGCAAAAGGGTGATGTTTCTTCTACCCAACATCCTCATCGTCTTCTTTGGAATAATGCTGCTCCTCCCCGAGCACCTCAGTGTCCATCACAAACCCTCTTTGCCTGTTCTAGCTTGCAAGTGTTAGGTAGCACACTCTGTCTGGACGGTAGTAAGGTGAAGGTGAGGACTGCAGATTCCTGATGAAGGGCTTTTGCCTGAAATGTTGATTTTCCTGATCCTTGGATGCTGCCTGACCTGCTGTGCATTTCCAGCACCACTCTCTGGATCGTAGTAATCCTAACTCTGTGCATGACAGAGTCATCGACCATTGTTGCAAAGTGTAGCCCTTGTCTCCCAGTGACCATCCCTGTAAAATGACACCACAACCTGAGGGTTCTCAGGGATGTGGACATTGTGGCAGTTTCAGAGTATTTGGCACAGACTTCTAAGCTGCTAGCTGACAGATAACATTGATGCAGTGGACTTCATTTCTCTTAATGAAGTGTACTGGGTTATGATATGGCACTCTCAATGCATTGTACAGCACCCTGTATCTGGATGAAGCCAGCTATGTTGCCAAAGCATATTGCATAGTCTGCAGCATGGACCTCATCATTGGGAACTGAGGTGAAGTGGTGTGACCAGGCCCAGATTGCATCAGTGACAGCCTTGACACATTTATGAATTCATGATCATCAAGCCCCACACAGTCTTCACCAGTGGATCCTCGGAAGCAGCCAGTTGCATAACAGTTTAGTGCAGCTGTCTGGGAATTGACGGCCATCCAACTTTTCAGATCACATGCCCCATTACAGGAGGTGCACAGTTCTGGAACATTCCAGAACATTCTCAGATTGTCAGGCTCCTATACCTCCTCCACATCCTAAGGGAACTGGATGTAAGTTTGCTTGCTGAGCTGAAAGGTTCATTTTCAGATATTTCGTCACCACATTAGGTAATACCTTCAGTGAGCCTTCAGGGAATCTTAGCTGCGATTTCCTCATGTGGAGGCAATTTGACAGCAGCTGCAGGTTGCTGCTTTTCCCAGACTGGCTAAAACATTGGGTCATCAGTTTCCCTGTGCCCTTGTTGGAGCCACAGCAATGATGACCCTGACTGAGGTAGATCCACTGGTTACAGTTTGAATGAGAGTTTGGGGGGATTATCAGAAATGAGAACAGGTCATTGGTAATGTGAGCAGTCAGCATTCACATCACATAAATGATTGTTAACCATAGTCGTCAAAAAAGTGGACCCACATAGAACACCAACAAAGAAGCCGATGAAATGCCTGTGATACAAATCCTGGTCACAAACAATCTTCACCATCGCTCATTACAAGTTGATCATGGTCATCTCTGTGAAGCGAAAGTGATCATAGGCAAATTTAAAGTTTCACCTCTAGGCAAAATTTACCAAGACAATGTATAATCTTATATGTTACACAAGAGCATGGAGCTGATTTATCTTGCAACTTTACCTCCGAGCCTACAGCTTAACCATTCCAGCCATCATGATATACTCTCCCCCCCATCCCAGCCAGGGTGGCGATGGCTGTCAATTGTCCCCCAATTCGTCGTGACTCATTTCTCCACTGGACTACTATCTCTCAAACTTATATGTTATATTATGCCCTGTCAAACATAATGTCCCCTCTGCATCCAAGCATGCTGACTCCAAACACCACAGTTAACTTCCTCAGCTTTCCTACTGCAACAATGGCCCTGATTAGCCCCCTAGATTTATTGATGAACAGAGCCACCGCACTGTCATGGCCCACCTCCCTGACTGACTTGGAAGGACAGCCCTGGTGGATGGGAGACCAGGTTCCTTATTAATCTTGGTGAAGTTCTGCAACTGACTTGCCATAAATCTCCAGATGGGTTGCATTGGACCTGTAGGACTGACAGTAGCCCACTCCCCAGATTGTAATGATGCAATCTATCACTCTGACCAATGTATCATCCTTTCCTAGGAAGTGGAATAACAATATCCAAGCCCCTGGGCTGAGATCTGCCCTTGTCAACTGTGATGGGACTCCCTGACTGATGGCAGTCCCACTTCATTGTCGAACTACTTCTTTAGACTTTGCCACATAAACTGCTGGCACATGATGTAGGTGTGATATTGACGGAGGAAGATGCTAAACTCCCTGACTGATCACCACTGACAGCCTTGACAAATTTCCTGGCTTCATGTCCACACTGAAAGGCAAGACAACAGCCCGGTAAGCCTGTACGTTTTGAATGAGACAGCAAATCATAAAAAAGAAAAGGCTGAGCACCCAAGTAGTCATGAATTAGATAAGTGCTAAGAAAGCAAGTGAAGAGTCTAAAGTTGCATCTTGCTCTGATACATCAGATGGTGCCTGTTCCTGTGTAAATAGCATTACAATGAAAAGTATTGGTGTGTTGCAAAGTGGAGTATTGAAGTGGAGAACTGTATTCCAATTGAGTCAGAGATGTGCCACGATGATGTGCAGAGGCTGGTGCATGCCTGATGCCGGTGTCAGTGGATGGGGATGCAGGACTGCATTGTAGTCTGAGGTACTTCAGAGTGTGGTCTCTGTTGCGTTCCCACAGGATAAGTGGCAAGCTGGATCTGCCATGTACCCCATCTGACACTCATGTTGGGAATTGTCTCTTTCTAATCTGCCTCTGCCAATGGTAGGATAGGAAGCCGAATATAAATAAGGTGCAAATAGCTAATAATGTGATATTAATGTGAGCAAATTGGCCTTTCACTGCACACTGGTGAGATTTCTGTTTCGCCACCTAAACATTTTTTTCATTTCAAAAATATATTTTATTCATAAAATACTTTGATGATGTGTACAACTGGACATGCCATACATATGTAAACATTCCATTTGTTTGCATACCGAAAACAGAGTAATCATTCCTATTTACAGGTCTGTACGATTACATTTTTAGCTGAGGCGTCAGCAGAGCCCAAACGACTGCGCGGGCCCCCTGTTTTTCTTTAGGCAGGCAGATGTTACACGGTGGTCTTTTCCCATCGCACCTTGGCGGCCGCTGCCCCAAGCTTCAGCGCGTCCCTCAACACGTAGTCCTGGACCTTGGAATGTGCCAGTGTGCAACACTCAGTCAGGGTCAACTCCTTCAGCTGGAAGATCAACAGTTTTCGGACCGCCCAGAGAGCGTCCTTCACGGAGTTAATGATCCTCCAGGCACAGTTGATGTTCATCTCGGTGTGCGTCCCAGGGAACAGGCCGTAGCACACGGAGTCCCGCGTCACGGCGCTGCTCGGGACAAACCTCGACAAACACCACTGCATTCCTCCTAAACATTGGGAGCAAAAGCAGATTTTTTTTCCCATTGTCAATTTCATTTTGCTCATCTCGCCATATCTTTCTGACTGACTCCTTGGGCCACATCTTTCAGTGGCTGGGAGAATTTCACTCAGTGTGTGTTTTGTACAGTTGGTTCTGATAGTTCCATCTTCCTGTGATCTCGCATTATAAGAAAAGCGTTCAATAGACGCTCCATTTAAACTAATGGGACGGGAGTCACATTGTAGCCAATACGGGTAAGGAAAGTTCACATTCTACAAATAACAATCTAAATTCTCCAATCATGTTAAAGCCAATTTGCATTGAGAAAAAACACGCATCACAGCAGAACTGACTATTATTAGAAATCAGTCAGTACTTAACTGAATAACAGATAACAAGTAATGTAACAAAAAAGAGACAACATAATTGTAAAGTGAATACTGTAAAATCTCACAAACAAGACATGCATTCATTCACAGGGTGTGGCTTGTAATAATAAATAATTTGTAGGAGCCCTTACTGAAAAGAAAACACTTTAAATGAGAGGTGTCAATTTACAATCTATTTTATGGTGGGTCTTAATTTTTAACTGCATGTGTGAAAAATGTAGAGATTTGAGTTTGGCACAAATTATTTTACTATTCATAATGCTGAACATTGGAAACATGAATAAGTGTAAAACAAAGAACTACATATACTGAAGATCTTAAGAGAAAAATAGAAATTGCTGGAGAAGCTCAGCAAGTCTGGCAGCATTTGTGGAAAAAAAGCAAAGTTGATGTTTCAAGTCCTTTTCAGTCCTGAACAAAGGCCATTAGACGCTCCATCAGGCTGCCAGACCACTTGAATACAAATATTGTGTTTAGACTTTGGAGAGGAAACTGAAAGTATTTAGTAGAATTGAATCCATTAAAATACACAGAATTCTGAATGCTATATTATTTATTTAGTTCTTGATTATTTTCTCCAAACAGTCTCTTTCCTGAAACAATATAGTGCCATGCTGAGATTGAATGCATTATGCAAGAAGAGTCGAAGTGTGTGGTGCTGGAAAAGCACAGCAGGTCAGGCAGCATCCGAGGACCAGGAGAATCGATGTTTCAGGCAGAAGCCCTTCATTAGGATTTCCTCTTTGACTCTGTTAACTCCAGCATCTGCAGTCCTCACTTTCTCCTGCATTTCTCCTCCAACTAGGAAGTTGTTTTGTTTCTTCACAATTTACAGTTCACAGCATTTGCAGGTTAGACCTGGCTGGTGAAACATCTTCAAACATTTTCTCTCGTAAATGTGGTTTAAAATTCAATCCAGGTCTGGGTTTAATTAGAGAGTATTTCCTCTTTCTTCATTGGGAAACCGTGAATCACAACGTTTGACAAGTTTCTTTTCACCAACGGAATTTAGATTTAAATAATGTCAAGAAAAAGTGAACGAAGACATAGTTTGGCATGTTAGAAGGATGTGTTTGGAATGCATCTTACCAGGATAACGCAAAACCTTTGTCACTTGGTTTTCAAATCACTACCACAATAGCACAGGCCTTTGAACCCTGGATATAATCCACACAACAAAAATAATGAACTGTGGTTGGTACACAAAGAGAAATTAACTGGTTAGCTGATAAAGCTTCCTCCATACAATGTAAAATTCTGTGGTCTCTGGCTTCTAATGAAAATCCTTACTATTAGATACAACCAACAGCCATGACCTCTAATACCTCACACCAGCCACATACCGCAATCACATGAAGGATGAATTGAACTTTAAGCTGGATGATATGCTATTACAGTTGGTTAGCTAATTAAACTCCAGCACTAAACAATAACAGTTGTTATTTGAATTAGAATAATGATAGGTGTGTGGACAATGATAAGGTTGTGTCAGACCCAAAGATATATACTAACCCTATTCCAACATTGAGCTTATGCCATTGTATGTGAGGTCAAGTGTAGCCCAGAAAAATGAAACAAAAGACTTGTTTTGATAACTTCTGATAGACAGGATCTTACATGTTCGTTCTTCAACCTGGTAAATTATTTCATTGGATAGAAAAGCATGTGTTAGTCAAGCAAAACAAAAATAGGAGACTGGAAGAACATAGCAAGCCAGGCAGCATCAGGTGGTGTTGAAGTCAACGTTTCGTGTATTAACCCTTCTTCAGGACTAGATGACATCTTGATGCTGCCTGGCTTGCTGTTTTTTTTCCAGCCTCTTGTTTGTCTGCTTTGGATTCCGGCTTTTATTTTGGCCCTAGTCTAATAATCCGCCGTGGACGTTCATAAAGAAGGTAAACCTGATTGACTAGTTTCTGCCCTTTTAAAATTGAGCTCAATTCTTGTTGGGTTGAACAGGCAAATTTTCCATCCCTCTCCCCCCACCCCCCACCTCCTTCCATTCATTCAATTGTACTTGGCTCTATGTTGCGGAATTCTAAAACTTTTCTGGAAACTCCACCATTCTCTCCACGCCTGATGGAACTCATGCTTACTGAGCAAAGGCATGTGTTTGTGGTTTATTATGTGTCTCCAGGCTGCTAGAGAGAACAGTAATCAATCCCACTGAGAGTTTGGTTCATTTCAGCCAAACAGAATGGAGACTAATTTCAAAAGATTGAATCTTTAGTCCTTCAGGGGTCTCTTGTTCCCTACTTCTGAGGACCAGTGTGGTGTCCTGATTTTATACTTAGCAATCCACTTTGGGGATTTCTGCACATGTTGGCTTACCCTTCTCACTAATTGAAATGACCTTATTGGTAAAATTTGGAAGGGAAGCAGCATGCATGCTATGGCTAGGCAACAGTCCTACTCCATCACTGTACCTGCAATCCGGCTGTGCTGGGATTCTGGCCCCTGGAAATAACCCAAGACATTCTGTTCAACCCTCCTAAATTAAGGAGACATTTCTATTGCAGTCTGATTTACCTGGCTAAGTGGATTATCCATAGCTTCCTCTCATGTTACCAAGGGGGATTTTTATGTAAGTTGTGCTGCAAAGTGCAAGAATCAATTTTCACTAGTTATCACAATGGTTGGGGCAGGACTGGGTAACTCTTCTATTCAGCCCTACCTGTATCAAAGAGAACCCCTGCATATTTGACAGTTCTAACTCTTATACACCCATTGTGACCCAACAAACATCTTATCACTGAGGGATATCACATAAGTCAAGCCAAATCACAAATAGCGTGAGTCCGAAATTCCAGCAGTCAAACACCATGGATGGAAACCATGGTGGGCGGCACGGTGGCACAGTGGTTAGCACTGCTGCCTCACAGCGCCAGAGACCCGGGTTCAATTCCCGCCTCAGGCGACTGACTGTGCGGAGTTTGCATATTCTCCCCGTGTCTGCGTGGGTTTCCTCCGGGTGGTCCGGTTTCCTCCCACAGTCACAAAGATGTGCAGGGTCAGGTGAATTGGCCAAACTAAATTGCCCGTAGTGTTAGATAAGGGGTAAATGTAGGGGTATGGGTGGGTTTCGCTTCGGCGGGTCGGTGTGGACTTGTTGGGCCGAAGGGCCTGTTTCCACACTGTAATGTAATCTAAAAAAAAAGAAACATTGTGGAGAACCTAAGTTACTAACAAGAAATGAAACTGATGGATGACATTTATCTTAATTGTACAAGGTTCTTCCTAACCTCTCCAGGATATGTATACACACATCTAACAATTATAATTGCTCTGTATTTCTGACATCCTGTCTATATGCACTGCAAGAAATAGCTTGAAAGACTGACTCACCTCAAATTATTAATTAAATAAAGTGATTGTTTGCAGTGGGTATTTCCTCCAATACTGGTTCAATGCACTGTTCAACTGAGTTCAACTCAGTTAGGCACTGTGGAGCTAGCTCCTTCTTTATCTTCCCCTCTTCGATTTTATGATGCTGTTAACAGGTAGTCAATGGAAAACTTAAACTAAGTGTCCAGTTAATGTAGAGTAAATGCAATCCATGTTTCTCAATTTGACTAGATGGACAAGGCAGTCCAGCCATGATACTTGAGAAAACTAAACATTTTAAAACTGATTCTCTCATCCTTTCTAAAATGGCTAATCATCTTACATCGACCAAACAAATGCTTCTTCTCTTTGTCAGGTTTTCAACTCTCCAGGAATTAATTCAAAGTTGAATTTCCTCTTCACAAGGGCAAACATTGCCTTGGGGGAAATATCACTGGACTGTTAAGAAAGAAATAATGTATTCTCCTACATTTTACTTTTGAGCACTTTCACGTACAATTTATAAAAATATTGGTGATGCTACAATATGATGTTTGATTGTTTGGGAAAATATATTTGGAGATCACAGGATGAAAAGTCCAGAAATATTTCCAAA
This sequence comes from Chiloscyllium plagiosum, assembly GCF_004010195.1. Taxonomy (NCBI): domain Eukaryota; kingdom Metazoa; phylum Chordata; class Chondrichthyes; order Orectolobiformes; family Hemiscylliidae; genus Chiloscyllium; species Chiloscyllium plagiosum. The sequence continues at coordinate 22,782,255 of NC_057736.1, forward strand.
CAGAACTAGCAATCTAAAATAGAAGGTCTCATCTTTCCATGGAAATAGTAATAGACATTGGACATTATTGTATACCGCAGTAGAGGTTCTTCTGGTTCTGTAACACAAGTTTAAGTCCAGTCTTTATATTCAGAAGGAAACTGATCTGTTAAGGATATGGATTGGATAATTCAATTTATTTTGGGCATAAATCCATAGAGGAATTGGAGCATAATAGTCTGTATTCTGGGTTGGGAGGTGGTGAGAATGTATTACTGAATTAAGATTATTTAAAAATGGATTTTATTGCAGCTAGTCTTAGAAGGCTTTCACTATCTTGCCTGTGATATTACTGCTACAGTGACCTCACCATGTGTTGTAAAATATATTGCTGTGACAGCATAAATATGGCTTTGTGGCTTCTATGTGCATGGCACTTGTGGGTAGAAGTCGTTTGGAACTTACTTGAAACCAATCATACCTCACACTGCAACTAGTCACTCCATATTCCATTCCAAATTGCAAAGGTATTGACCACAACATTTAATTACCTTTCCACAAAACATTTAGATTTGCTTTCTAGCAAAAAGCATGTTTTTTTTTCAAAAATGAATGCAGTTGCTAGTTCTTGTCAAATTATTTCTTGTGTAATAAATAGGTAAATTCCAGAACTGTCTGCTTGCTTTATTAGATTGGAACAAGTATACAATATGTTGCAGAGACCTTTTAATGTGATTTATTATTTATTGACCAATCTTTTCATTTTAAAAAAAAATATTCATTCACAGTTGTGAGCACCATGGCTGGGCCAGCATTTATTGCCCATCCCTCATTGTCCTTGATGCTGAATGAATAATGTCACCATTGATACCTAATAACTATTGAAAAGATCAAGCTTTGAATCTTTCCTCTAACTTATTGTTAGGTTTCTGTTGAATTTTATTGAGCCACAATGGTAATTGAGAAGCTATTACAATCTAAGATCTCTATCAGGGAAAGCATCAACAGGAAGCTAGGCTACAGCAAAATACCTTGGCATATGTCTTTTGACATTTAGGAAAGCACTTAAACGCATGCAGTAGCTGAAAGAAATGCATTTTAACACTACCCAGTTCACTGTGAGCAATTGGAGAGCATACGTTTCAAGTTAAGTTACACCAAAAGATCAATGCAGTCAGTTGCAGAGCTCACTTTGAAGAAAACTGCTTACAAAGATCTGATGATCTATGTAATGGGATGATTTTAACTTTTCACACTCTGTGATGATGTTTAGCAGTAATTGTGAAGTTAGTGCATCATTAGAAACCCACTAACCTCTCACTCAACAAACTAGAACTTTAGGGGGTTTTACACTGGGATGTGCAGCAAATGAAAAAAGTTCTTGTCAACTCAATTGATTTTGGTTTGGGCAGGTGGCTGGTACACCTCAATAGAGGACTGTCTGAGAAAGCATAGAATCACAGACAGCAGTTTGCGAACTTCTGCATTATTCTACACAAGCACAGACTCCAAGACCATTATGGAATCCACCTGCGTGTTTGAAGACCAGGGGTTTCATGAAATAAAGCAGATGACCCTCCCACTCTTCTCTGAATTTTCTCCTATATTATAAAGGGAGGGGAAAGCATCAGGCAGCCTACCTGTGCTTGGGAATTTTGAAGCTTATTAGTGGCCAATTCATGGCCATTTTGTGGCCTTGTACAAAGAAACAAACAGTTAAACAAGAGGTAGGAGTAGGCCTTTCAGCCCATCAAGCTTGTCCACTGTTCAACAGGATCATGGCTGATCCAATTGTAAGCTCAAATCCCCTACCATCTTTCAACCTCTTGCTAAACAAGAATTTATATAACTCTGCTGTTAATGTATTCAAGAACATTGCTTCCACCATCTTTTTAGGAAGAGAGTTCCAATTACTCATGACTGTCTGAAAGAAGGAAATATTTCCTCATCTCTGTTTTAAATGGGAGACAGCCCTATCTGTCCAATATTCCCTCACAAGTCAGCCCACTCATGCCAGGTACTTGTCTGGTTAACCTTCTCTGAACTACTTTCAACATCCTTCCTTAGATAAGGTGACCAACATTATGCACAGTAATCCAGATGTACTTACTCATTATGTTTTGTTGAGATGTTCATGGGTGACAGAGGAAGGAAAAGGGCAGACTGAGCTGGCAGCGTTTACCACGCAGGAGAGGAAGAGTGTTCTAACTTCATTGAAGATTCCATGTGCCTTTGAAGACATGCCATCAGATCCCACATCCAGGCTCCCATCAGTTTCCTTCCTTGGCACTGCTTACTAGTCCCAGCAGTGACTACACCTTGGCACTGCTGGAACTGCAGATATGCAAGCCAATCATATTGCTTTACAGTACTCAGAGGTCCCCCACACCAGTCGGAATCAGTTCTGAAATGCACTGCCATGCTCATACCTTAGAGGTCTATGCAGTGGCAGGAACAAATTGGAGGGAATGTCATCAATGCATGATACAGTTATAATCTCTTCCAACATCTTCCTTTGGGCAGAAGATACAAAAGCTTAAACATATCTAGCAACAGATTAAAGAACAGCTTCTTCCCGTCTTTATTAGCCTTCTGAATGGATGTCTCAAATTTTAACTTTAGTGATGATCTTGCCCTTTGAGCACCTTCTCTATAGCCGCACCATGTATTCTTCGCTCTGTTCTATTTCTAATGCAGTTTGTATGGTATGATCTGCCCATTCTGCATGCAAAACAAAACTTTTAACAATAAAATCAAATCAAATCTATGCAAATGTTGAGAAAACCTACTGCCTGGGCTACAACATTGACCTCAAGATTAAGCACTGCAACTCGATGTCATCGGTCATATTGTAGTTTTTGCTTCAGTAATTGGCACAGTTCTGTGAAAGTGTCCTGGGATATCCTCAATCTGCAGTGACACTGTACCTCACTCATCCAGAGGAAACAGGTGCAAGGATGACAGACTCTGGCCCCTCTGTATCTCCTTCACATCCTCAGGGGACCTTCAGTTGTGACCTCTTCATATGTTTGGTTGTTTGTCATCCGCTGGAAGTTGTTACTGGTCCTGGATTTATTGACATGTCCAGTCCTCTTCAATCTCTCTGCACCCTTCGTTGTACTGCAGTAATTGTGATGGTGATCTGTGCTGTGATTAGATTTATTGACCACATGCCCTATGAACCTGTCTGGGGTGGGGGGGGGAAGGGGGGGGGGGGGTTTGAGGAGCAGAATAGATTATTAGTAATGTGATCAGTCAGCATTCACATGACTCACAACTGATGGTTTCGTAAACTCTTCCATGCAATAGGACATGGAGCTCTCCAATAAAGGGGTCTTGGAAGGCCTTGACATGGGCCCTTACCCTGATGAATAAATCAACAGTCATTTTACAAAGGGACAGTAGGAGATTGTAAGTGCAGCATGGGTACTGGGACCTGGTCTTTCCAGCTCCACATCACCCAAGCAAGGTATCATTGTATATCTAGGCACATCAGTGAATACTCACAGTTCAAGATGAGAGGGAATCTGTTCCAGTCCCCTGTGCAGCCAATGAAACCTCACTGCATCATTGTGCTGTAACCCATAGGTTCCACTTTTAAGGTTGCCCGTGGTTACATCTGCTTGGCAGAGATGTCTCCCTTCAATCTGCAATGACCTATGACATGGTCACGATGGCTTGTGGCTAGTATTTGCCACCCATACAGCTGGACACTGCCTGATGTAGAAGTGCTTGATGAATGTAACTGTCCCATGATGGTCCTCACGTTGCTGACATGTAGAGTCATGTGTTGAGGCAGAGAAAGAAAATACACTGCCCCCATTCTGGGTGTGGTCACACCTATTTCCCATTTGCATTGTGCATCTTTAAGTTAATTGAATATGGAAAGGAACCCAGATCACATTCCGCACACTCAGTCTCAGGCTCGATAATCATACCTACCCTGACAAACCTCCATATTTTCTTCAGGCAAACTCTGGTCAACCCATCAGTCCTGATCCTCCACGTATTCCCACATACCACTTGGAATTATGTCTGCAACTCTCATTCCCCATAGTACACCTCACCCCCGCATCCCCCTTAGCCATAGAAACATGGAAGATAGGAACTAGAGTAGGCCATTTGATCCCTTGAACGTGCACTGTCATATAATATGATCATATCTGATCATTAAGTTCAAAATCCTAATCTTGCCCTCCCGCATATCTCTTGATCCCTTTAACCACAAGAAATATAACTACATCCTTCTTGAAAACAAAGCCCTGACCTGACAGTTTAGTTCTTCTCACCATTTTGCTGCAGTCTCCAACACTGAGGCCACTTTGGTGGTGGTCCTTGATGGCCCCTTCCCACAACACCCATGGTCTCCCACGCACTATCATCTCTCCACTTTGGTGAACCTCCCCCTTTCACCATTCTCAACCTCTCTACCTGCTGTAGCGTTGATGTCCCCAAATCTCACTGAGTCAAGAAGGTTCCAGATAATTTACAGGAATGACAATTGCCCACCTCAACTGACCAACTTGATGGCAGCTCCAACTAGTGACTGACCCGACTGATTTGTGTGCAGTTTCCTAACTGACCTACCACAGATACCCTAACTCTTCACACTGGATCTGCAGGGCTGACTGTGCATGCCTCCCAAGAATGTAGTGAATAGTCCCCCCGACCATGTCCATCCCAAACCCCTGGAGTGAGATCAAACAATGCTTGTGACTTACTGTACTGGGACCCATTGACTGACGATAGCCTCCCTTTACTTGAATGAGGACTACTTCCCTTTCACTTTGAGATGTGGCTATCTGGTTGATGCATTTACAGTGTTTTTATTGTGTAGGCTGCTGGCACATACTGGTTTGAGATTGACATAGCATCATGACGTGCAACAACATGTCCACCCCATTGACTAATCATGACTTACAACCATGACAAGTTACCTGGTTTTGTGTCTGCTACAAGAAACAAGGCAAGACAGAAGCACTGTGAGACATTAAGCTTTGATAAAGTGTGGAAGCAGGCCATTCGGCCCACTGAGTTCACATCATCCCTCCAAAGAGGATCCCACCCAGACCCATCCCCCTACCCTCTCCTTATAACCCTGTATTTCTCATGGTGAATCCACCTAGCCTGCATATCTTTGGACAGTGGGAGGAAACCAGAGAACCCAGAGAAACCCACACAGACACGAGGGAGCACACAAACTCCAGACATTGATTGCCTGAGGATGGAATTGAAACTGGTGAAACAGCAGAACTAACCACTGAGCCACCATGCTCTCCTATAGGGGGTGTCTGACTTTGTGACCTGTCCCTGTGTGAAAAGTGTCCTTCCAGCAGAATTCCAATGAAAGCTGGTTGTGTGCTCCAAAGTGCAGCATTGAAGTGCAGAACTGCATTGTAAGGTGATTGGAGATGTACCATAATGATATGGTCAGGATGGTATGTGTCAGATGTCAATGTTCGTAAACAGCGAGTGGATACAGTCACTGCCCATTGGAAACTGTCAACATGTCGTTCTATATGGAATGTGGGAGAATGGGAATCTGCATATTAATAAAGTGAAATGTTAGTGCATGTTAACGCATGCAAATAGGCCTCTCATTGCTCCCTTGTGTGAATTACATCTTGCACTTCAACAATTCTTTCTAAAATTGGACCTTTTGATCTCAACATCAAGAAGCTCCTCACTGGTCCCCTTATCTGACTTTCCAATTTTCTCACCATGATCCACATCAGTCAGGGGCATGGAAGATTCAGCCTTTGGAGTTGTGAGACTGAATTGTGAGGCTGCATTTCATTAAATTCTGTCTGTTTCCTCAGCAGTAGCAAAATTTATAGTTTTCCAAATTTCATAGAGTATGGTAATTTTCCCAAGTTTCTTTTTCACTGAACACTGACTTTGGAGCTTGAAAGAGAGGGAGAGAGAGAGAGAGTCAGAGAGAGCATGCTTCCCAGCTTCTATTGTTATGAATCAATATTCTTTCCCTCTGCTCTTCCAAGAAAGCTACTGATGTAGATGCTTGTATATTCCCAATACTAGCTCCATTACCTTTCTGATATGAATAAACCATCGGCAATCATTCACCTCCTAAAGTATGAACTTACTTTCCATGTGTGAATTAACTAGAAGATGCAGATTTCTTAGTGCTGATAGATTTATCAGATTTTACAATCTTGAATGAAATGGTAGGAGCTACAGGCTGCCTGTGGAGTATTTTGGGAGCATAGTAGTTAGTACTATTGCCTCACAGCACCAGAGACCTGGGTTCAATTCCTACCTCAGGCAACTGTCTGTGTGGAGCTTGCACATTTTCCATGTGTCTGCATGGGTTTCCTCCCACAGTCCAGACATTTTGCAGGTTAGGTGAATTGACCATGCTAAATTGCCCATAGTGTTAGATGAAGGGGTAAGTGTAGTGGAATGGGTCTGGGTGGGTTGCTCTTCGGAGGGTTGGTGTGGACTTGTTGGGCTGAAGGGCCTGTTTCCACACTATAGGTAATCTAATCTATTGATTTGGAAAGACAATGGAGCTAGACTTGGGAATATACAAACAAGTCATCTTTCAGAAGCTTGTTTGATCCTTTCAATGTGGGTTATGTCTGTTGTCAGGTGATCATTACTACCAAGTTAGATCAGCATTCGTCCTCTTGTAAAATGGCTTCTTAAAAACAACTTTTTTTGAAGATAACAGGTATTAAAATCAGATGATGCGAGTTGAAAATTGATAGTGCTAGAAATTCAAATAAAACACATAAAGCACTAGAAATGCATGAAGATATATTAATGCCTTAGATGGTGCGTCTTTGTTTTGAAGAAGGGTTCTTTTCTAAGATGTTGTCTGGCCTCTTGGATGTTTTCCAGCAATTTCTGCTTTTGTGCTAAGTACAAGGCTGTTAGTGCCAGTTATTATCAGAATAACAGCAAACAGGCAGCCTGTAAGCAGCAGGTGTCAGCCTTCGCTCAGTGGTAGCACTCTTACCTGTGAGACTCAGGGCTCTGGGTTTAATCCCCAATCTAAGGAATTCAATTTGTAATCTATACTGCCAAAGTGATGTCTTTCAGATGAGATTTGAATTACTTGCTTTCTTTAAAACAAGTGCTTATGAAATCAATCGTTAAAACTGATGTCTTGTTTTTCAGAAATAATTACTCTGACTAAAAAAGAAAATGCAAGAACATTTTTCATGCAAAAAAGGATTTAGACAGAAGTGCAAGGAAACTGAAGGCTTAAAAGAGAAAAAAATTGAAGTATTTCTTCTGACTGCTTTTGTTTTGTTTCTGATAGCATCATTTTTGTGGCATACTTTCCCATGTTCTCTGTTGATAATGATTAAACCATTTATAAATGCATTCAAAGAAATCTATCTGTTCTGCTTACCAGTTCACTAACACAGTGGCCAGAAACAATTCTCTCTCAATGCTACTTTTCCAGAAAGTCACCGAAACATAATAGCTATAATTAGTATTAATTTATAATAAACAGAAAATGAGAACAGAAAAGTTGACATGTAAGAATCGTATCCAAGAATACAATGCCATAATATGAGCCTATCTCACCACATTATATTGAAACATAACTAACAGTAACCGCATATCAACAAATGGATCATATGAAGACATCAAATAATCTGAACTTTTGAACTTTTCTCAAAAAGGATCTTTAAATAATTGAAAAAAAAGCCAAAGAATGGTAGATGCTGGAAATCAGAAACAAAAACAGAAATTGCTGGGAAATTTCAGCAGGTCTGGTAGCATCTGTAGAGAGGAAGCAGAGTTAACATCTCGGGTTCGGAGAACCCTTTCCAGAACAGTTGTTCAGCATTCTGAAGAAGGGTCACTGGACCTGAAACATTAACTCTGCTTTCTGTCCACAGAAGATGCCAAGCCTGCTGAGTTTTCCCAGCAATTTCTGTTTTGTTTCTTTAAATGATGGAATACCATGCATGACCAAAAAATATATAAGAATGTATAAATATATACAAATATATATCAAAAGTATCTGCCTTATATATTGTAACTACAGGAAAATTATTGAACTTATCTGGAATATTATTTGTAATATTTTCTCTTTTGCCTTTATTTGTATTTTTTTAAAATTATATTTATTTCTTTAAGTCAGTACTTGTTGATCTTGGGCATTAACAAATAAAATCAAATTAATTAAACATCATTGAATATGAATGCCGTATTTGCAATGAGGTATATATGTTCTTTGTTGATTTGATCATGTTCTTAACAGATCAAGACCTTTGACAATTGAAAGTTAGAACCCATTCTAAAAATGTAATTATTGGAAGGGCAGGCTATCTTTTAACTTTGCTCATTTTGTGTACTGTGTTATGAAAAGGTACTGGTATGAACTGTTTGAGGTGAAAATTTTCTTTGAACCAGTTTCACCACCTCCACTAGTACTGCAGCAACAATGTGCACTGTCCACAGAAAGCACTGTACTAACTCACCACAATTTCCTTGGCAGGACCCCACAAATCCATAACCTCCACACCAAAAAAGGCCTCATACATGGGAACACCATTACCTCCAAACCCTGACCAATATTTGTCCATTTGTAAATGTGGGGCTGTTATTCCTTGTTAAGTTCTCCTTCTTTGATTGCCCAAGATGATGAAGCTAACAATCTAATAAGTATATCACACCATGTAATCAAAGTCCATTTGGAGGCTAAATTATTAAATCTTCTATCTTGGCTTTATCCTTTACTTCACTTTTTAGCATTTACATCATAAATGTTTGGGCCTTTGTTCTCTCTTGTTCTGTCGATTGTATTTTCTTGTGCAGTCATCATCAGGTGTCAACTGGGACTCAGTGTGTGGAATTTATTGTTGGTGGCTAGTATCTTATTATCTCTTCGTGGGAGGTCCCACCACATTATGTGTCAACCAGGCACTTAACTGAACAGGGTCAGAGGTCCCAGAAACCAGGAGCTGCTGACCAAACAGAGGCCAGTAGCTATTCGATGATTGGTAGCACTTTTGGAGAGATAGTGGCTGCTGCCAGTGATGTCCTCAACTGATGCCTGGGATTACGAAAGAGTTGCAGGCCCCAACGAGCGATAGTGGAAGGGAGATTGTGGGATGAGATCAGAGAATGTTTGCAACAAAAGCATGCTATTCTTTGCTTTCTCTCCTTCCCAATGCTACATCCTTCTTTCGGGCACTGAGCTTCTTTGAATCCCCTCCCATGCCCTGACCCGATGTTGGGCAAAGCCCTTATGTGGGCACCAATTGTCTACTCAAGAACCTCAATTGACAGATGGGGTGGAAATCTGCCCAGGCATCACGGACTTAGAATCATAGAGTCATAGAGATGTACAGCATGGAAACAAACCCTTCGGTCCAACCTGTCCATGCCGACCAGATATCCCAACCCAATCTAGTCCCACCAAGCAGAAGCAGAAGAGTCATGGGTTTCCACCTACCCAATTAAATGATGTCCCCACCAATAGGGACGTGCGTTAAACTCTAACCCATGGTCTTTCCTCTGAGTGAGCAGGTTGTGATTTCAAACGCCAGCCCAAAGCTCTGTCAGACAAAATGGTACAACATGGAATATTAATTCTCAAGTTCCATCATTTAGTTTCAATATCTGAGACCTTCATGGATTCCAATTTTAAAAAGTAAGATACTTGGGCCTAAATTAGCGGCAGTGATCATCTGGCCACAGATTGAAGCAAGGTTAGGATCCCAAGATGGAATTAAGAAAATGATCTGAACTAATATTAACATTTTCTCTGGAAGACCATAAGATGTAGGAGCAGATTTAGACCAATCAGGCCATCAAATCTGCTTCACTACTTGATCATGAAAGACTTCAAAACCAGCCACGAGTTAGGTGCCAAGAAACTTGCATCTCCTGTCTAAATTAACACTTGTATGAGAAGTTGCATGTATTAGATGTGAAAAGGTTGCCTGTAACTATCCAGTTGGAGTGGTATATTGGGTGATAATGAGGTCTAGCTGATACTAGTAGTGTGACCTCAGATGTCTGCAGGACACCTTGCGGTTTGAAATAGTTGCTCTTCACACAGAGATGATGTGAACAGCACAACTCCAGCATTCATTGCGTTTTCATTCATCTGGCTGATTCCCTTGTACCCAATGCATGTTTTCCAAGCTGTACAGTCATACCTACCCTTGCATTGAAGCCTCCTAAAATGTACCATCACTCAGTGGTGGCAGTTCCTCTGATGGTAACATTAAGTGTCTTGTAGAATTGAACATTGAGATATGGAATGGAAAATATTCTCTAAAGATGCACAAGAGGTTAACTGGGTCCATATTTGTGAAGAATACAAAATCTTTGAGCTCATTTGAGGGATTTTATTCCTCTTGAATAATGCTTTATCGCTATGAAACCCATTCCATGTTCACCTGTTGTGTTTTTCATGCCAGAGTGTTATGTGTTTTTCTTCAAGGGATTCACTTTGACTGTGAGCCAAACAGATGATGGCCACATCCTTAAGGTCATGCTCTGTGGTCAGCTTGCTATCAACACAAGATCAATAGGTCACCCATGTTTGAGATGCAACGGATGTAAATGAGACCTGATGTTGAATGGAGGCAATGGTCATGAATGGGAATTCCTTGCTGCTGACTGGAGTGTCTGGAGACCAGCAGTCAGGAAGCACGTGGAAAAGCAAAGGACGAAGGAGTGGCCAGATAATGAAAAAAGAGCCTGATGAAAGCAAAAAAAAAAGCCAAACAAAAAAAGCAATTGACCTAGGACCGATGCTATTCAACTATGTCAGCTCCGAAAGGATTACCAAACATGAATTGGCTTGAACACTGCAACACCCAAGCACCAGACATATTTCCTTAATTTGTTACAGTTCCAGGCGGGATACCAGAGGGATGAACCAGATCCTCTTCTCCAGTCAGCCTCCCCCTCGTTTTGTTGTAAAAGAGTTAATTTAGAAAGGAATTCGTCACCTGTAGATAGCTTTCTCCCAGGCTACATGTACTATATTCTAAAAGGACAGCTTTTGCACTCACTGGTGGTGTCACACCTTTGAGATAGGAGGTCCAGGTTCAAATCCCACCTGCTTCAGAGGTGTATCATAGCAGGTTTAATTAAAAATATCTAAACGAATCAACATACCTGAATCGGACTTTATGGTGCGGTAGTAGTGCCCACATCTCAAAGCCTGGCAGCACGAATTCAAGTTTCACCTGCTCCAAATCCCTGCAATAACATCACTGAACAGGTTGATTAAAAATATCTCTGTTCTGAAAGGAACTGATTTAACCAGGCTTTCCTGAGTTAACATAATTTATCAATTATTAAACACAAGAAGAATAAATAATGCAACACACAGTTTAGAAATAACAGGTGACTCCAAAATGATGAACGTTAAAAAAGATACATGGATCAGTCACTGAATTGTTGATGAAGAGCAGATAGTTGAATATTGTAGCTGTTGTACTGGACGTTACTGGCAGTGTTGGTGTTGATATGAACAGTCTGTTACATTACCCTTAGCTTTGCAGTTTACTCCTAAGCAGATAGTGAGGACTGCAGATGTTGAAGAGTCAGAGTGGAGAAAGTGTGGAGCTGGAAAACGCACAGCAGGTCAAGCAGCATCAGAGGAGTAGGAGAGGCGACATTTCAGGTCAGTACCTTTCGTCAGAACGAGTCTGACTCTTACCCTTAGTTCTGACCATATAACTGTGATTGAATTTCAATATTTGGGATTAGAAAGAGATTTCCTAGTTCTTTTTATAACTGGTTTATAACACTTGGAGTGAGATAGAAGCCTCTACCTGCAATGGAGGTGTAATTAGATCTTCAACTGTGACTGTTGCATCATGTGAATTGAAATAACTCCATGGAGGCCAGTATCTCATCACCAAGTCACCCTTTATTTACATGTGGTGAATCCTTGACACTGATCCAGCTCCCTCAGGGCCAGCTGTCAGAGTGAACAGAACCTGTGACACTCCTTTTTTTTTCTCTATAAAACCTCCATACTACCGTCTAACTGTGATAGTGCTTACATTTTCCCCAGCACTCATGGTGTGTGGATGCAGGTGTGAGACACAATGAAAGACAACAGGTATACAAATCTTTATTCAATTTCCACCACCAGGAAGAAAGGAAATACCCAAATGGCCAGTGACAAGCAATGCCCTTCACATCAAAGGAAAATGCAGTGTGATCACAAAATGAAGGGGAGGGCAGGGATTAAATCAAAATAGAGTTGGAGGGGGAAATAATGCACTCCACTCTCTGCAGCACTCACCTCTCCCTGAAAAGCTCGAGGGTGTTGGTGGACACTGCGTGCTTCTTCTCCAAAGACACCAGGGCTCTAACGTAACCGCGGAAGAGGGGCAGGCAGTCGGCCCTAATGACCCCCTCCATGGCGCGCTGCCTGGACTTGTTTGTGGCCAGTTTGGCCAGGCCCAGGAGCAGACCCATGAGGAGGTCCTCTGACCTACCTCCATCCTCAGCACCGGGTGGCATCAGGAGTGTGGGACTGAAGTGAAACCAGAAACAGACTGTACAGCACCACAGAACAAGCAGTTGGGCTGGGAGGACACTCCTTTCCTGTTTTCTTTTCTTTTTAATCAGTCCTGGGTGCGGGTGGGGCCCAGGCAGCAATGGTCAGAGCAGGCCCCAGGTATAGGTAGGCCCAGGCAGCAACAGCAGTGCAGGAAAGGTCCAGGCTCCAGCAGTAGGAGCAGGCCCAAACTGCAGCAGCAGCAGTGATAATATAAGCTGCCTGTGCAGCTGAACACAGCTTCAAATAAGCAAAAAAGAAAAGAAAAGTCAGAAAACAAGCAAGCAAACAAACAATCTCAATAAACAATAAAGAAAAAGAACTTCAAAATAAACCCCTCCTTAATGCGAAGAAATCAACAAAAAATCAGTCCCCTCCTCTCTTTAAAGAACAGAATCTTTCCCTTCACACACTGGTCCAGCTCCCTCAGAGACAGCTGTCAGAGTGAACAGGATGTCTGACACTTCTGTTCATTTTTTTTCTTCTCTTTTTTTCTTTCCCATGTTGTGTGTGTGTGCAGGTGTGAGACACAGTGAAAGACACAAGGTGCATGAATCTTTATTCAGTTTCCACCACCAGGAAGAAAGGAACCACCCGAGTGGCCAGTGACAAGCAGTGCCCTTCACATCAAAGGGCAATGCTGTGTGATCAAACAGTGAAGGGGAAGGCAGGGGTTAAATCAAAATAGAATTGACACTCCTTTCCATTTTTTTTTCTTTTTTTTTCCCTGTTTTTTTATATATAACCCCCACACTACCGCCTAACTGCGGTAGTGCTTATTTTGTTTCCCTAGCACCCATGGTATGTGTGTGCAGGTGTGACCCCCTGTTTATTTTTTTTTATTTTTTTTCTTTTCTTTTTTTTTATTAACCCCCACACTACCACCTAAGTGCAGTAGTGCTTATTTTTTCCCCAGCACCATGGTGTGTGTGTGCAGGTGTGAGACACAGTGAAAGACACAAAGTGCACGAATTTTTATTCAATTTCCACCACCAGGAAGATAGGAAAACACCCGAGTGGCCAGTGACAAGCACTGCCCTTCACATCAAGGGGCAATGCTGTGTAATCAAACAGTGAAGTGGAGGGCAGGGATTAAGTCAAAATAGAATTGACACTCCTTTCCTTCTTTTTTTCTGTTTTTTTTTTACCCATGGTGTGTGTGTGCAGGTGTGAGACACAGTGGAAGACACAAAGTGCACCAATCTTTATTCAATTTCCACCACCAGGAAGATAGGAAAACACCCGGGTGGCCAGTGACAAACACTGCCCTTCACATCAAAGGACAGTGCTGTGTGATCAAAAACAGTGAAGGGGAGGGTAGGGACTAAATCAAAAATCTCCTGTTTATATATTTTTTTTTTCTTCTTTTTCCGTGGTGTGTGTGTGCAGGTGTGAGACACAGTGAAAGACACAAAGTGCACCAATCTTTATTCAATTTCCACCACCAGGAAGATAGGAAAACACTCGGGTGGCCGCACGAATCTTTATTCAAATTCCACCACCAGGAAGATAGGAAAACACCCGAGTGGCCAGTGACAAGCACTGCCCTTCACATCGAAGGGCAATGCTGTGTAATCAAACAGTGAAGTGGAGGGCAGGGATTAAGTCAAAATAGAATTGACACTCCTTTCCTTATTTGTCAACCTAGTCTCCCTGATTGGACCAGATTAACAGCCCCAGTCTAAGAACTAATATTCTATGAGGCCCACCTGGCTGACCTCATTACAATCACTGCAATCCTCCCCCTCTGAGTCTGAGGACATAGGCTGTTTTTTTTGTAGCTCTGTTTTAGCACCGGGTCAGGTTACTCCAACTCTGCCCCCGATACACACTGGTCCAGCTCCCTCAGAGCCAGCTCTCATTGAACAGAACCTCTGACACTCCTGTTTTTCTTCTTTTTTTAAATTACCCCCACTCTACCGCCTAACTGCGGTAGTGCTTTTTTTTTCCCCAGCACCCATGGTGTGTGTGTGCAGGTGTGAGACACAGTGAAAGGCACAGGTGGCGTGTAACGCACAGTAGCTTGCCTCTTGCACCCAGAATTCTCAGAAGAAATTAGTTCCCTTCTTCAGGCAGCAAATACATCAAGGTGGTAACATCTGCCATGTCCATCTCAGATTCTGAATTACTTCAATACTTGATGGAGACAAAGAATCCATGGGTTCCTAAATAGTCAGAAAAGCAGTTGAGGAGCTGGGCATGTTTTGCTCCCACACTGTTTGCGGGTTTGTCGCTTTCATTTGGTCCACATGTTTTTTCAGGACTGTCACATCTAAATGAACTTTATACATCACTTGACCTGGCCTCACGTCAACCATGCCTCTTACCCATGCAGGTCTATTCCTGTGGTTCCTCCATCGAACCTTGTCCCATGAAGTAAACTGTCTCCCTCGCTTTGGAAAGTCTTGTGCCCAGCATTAGAGTTTCTGATGCTGTTTCACCCTCCCCACCAGGTCTGGGAAGATGAGGTTTGATCTGGTGTGAAGTATCCTCCTCATTGGCAACTCTGCTGGAGCTATCCCTGTAGTTGCATGATGGGGTGATCCAATAATCAAAGAGGAACTGGGACAGTTTGGTATTGAATGAAGCTGTAGGCTGTTTTTTTAAGTCTGCCTTCAAAGTTTGGACACTCTTTCTGCCAGACCATTGGATGATGGATTGTATGAAGTTGTCCTCATATAACAAATGCCATTTGACTTTAGGAAATACTCAAACTCCCCCTGCTGGTAAATGATAGCTCATTTTCTGTGACCAACACCTCTGGGAGTCCTCTGGGCAAAAGGTATGCTCAGTTTTTCTATCATCCTCGTGTGTGAGGAATGAACCCTAATGCACATCCACCCACTGTAAGTGGGACCCCACAAGGACGAAAAGCATTGAGCCACAAAGGACCTGCATAGTCGATATATAGCTGAGTCCAGGGTTTGCCCAGCCATTCCGATGAATGTGGAGGGGGTTGCTGCTCATGTTAATTTTTGTCCTTGTTGACACTCTGGGCACTGCCCCACCAATACAATTATGTTTGCATCCAATCCTAGGCATCAGACATATCATCTTGCCAGCATCTTTATGACCCCTGTTCAGCTAGTATCAGGTGGCGACGTTTGCTCGGGACAATTTCCCTTGCTCCCAATTACAGTATGTTGTCCTCCGCAGTGATCTGGTCTCATTGGGTCCAAAAGCTTTCAATTCTGGTTGTGACAGCCCATTGGCTTCCCCCGTCACCACCAGAGGTTTTAGTTTTGCCAGGACTGGATATTTCTATGTCCAAAGTCTAATATTGTCAGCTGTGATTGGAAGTGTGTTCAGAAAATTTAAAGCCATTATAGATTCTTCCAGTGGTGATACCACTGTGCCAGTGGGAAGCAGCTCAATGCAAGTATATTTGCTACTTGGCCTCTTGGACAGTGTTCCAACTTGTAATTACACACACTTAGTATTAGAGACCGCACCAAATTTGGCCTGGAGGCACTGCCTTGTGCTCTTTAAGTTGACCTAGCAGGGGTTTGTGGTTCTGTTGTTATTGCAAATCTACATCATAAAGGTATTGGTGGAATTCCCTGACTCCCATGCATGACCGCCAAACCTTCCTTCACCACCTGGGCATATTTACGCTCTGCATTAGCCAAAGTCCTGAATACGTACCCTATTGGACATTCCTCTCCATTGGACCACCTATGAGGTAATACTACCCTGATGGTGTACGGGAGGCATCGCATGTCATACCAGGTCTCACTTGGGATCACAGTGTGCCAACACTTTGGAGGATGATACCTGTTTCTTCACTTCGTTGAAAGCCATGGCTTGGCTATGAAATCTTTTCCAAGGCTGATGAGAAGGTGCCAGGGTGGAGGCCAGGTTTTGTATAAACTTGCTATAATAGTTCACCAGCCCAAGGAAAGATCTAAGCTCAGGTACAGACATGGGAGCTAAGCACCTTTAATTGCCCTCACTTTATTTTCCAGCCATTGTAACCCAGATTGTTAACTCTGTAGCCCAAATAGGTCACTTGGGGTCACTAAGGATTATGCCAGACTGGGAGAAACATCTAAGGACTATGTCCAAGTTCACTAAGAGCTCCTTATTTTTCTTCCTTGTTATTAGCATGTCATCTAGATAAATGGAGAATTGGGGTAAACCTTGTAAAATGTTCTCCAACATCTGCTAAATAATTGCACAGACAGATGATACTGCAAATAGCAATGTCACATATTGGTAAAAACCCTGATGGTTATTATTTGTAGTATACTTCTGGGAATCCTCATCTAACCGAAGAACAACCACCCTGCCAGCTTTATATATAAATTCTCTATGTGAGGGATTGGTATTTATCCAGCTGCAAAAAGTGGTTTACCATTTGTTTAAAATCCCCACAAAGGCAGATTGACTCATCAGGCTTCAAATCAGTATGACCAGTGCTGCCCATTCCACAAACTGGACTGGTTTGATGATTCCTTCTCTCTCCAGCCTCCTGATTTCTGGCTCTACTTTTGCCCGCAAGGCAAATGGCACCAGGGTTGCCTTGCAGAATCATGAAATTGCTTCCTGGTCAACATGCACGTTGGCCTTGGCTCCTTTTATAATGTTGTTGGATAAGGCTGAAGATAACAGGAACTGATAAGAGATTTTACAATGGGCTGTTATGTGAGTGGAATGACGCTATCATTCAAGATTTGGAGATGCCGGTGTTGGACTGGGGTGTACAAAGTTAAAAATCACACAACACCAGGTTATAGTCCAACAGGTTTAATTGGAAGCACTAGCTTTCGGAGTGCCGCTCCTTCATCAGGTGATTGTGACAACCACCTGATGAAGGAGCGTCGCTCCGAAAGCTACTGTGCTTCCAATTAAACCTGTTGGACTATAACCTGGTGTTGTGTGATTTTTAGCTATCATTCAAGTCTGCGAAGAGCTAAGAATCCAGGGTAGTGAAAGACAGTGATTGAGATATCTTTAGTAGTTAAAAGCGTGTATTTTATTTAAGTAGTAAATAAATTAACTGAGTTTTATAGAGCCCTAAGTGTCTCCATTGTATCATCATCTAGGTATATACTGTTGTCCCTGATAGATGAGTGATGCAATAAAACTTCCAGATATTTGGACTTCAGTCAGGCAACCGTTTTGTAATCAAGAAAAGGATGAGCCAGTCTAGGTAAATCTTTCTCAACCAATTCCATCCCATCAAGCTTGATTCCAAGCCTTTTATTACATCCAGTGGTAATTGAACCAGTTGTTTCTCATAAGAGACCAGAACCAAAGTTATACCCATAACCTCTAAGAGTTCCCCGGTATAGATTCTCACGCTAGCCGAGGACTTGTGCAAACGTAAGGGTTGGAGCGAAAGCGAATTTTGTTAAAGACTGGTTCTGCAATCACTGATACAGCCTGTGCCAGTATCAACCTCCATTAGAACTGGGTGACCATTTAACCAGATGTTTACTTTAATTGGTTTGGGTTTGGATACATCCTGAGTGAGGCTATGCAATTGCCTTCACTCAAGTGTTCTCTCCCAAGTTCAGTCAGATTGGCACTTCTATCGGAATATCCTGTAACTCGTGTTCCACTTGCCACATTTTCCGATGACACATTCAGCTGTAATGCCTGTTTGAAGTCCAGTTAGGCTTCAGCATCAGGGGGTTTGCATGGTTATAGCATTAATGTCACATCCCAAGTGGTCTCTCAGGATGTCATTCAGAGTTTAACAGATTCCAAACAGATTCCCCTGGTTCTTGAACTACCAAATAAACCAATAGTGTCTCAGGATTAAGGAAGGCTTGACATCATAATATTCCTTAGCTAAATCTGTCAACTCTTGAAAGGTTCTAATATCTGGTGCCTCAGGGAAAGTTAGGCTCCTAATAAATGAAAAAGCTGCAGGTCCACAAGCTGCCAGAAGAAATGCCTACTACTTTTCATCTGCCCCAATGTCATTTACCCCCAACAAAAAAAAATTTTTTCACATTCTGGGACCAGTCTTCAAAGGCAGGACCGAATGAGTCAAGCTCTAGCATGATGCTAGAAATGCTTACTTCTTCTCAAAAATGACTGTTGCAGGCACATTTTTTCAGGGGCATGCTTTTCACTCATCACCACAGAAATATCTCTCGAGAGGCCAGTATTCCGTAACCAAGTCACCCTTTATTTGTCTGTGGAGAGTCCTTGATACTGATCCAATTGCCTCAGAGCCAGCTGTCCAAGTGAACAGAAGCTCTGACACTCCTGTTTATATCTGTCAGCCAGGGCTCCCTGATTGGGCCAATTAACAGCCCCAATCAAGGAACTCATATTCTATGTTTCAAGTTCCCTTTGCATCTATAGGTGTGACATTTCATGTGAGTCAGATTCTCTTTCTAGACAGTTAAAAATATCCACAGTACTTTGGGGTTTTTATCCATTGTTATACCTACAACCACAATGGATATTTTCAATACAGGCAGCCATTTCATAAGGTAGCTGGAGGCCCTTTGATCATTCAGCTCATTTCAAAAGCTCTGTTCTAACCTTTTCCTAATTATGGGAATGACTTGATAGAGGACAGTAAGGTGTTATCACCCAAGTTTAAAGTTTGATCTGTGTGAATCTGCTGACAGCCATTTGAAACAAGTTAATTGAGAAGAAGAAAGTCTAGCCTTCCATGTTGTCATTGGTGAAAGTAAGTAATTTCAAATTGACTGGAAATGTGGCCAACTAATTATCATCTCACGGTTGAGAAGTAACATAAAACTAATAGGACTATTCCACAGTTAGATGCTTGATAATGATCTACAAGGTGCATTTTTTTTTTAAACTGTATTTCTTTTGAAATAATGAGAAGGACACAATTGGCGTAAGACAGTAAAAGGTGAGCGGCTCTTTTGATTTTACTCCTCATCAAAGGCTCCGGTGACAAATGTTTTCTAAATTGGTGAGGTCACCTTGTGTTTTATGTCAGAGCTATTTATTGCCCACGAGCCTCCTTCCCCAATGATATAGTATGGCCCAACCTCAGAGTATTTGGTTATCTCAGGTGGCTAGACACCTGGTTTATGATGCTAGCTGAGTTTACCAGGCAGGACTCTCCTTATCAACCTCCCCCTGGCCTTAAGGTATGGTGACCATCTCTGAAAGGTGAGAGAGCAGTTCTATCAATAGAGAGTCAGGGACAGCATCCTTTAGGATTTATTTGTAGTCTTACAACTCACGACACATAAGAGCTGAGATATTCCTGCTTTTGGACTAAATTTATTCACAGGAGAGTTTCTGAGAGAGAAACCAAATGCCCACTGGCAATCAGGCAGCTGGCCAGTCTGGAGAAGGAAATCCCATCCACCAGGAACTTGAGTCTGCCACAACATCAGTACCTCGAACACACATCTCAACTTAATTGAAGCTGATCCACACTGCCCTTCTTGTATTTGTAAGATTTCATGAATGGGGGTAAAATGGTGATCCTCCTTTGTGTCCTAATGTAGATATCTACATCTTTCACACATGCCTCTTCAATTTTTCTGAAAGTCAGATCAAGCAGATACTTGCTGATAATTGATACGAAATGTTGTTTTACTTCCCAGTTAACCTATACACAGAACAAACATTATAATTGGGTTCTTATTTCAATCAATGGGCACTTCCTTTGCAGATTAATATACAATAATGCTCTGACTCTACTTTAGCAATACTTAGATGTTTTGGATATGTGAATCAATTGCATGGTGTTGTATTTGCTGAATGTAAAATAATTAACACAACAGCTAAAACCCAAATAAGGGTTTAGGTATTAAACTGGGCAGTGATACAATGCATTGATTAGGAAGGAGATCTAACGATTATAGTAGAGAGATCTACATGGCAACAATGCTAAACTTTAATTACGAAAGACAAATAAGGTGACAGGTTAATTGGCAGAGGACAAAAAAGACAATTTCAAGTTTGTATCATTGCTGGGTAAGGTTTTAGCCCCTCACCCTACTGTATCCTTTTGAATAAGCAATACACAGAAAGGATGGCTTTGTAATAAAGCACAGATAAACAAAAAGATGATTCTGGATAATGGGAATTTTAATTGTGCAGTAATGTTTGAGAGATTAGAACAATTGACTGTTAATGTTATTTTAAAAAATGTCAAGGTTATCCAATTAAACTTTCAAGATTGATTAGATAATCAACAAAGTTGTTTCATTTGGTTTTGTCCAACAGTTGACCCAACCATTTCAACCTTGAAATTCAGTAAACCAACAGAAGGTCAAATTAGGTCCATGTAATCCAGGGTGGGATGTTGAAACATTACCTTCTAGGAATACAGATATTTTCATTTGATCACTTTAGTTTGACTGTAGGATTTTATTGTCTCAATGTTCCCTCTCATTTCCTCTCTTCTATCAAGATCATTGATAATAAGCCTGGATCACTTATTGACATATCAAACTTTTATTTCAATATATGCCTTTTATTTAAAGAAAATAATTTATATAGCCGAAATTACAGTGGATATAAATTCAGAAGCCACCTGGAGAGAGAGACCCTGGAATGTCACAGCTAAATGTATGAAAAAAGCTTCAAAGGAAAATATGCCTCATAAACTGAATTATAATCTCCATGGATACTTCAGACTATGAACATAATGATAAAAAAGCTAACAGTCTGAGTGAAAGATATAGCTGCATTTCCCCTTCCAAGAATAGATAGAGAGTGTAGTTAAAAGTGACTTCAGTGCTGGTCTATACAGTATGTGTTAGTGACCTGACATTCCAGTGTGTGGACTAGAATGCAGTGAAGGTCACAGTTATGAAACAGCCATGAAAACCATCATGTACTGAAGGCAAATAGAGGAAAAATGACTCTCTTTCTGAGTATTGCCAGACAGCCACTATCAAAAGGAATCAGAATAAAATTACAAGGCCAAAAAACTCAAAATCAACTGATGAGCTCCCAACATCAACACTACCAGTAATATCCATTGCAATGGCCACAATACTCTACTATCCACTGTTCATAGCCAACTCAGAGACTGATCCATGTATCTTTGTTTAAAAACTTTCATTTTTTTTGGACAAACTTTCTATTTTTAATCTGTGTGTACATGGGTTGCATTTTTATTTCTTCTCAAGTTTATTGACCAAAATATTACACTTTTGTTAATATAAGAAAGTCTATTTAAATTGGTTCCTTTTAAAGAAACAAATTAGCATGGTCTTGAAGAAAGGTACATACAAGGAAGGGATGCGTTATAACTTAACCTCATTGCAACCAACCTCAGAGGCAGATGAATTAACAAGGGGGTCAGTTTATCTCTCCTTAGCCAAGAGCATAAGAGCATCCCATCTGGATCTATAATAAATTGGGATCCTTGCCCAGGGACTGGTCATGAAATCTTTGTTATCATTTCTTTTAATGCTATTTTTTCTGGTAGAAGGGGAGCTTCAAATTGGCAATATAAAATTGTGCCACATATCAGATTGAGATCAACAGTTTATTTAATATATTTTTGAATTTGAAATTCTGCTTTTCAACAATAAAGAGAAATAAATACATTGTGAAGGCAAAAATAATGTGAGTGCTGAACCTATAGCATGTTACTGGTTCAGATATTCCAGTCTAACACTTGGTTAAAGTAAATTTATCTTATGTAGCTTTTTATATTAGGCACAATAAATGTGGTTGACTGCACAACTATCCTTGTGGTTGTAACGGTTACAATTCTTCTGTCAGAAAACACAGAGGTGTTTTCAGTTACTGCTCATGTTACAGTTAGTGCAACACTTCCAAGTCTTCAGGTCTGAGGACATGCTGCATAAAATGGAGGCTGAAACTAGTGGACTACAGATTAGGGATGTAGCAAATTAACAGTAAGTTTGTATTTTAATATATATTTCTTTGTACTACTTTGAACTGTCATCTCAATTGATCATACCAACATTATTTCTCACAAATAAAGGAAAGGGGGAGGATGTCTTTTGCATGCAGTCAATGAAATATTTACATTGTGCATGGGCCCGATCACTTCAGTCCACAATATCTTTCAATTTCAGATTTTCTTGATTCAAACCTAAGTGTCATGTTATTTACTTAACAGAGAACTAGGCCTGGACATTCACCAGCAAAATAAGTCACTATGTCATTAAGAGCTGATAGGTCAGGAAGCTCACCTGTGCAGTGCCTATCAGGAGCCTTGACATTTCCTGATGCCCGACGCTTTTGCCCGAAACGTTGATTTAGAAGCTCCTTAGATGCTGCCTGAACTGCTGTGCTCTTCCAGCACCACTAATCCAGAATCTGGTTTCCCAGCATCTGCAGTCATTGTTTTTACCACCAGGAACTCTGCCAATCAGAGGTCAGTGGCCTTTAGGTCCTAAGGATCACTGGTCCAGTTCAGAGGGGATCCAGCAGCAAGAATGCCATTTTTCCCTTCCTTTTCAATTGTGGGGTTCATGGATAGAATCAGTTATGGGTCAGAGGCAAGGGTGGGAGTATAGTTTTCAGAGGCCACTGCCTTACCATGTCTTCATTTATCCCTTGATTTCAACAGTTGGAACCTCCCACGACCCCCATGTAGGTTACCCTGGTTTTCCATGGAAATGAATCACTTTTCCCATCCATTGGCAGGGCAGCTGATCAGGCAGGTGGTGAGTTAAAATACTTAAATTGCAAAGAATTGCACATTTAAAGGCCTTAATTACTGGTGAGTCAAAATCAACCCCAATGGACCTTATATGCTTCTCTTCAGGGTAAATTCACCCAATTGCAGCCTCTTTTTGCCCCTCCCTCACTAAGTGCAGAAAGGGAAAAAGGTTCTGCCATCATCTCTGTCATTGGCTCCTTTCAAAAAGAGAAATAATTAAAATGGTCATGGAGAAAAATGCATACAAGGAAGTGATGAACTCTCCTTTCACAAGGAAGTCCCATTGAAAAACGTTGACATAAGTTTACCCAGAGACAATAAGGCCTTAGATATTAAAATAATGCTTCCAATTGCTCTGTCCTCTTCTTGATAGTATCTGCAATGGTCAAAAATCTCTCAAACAAATCAACTTTGGAATCCCTGGCATGACTATAAGTATTTGCAGGAGGGAAGAAGTTTTTAAGAGTCGAAAGAATCACAGGCAGAAAATCTATCATGATTCAGCTTTATAAATTCAACAATTACATACAGTTTAAAAAAATACTTTTGGAATCATCATTTTAACTTTAAAATACACCAAATTCGTTATTTATGTTATTAAAGTCAGATGGTTCTGCTGACATGTGATATATGAGCCATGATTTATTTTACTAAAAATACCCTATATTCAGAGTGGTTTTCTTTATATTTATTTTTAGCATGCTGATGAAATTTATATACACTTTTTAGAGATATAGCAACAAAAAATTAATGTTCTGAAAGTATTGGAACCTTCTCTAATGTTTTTAAAGCATATTCAAAAAAGGTGATGAGAAATCTAGATGATATAGAAAGAAATTGTTCCAGGTTATACTCTGAGGTGAAGTTTCCTCCCCCTCTTTTTCCCTCCTGGCATGGAATAATAACTCCCATCAGCTGGAATTTTATTAAAGTTTTCTAGTAGATTCTTTAGCTATGTGTGGACAAAGACTCTTCTATAACAGCAAAGGGGAATAGTGCCTACCACTAACAGGAATGCTATATTTATCTGGATAAAATAGAAGTTAAAGACTTCTGATTTTCTTTCTCAATCTCAGAACACAGAAGGTGCACAGGGTACTGCTGAGCACAAGGGTCTTATTGATAATGAATAGAAGTAAGACTTGCATTTGAATAGCGCTTTACAAGGCCACCAGATGTTTCAAACTGCTGCATAGCCAATGAAATCATTTTGCAGTACAGGCACGATGATAATGTGCGAAATGTAGCAACCAATTTCTGCACAGGAAATTGTCTTAAACAATTATTTGCTAAAGACCTGAAAATCTATTTCTGTGATATCAACTGAATGATAAATGTTAGCCAGGACACCAGGGATAATCTCTTTGATCCTTTTTTAAATAGTGCCATGAGATCTTTGTATCTTTGAGATCTCAGAAGGCAGATGGAGCTTGAATTTAACTTCTCAGCTGAAAGAAAGCAACATTGATAGTGCTCCTTCTGTCTAGCACTGTAGAGTCAGCCTTGATTTTTAAGCTCAAGCCCTGGAGTTGATTTTGAGAAAGTCAGAAAATGCATTGACCATTCAATTTGCTTTTCTTTTGGTCAAGTTTATTGCTATGACAGCCAAAGCAGGATAAAAGTTAGCTTCACTTTTGTGTCACCAACAGCTTATTTTTCGCTGATGCAGTTTTTGCTTTTATATGACATCATCAGTGCATCACAAGGAAAGAAAGAACTTTTAAAAAGTTATCCTTTGAACAATCTTGTTTGATCGTTACAGGGACACCTTGTTGTCTCTGATTTTTCTTTCAGAAGGATTGCTTGAATGGTTGAATGTGTGGGAAAAATAACCACTGCTGAAGATTTAAGTGCTAGAGAATGTAATGATTATACTGACACTAAGTCAGAGGAAACAATGTGCTCAAGATGTTTCACACTGTGCTACCAACCGTTGTCTTTATTAAATCAGACTAGAAAGAACTCTTATTCAGGTGGAATAATACTTCTATGGGAATGCTAGAGCATTTATTTTATGCCAAGACAGATTATTATGAATCAAATGTTGGTGAGTCTTGGTTCTGGGCTGGTACTGCCTCTTGATTCGGCCAGTCTTTTCACTTCATAATATTATTTAAAGATCAAGAGGTCATCAGAAAAGTGAAACTTGAGAATAAAACATTTACAGGGCTCTGGAGGAAGAGTGTAACCACTAAACCAATTAGATAGCTCAATGAAACAGTTAGTATAAGTACAATGAGCCAAATGGCCTCCTTTCATCCTGTTAGTGCAGACTCACAACACTGGGTAAGATGATTTTACTATCCATTTGCATTTGAATATATTCCTGGCTCAATTTATCAGTAACACTAATTTCATTTTATGTGAGAATGGCAATCCCTTAGCAATTGCTCATTTATCACAGAGCTTGAAGGGCTTCAAAGACTCAAATTAAGGAACATGTTTTACCCACAATCCTGTTAACGCAAACTTGAGATATAACTGATATTTTTCAGGGTATGCTATACTTTGCTGTTAGTTTTGAATGTATTTCTTCAGAAGGCATCATTCAAAAGATCAGAAGCAATATCTATAAAAAGCCTTACAGAGTTGCAGAAACTTGAGAATAACATCTTTGAAAGTACTGTGCAGTAGTGTAGCAGGCTAGGGAATTAGACAGAATGTACCCTGGGGTGAATGTTGCGGTTGTGCAAAATATCATCTCTGATAAATAAGAGTGTTTCCTTACCAATATTATGTTCCTATATTCTTCTTTATTTATGATTGATTTGGGTTGTAATTTTACTATAACTTTAATTCCTTTAATATCTCATCCACCGTTTCCTTGCTTACTCCTGAATTTGCTCATTTATTTTTGTCACCATACAATTGTTACCTAATTGCACCTTGATTAGTTAGTCTGTGAGTTTTTTGATGTAAGTGACACTCAGCTCAGAACACCAGAGAGTCATAGAGTCATCAAAATAAGTTCTGGTTACAAACACGTTTCTTGAATAAAATAACATTATTATTACAATATCTGCAGTTCTTAACTGGTTGCCCAAATGCGATACCAATCCACAAAAATGTAGTTGTCTATTTTTGAAATTGTCTAGCAATAGTCGGTCATAACAATGACTCCAATATAAAATATAACAAGAATGAAAGTGAATGAACTTCCCTACATCAGCCTAGACATTAGATTCTCTCAGAGGTTCATTAGTGTTATGGGTTCTGTTCTTCAGAAAGCTGTAGAGGCTGGATCATTGAAAATTTTCAAGGCTTAGTCAGACAGTGTCCAATTGACAGGGGAGTTGAGGATTATACAAGCAGGCAGGAAAGTGAAGTCAACAATCAGAGTAGTTACGATTGTATTGAATAGTGCAGCAGACATCAGGGCCCAAATGGTCTTCTCCTGCGCCTTATATTCTTATGTCCTTCTGAATATGACAAAGACTTATCCAACTTTACCAACCCTGCTAGGTTCTCTCACCACAGGTGGGGACTTGCACCAACAATAGGAGAGATGTCTCAAAAGTTAGTTGTGTAACAGGCTAAACTAGTAACATTAACAGAATCATGTCTCTCATTTAATACCTCACACTCCTCCGTCACTATTACTGACAGAACATACTACTGGGCATGTTCTGTCCCATTGGTAGGACAGATCCACGGAAATAGTGTTTCACTGGTGTAGTGTTTAACAGAGAGGGTAAAAGGGGAACGGGCAGGAAAGTGGACATTAGGAATGTTGGATTAGCTGTGATCCTACTGAATTTCTGAGCAGGGTCAATGGACCAAATAACCTAGTCCTTTTCCTATTCCTGAATCAGTAGTTCTTTATGTTGTAAACCATTTAGAAAAAAACACTGAGGGTTTCAGAAACATTTACTGTGCATTTGATGGGAATATTTAATGTCTATCATTAAGAATTATTCAGTAGCATCAATGAAGAACATATCTGTCAGCCTAGGACTGCAGCAAGTGGAGACAGAGCCAACACAAGGGAAAACTCACTTGACAGCATCCTCATTAGATATATCTATCTATGACAATAAGTACAGGGGTGACCATTGCACAGAACTTAAGAAGACCAAGTTCTGTTGCTGTCGTTCTGTTCGCCGAGCTGGAAGTTTTAGTTAGGAAGAGGTGTCAGAGTTAGGACAGTTTATACAGATAGGGAGAAGTGACAAGTTTAAGGCAGTTTATATAGATCGGGAGAGGTGTCAGGGTTAGGGCAGGTTATATAGATAGGGAGAGGTGTCAGGGTTAGGACAGGTTATATACATAGGGAGTTGTGTCAGGGCTAGGACAGGTTATATAGTGAGGGAGAGGAGTCAGGGTTAGGACAGGTTACATAGACAGGGAGAGTTGTCATGGTTAGGACAGGTTATATAGATAGGGATGCAACAAAAACTTCCAGCTCGGCGAACAGAACCACAGCAACGAGCACCCGAGCTACAAATCTTCGCACAAACTTTGACCAAGTTCTGTCTTTAAAATGAAGACTTACCACATCATGTTGTTTGTCACTACACTGAGCTGAAGAGTATTGATTCAGAACAGATTAATGAGGATCATCAGCAGCAGTACCATGGTATGTTACCACCATCTACAATCTCATGGCTTGCCATATTTCTCACTATACCCTTGCCATCAAGACTAGGGATCAACTTCCCAATGTGAAGTGGAGGAAAGCATGTCAGCATCGGCCAGCCAAGTTAAAAAATTAATTGTCCACTTGGGGAAGTGACAAAATAAGACATAATCTAACCAGGTATGGTATTAAGGAGCTCAAAATAAAGCATTTAAGTTCAGCAAGTAATAGGGAAGGCCAGTGGAACAATGATCAAAGAGAATGAAATATAAAAATAAGGAGGCCTTGCTGAAAGTCTAGAGGGCACTGGTCAGATCACAGATGGAACACTGAATGGTTTCAGTCCTCTTAACTAAAAAAAGTGAGAACGACCACATATTTTAATTTTTTTCTCATTTTAACTAGAAGCTAGACTTTAAGATTTCAAGAACCTAAACTACAGAATAAGAGAACGTTTCTGATCCCTCCAGTCCATTATTTCCACAAACCATCTACAAACGAAATATCTTGAACTCTACCTAATCTAGTCATTAATACATATGAGCCAAAGTGTACTGATGCCAGCCTCTATCTCAGAGGATTGGGGAGTTAGTTAGCAGCAGGAAGGTCATCCAGCTGTAAAACTACCCACCAAATTCAAAAAAAGGCTGGCTGGTCTGGAGATGATCAACCATCATTGTGGTGGCTCCATGTAACAAGTAAAGAGGAACCAAACTACAAACCACACATTGTAGCTTTTACTCAATCTATTTAATGATGTCACGTTTGGGACAGCCCCATAATTCCTACATCTTGAACAATCATAGTAAAACATACTTCTAATTGGTGATGATTGAAAATAAAATCAGTAACTATATACCTTTGTCTGACAGTCAAAGTCATTAGACAGCTCTGAAGAATGTATCCTCTTTGCATTTGAATGGCGAGATAATATTTTGATTTTATGGTTCTAAATAAAATATTACTTTATCATTTAAGATGACCTATTAAAATATTGTAGTTTTCACAATCACATCAGGCATGGCCACAGAGTGGTCCATAAACTATGAATTTGTATTGCTCATTTAGCCCAATTTTTAGCTTTTATTTTTAAGTGTTCCAAATTTGAATTAACCAGTTTTTAGTTAACACAGCAGTTCTTTAGCTGGTTTATCCTTTTTTTTGTCTCTATGCTGAGTACTTTCTGTCATGTTGACTGCATCTCTCAGAGTTCTTCATGAAGTTTTGGTAAAAGGCTGTCTCAAACTCTGGCTTGTACTGACTAAAACTTAAGATTGGTCCTGTGTTAACTTTCATGAATCACTGTTTCAAAAAGCAAAGTTACTTATTCCTGAAATTCATGTGGGTGCTGTTCCAATCTTTTGCTTTACTTAGAAGCTTTGAATGCTCGTACCTTTTGCAGAACCCATTGTATTGTCCATGCATTAGATCACATTCTGAATATTTCCATTTTTTGACTGATGCTGAGACAACACATCAGTCTGTCTCCATATTGGCTGACAATGAATTAACAAGGGCATTCCAGCAAAGTCTAGGAGACATCTTGTAAAATACTATGAACATTTTAAAAAGTCAGATTAATCCTCTTTACAAAATATATAGTAATTATAATTACATTGTTGTAATACCGTATTTTTTTTATTTTCATTACATCATTTGTAGCTTCCAGCAGTATTTTCATGCTTATATGAGCCTTGAAAGTAGATGAGGAGCTATTGCTATAGTTCAACAATAATGATGTGGCAGCTTCAATGGGAATAATGGGTTGCCTTTTTAAACCCATTCTTTTGCGCGAGAATGCTACATTCCTATAAGAAAGAAGGTTAGGAAAAATGAAACCAGTGCTCCCTAGAGGAATACGTATACAGGGAATTAGACTAAGCAGAAATAATCAATCCCAGATTAATGGTATAGTTGTAATCTAGTTTGAACAGAAAAAGTTCAGAAGGGAAAATTAAACAAGAAAATCAAAGATAGAATGTGAGAAGTAACTAGTAGTTTACAGATAGTAAAAAGGACATTAAAAGGAGAGGAGGACACGGAAGGACCCCTAAAGGAAATTTACAATGGAGACAGAGGGCATGATTGAAATGCTAAATTAATACATTGCATCCATGTTTATCAAGAATAAGGCATTGCCAAGATCATATTGGAAGTGCATACTGTTGAGACACACAATGGGCTAAAGATTCATGAGGTGGTACTGAAAAGGACAGCTTTGATAAGTAACCAGAAATGGATGAGGTGCAACTGAGTGTACTGAGGAAAAAAGGTGGAAGTTGTGTGCTAGTAACAATATTCTTTTGATCATCCTTAACGTAGGGATGGTGCCAGAGGACTGGATAATTGCAAATTTTGCGCCCTTATTCAGAAAAGAGGAAGAAGAATGAGCCCAGAAATTACTGGCTAGTCAGTTTAACCACAGTCATGGGAACGCTTTCAGAAACAATAATTAAGTACAAAATTAACAGTCAAGTCTACAAATGTGAATTAAAGAAAAATAGCATAAAATTATTAAATGTAAATTTTGTTTAACTAATCTGATTGAATTTTTTGATAAAGTAACAGAGATGGTTGGCGAGTGTAAACATGATCCGCAGAGTGTTCATGGACTTCCAAAAGATATTTCTTGAAGTTTCACACAACAGCCTTGTTAGCAAAGTCAAAATCCATGGATTAAATGGACAATAGCAGCATGGATAAGAAGGTGGCTGTGTGTCTGGAAACAATGAGTACTGGTGAAAAGCGTTTTATTTAGAATTAAGGAAGATGTATAGTCAGTGTCACTAACTTATTGGGCCTAGATTTTGTGGAGGTGTGAAAACTCTACATCTTATCTAACACAGCAACAGGATCTTACATCCAGAAGTCTCATCACTATTTCCAACAGACCTACTTTTTGCTAGTAGGAGAATGGAGACAGAATGCCAGGGATAGTTGCGGACAGGATTCTCACATGAAGGAATCCTGAGGAGAAAGTGAGGACTGCAGATGCTGGAGATCAGAGCTGAAGAATTCAGGATTCCTGAAGAAGGGCTAATGCCTGAAACATCGATTCTCCTGCTCCTTGGATGCTGCCTGACCTGCTGTGCTTTTCCAGCAACACATTTTCAGTTCTGAAGGAATCCTGAGCCCAGCAAGGTAATTGAAACTTAGTGCTGAGTTCAAACAGATCACATTTTCGCTGGAGCAGGGGTCTTGTTTCAAATATGTTACTTAAATAGGTGTAAATAATTGCCAAGGATGGATAAAGTTTATGGACTTGTCAAATTAGTTAAATCTACTGTCTTTTAAATTTTGGGAAATAAAATAAGCCCACCTAAGTCTAAGAGTTGGAGAAACTGATGTTTGAAGTCTCAAAAACTGTTGGTTAACCCTATATCATTATATCGTTGTTATTTTTTAACTGTTTCTACACACTCATTATTGTTATCACAGTTGGGTGCTGTAAGCAGACAGTTGAATGACAGTCAATACATTATTAAGAAATGTAGGGTTATGAATTCAAAAGTTTGTTTTCATAAGTGATTAACACTATAGGGAATTTAAAGGTATAGAATGGGCTTTTAACAATAAGAATGAGCTTTTTTTCTAATATTGAATTCTATAATAGATACTTAGATTGTTCTTTTATTTCATATTAATTATCCATGTTGGTTACAGGGTGTGTTAGCATGGAGGACATAGAGCAAAATATGGTATGTGGAGGATATAGGTTAGCATGCATTGGCATTCAGTTGGCATAGGGGCTATAAAAAACTTTGGGGATGAGTGGATGGCCATGTGTTTACATGGATGTGATCTGGGAGGTTGGTGACAATGTGACGGGATGTGAGATGTGAGGGCTGCACTGCCTACTATTCAACAACACAACTGGGTTCAAGACTCAGAAAACCAAGGCAGGCCTGTTAATCATTCTTACTTGATACAAATTGAGGTGTATAAAATGCTGGAGAGGATTAACAATGTAGTAGAAAAGATGTTTCCTCCAAAGAGGCAATCTAGAATGAGAGGTCATAGTTTTAGCATGAGGGGTAGCTGATTTAAAACAGAGAGATGAGGAGAAATTACTTCTCTCAAAGAATCAAGGATCTCAAGATGTGGATTTTGGGACATCGAGTAAATTTAAGGAGGAAATAGACAAATTCTTATTAGGGTTGAAAGGTTATGGAGAATGGGCAGGAATGTGGAGTTGAGACTAAGATGAGATCAGACATAATCATATTGAATGCAGGAGGAGGCTGAAGGGAGTGCATTACCTCCTCCTGCTCCATTTTTATGCTCTTGTGTACTCAGTAGTCCCTCTGTCTGCCTCCAAACTCTATCTCCCACTCCACTCCAATAGTAAGCCTCATTATATGGGGTACATTTTTCAGGTGCAGGAGTCAGGAAATATCGCCACTCTGTACATTGTTTTAAAAAATTGTTACATTATGATTCACACATGTGTTGGGACATAATTTTACACCACATACATCCACCTGAAGAGTGAGATTCTTGCTCTTCATCTATATTTGTTTTGAAAAACTGTGGTGCTGGAAAAACACAGCAGGCCAGGCAGCATCCGAAGAGCAGGAGAATCGGCGTTTCGGGCATAACCCCTTCTTCATCTATATTCATCAACTGTAGACTTGGAGAAGTAGGCCACAATTTCAAAGTTTGCAGAAGATGTAAAAATTGAAAACATTGTAAACTATGGTGGTTATAGTCACAGACATCAAGGCAGGCTGGTGGAAAGGGCTGTCGTGAAGCAGATGAAATTTAACCCAGAGGTGTGTTTGGTGATACATGTTGGGAGACAGATTGAGGAGAGGCAATGCAAGATAAATATTATAATTCCAAACAAGGTGGAGCACAGACGGAGCACGATGTATGTGTACAAATTGTTGAATGAGGGAAGGCATGTTGACATGTTATTAAAGCAAAGATGATTCTGAGCTTGATAAAAAGAAGCAAGGAGCACAAAAGCACAGATGTTAGGCTTAACTTCAGAAAATACTAGTTCAGCCTCAGCTGGAGTACTGTAACTGATTCATACCCTGAAGGTGTTAGAGCGAGTGAAGAAAAACATTACAAAAATATGTGCAGGGATGCGGGGTGTCAGTCATGTCAATAGATTGGAGGGGCTGAGGTCATATTCCTAAGAGAAAGACAAGGGGGAGAGGTTTGATAGAGGTGTCCAAAATTATGGGAGGTGCAGGTAGAGTTTATAGTGCAGGCAGAGTTAACCATAACTTTCAAAAAGGAATTGGAAAAGAAAAAAAGTAACATGGCCTCTGGGGAAGAGCAAGGAGAGGAACTAGCTGAGGTTTTCTTGCAGAGAGCTGACAAGAGCTCAAAGGCCTGAACGGCTCTCTGTACTATTCAGTATGATTCCATGATTCAACAACTACAGCTTTCCTAAAACGGAAAGGAATGTTGATTGTATTTCACATATTTTGTTTATGATTTTGCTTTAACTCAACACGTTTCAAAATTAGTCAGGTTTTTTTGTTTCTCTTTTAGTTAATGTAAGCACATATATGTGGATGAATCTGAGCTGAACAACTGGAGAAAGTTTGTCTCCAAGAAGGCAAAAGTTCTAAATTCACACATGAGTCAGTTGACTGATGTGATATGAGATGGGGAAGGAGACGTTGGGGTTGGTGTTCTAGTGTGGTAGGCATCAATGCGAGGAAATCAGGATATTTGAACAATTGCCTTCATTGGCATTAATCTTCTCAGCAACATCTGAAAGCAAAGTATCAGTTTTAACGTACACTGATGTCACTGATGTTTACCTCACCACCACCTCCTCAGCTCTTCAACAGTTGCTATTTAATCAGACAGCTTGACCAAAATCCAGTACGAGAGGAGCAGAAATTTCCTCCATTAAATATTGGGAAGACTAAGCCTCAAAGGAAGCAAAGTCCTAGCCACACACTCCATCCTTCCCCTGACAACTGTTTGAGACTGTACCAGGTTGTCAACAAGCTTCAAGAGGAACATTCACCCATTTATCTGCCTCATTCAGTAAGACTGTCAATTGTCAACTCCATGTCACCTAGCTTGGCTTCCACTTCATTTCATCTGCTGTCGAATTTCTTATTGTTACCTCCATACTAGACTATTCCAGTGCTCCTCTTATATTTTATCATTATATTTTAAGAGGTTTACTTCAAATATTTTATCATCATAAACTTGAAGTTGTCCAAAACTCTGCTGTTTGAAGGGAAAGTTAGAACAAGAGAAGTCAAGAAAGACAACTGTATCAATGAGGCAGAAAACTCGGAAAGGCATCATGCTGTAAGGTTGAGTGAAATAAGGGTTGATGGGAAGGGTGAGAGCAGTAACAAATTAAAAATACTATACATGAATGCACGAAGCATTAGACATAAGATGAATGAGCTTGAGGCTCTTTTAAAAATTGGCAGATACGATATTGTGGGAATAACTGAGATGTGGCTTCAAGTGGACAGGGCCTGGGAAATAAATATTCAAGGATACACGTGTTATCGTAAGGACAGACTGACGGGCAGAGGGGATGGGGTGGCCTTGTTTGTAAGAGACGATATTCAGTCCCTTGGGCGGGGGGACCTAGAGTCAGGAGATGTAGAGTCAGTGTGGATAGACCTTCGAAATACCAGGGGTAAAAAGACCCTCCTGGGAGTCATCTACAGGCCCCCAAACAGTAGTCTGGATGTCGGATGTAAGTTAAATCAGGAGCTGAAATTGGCCTGTCGCAAAGATGTCACTACAGTTGTTATGGG